>NC_137019.1:27277871-27645371 GCF_032717465.1 Coenobita brevimanus | reverse complement strand
TGCATAAAACAAAAATGTCTAAATGTGAGTTCTTTATTAACAAATTATAAACAACGGTCAACTCTGTATAAAACAAAAATGTATAAACGTGATTTCATTGTACCTAAGTGTTCTCTAATGATGGTATAACACAATGAATATTTACTAACTAGGACATTTTTTACTTATTATACAAGTCAGTTTAAGAGGTTTAGGTAAGTTGCATTTAGTGAAAGGTGTAAGTACTTTATTGTGGCAAAACAGAAGATTTATTAGAAAATGAGCACCTTTGCCTATGAACTGTGACTGTCTGTAACAGAAACTGCATCTGGTCTTGATTTTTTGGTCAGTGTAATGTTGTAATGTTCAGTGAGACTTATGCCTCTTTCTCCGCAGTCATTCACCACTTTTCCTCCACAGATTTTCCATTGTATGGCAAGATAAGCGTCACTGCTAGCCAGGTACCAGGGCCTTTTTTCTAGAAAATCTGATTCTTCACTGTCTACAGCTACCAGATTAAAGAGTTTCTTTAACCTGCTTGTATTATATGCTTCTAATGGATGACTGGTATCAAATTCTGCGGCTGGGATGCGATGTGCACGGTCTGATTTTGGTGGTCTCTACGTTTGCAACCATTACAGCCTTTGTTTCACTGCTTACAGACTTGTCAAATAGAGCCATTGGTAATAGGTGTTCAGACAAATACGAGAAATGTTGCTTGATTGGTTTCTAAGCCTTCTTTCTAACAGTGACACCAGGGTATGACTGAAGGATGTTTATTAACTTCAAATCATTGAAAGGGGCCTTTTATGGGATTGGAGCATCATGCCAGGATGTAGCATATATCAGAAGGACAAACAGTCCAATTTTCCATATGCCTTTTAATTGACAAGCAGTGAGCATAAACTAATCTCTAAAGAGCAATATTTTCAAAGCATCTCTTTCATCATCCACCGTGCATGGTGTATGGCACCTGGAGCACGAAATCTGTATTCTCCATCTGGTGTGCTGCCTAGAAATATAAGACACACCTCCAGAAATTCCTTGTAGTCTTCACGTAGATGCCCTTCTTTTATTGCATGTGTACAGTATGTTATCATTCCCTACGCAGAGATTTTTTATTGGAATCGAAGTGTAGAGCCATTAGCACTTGTGCTACTTGTCGAGGAGGAAAGGTAGGGCACTACCTCTGCTCTAACCGTTACCGGGAATTTAAATACATATAGGTTTCTACATAATATTTCTGCAGTAGCTATATATCTTCATTTTGTATTGAAGCTTACATCACTAAAATGTATTCCAGATTCAGGTTACGGTTTTCATTTACTGAAACTTAAATAACATATTCATTACACCCTCTCGCGTTGCACAAATATGTCCAATGTTTTGAGCGTGTGTGTGTGTGTGTGTGTGTGTGTGTGTGTGTGTGTGTGTGTGTGTGTGTGTGTGTTTGCCTGCCTCTTTCTGTCTCTCAATGAGAATGAAATAACTTTTAAAAATTATCCTGTTTTAACCAACTTCCCGGATGAGTGGAGCAACGGCCCATAAGGAAACTTTTTTTTTTTTTTTTAGTTTGATAGAGTGGAGGTCAAGGTCACGGGGCAAGGGCAAATGCTGACTAGCAAAATCATCTTAAGCTGTTTTCATCCAGTTTAGATGAAAACTGAGGGGAAATTAAAACAGTTCCATCAGACCTGTAAGAGTCTGCTAACCATCTAATGGCCAGAATATTCATTTAAAGTTTTGTGCAATCTGTGTTTCTGGTAGCTGGGAGCACCAAGAACACCCCGTACAATTAGTCAAGTATGTACACAAATTTGGATGGGTTAAAATGTGCCTACAGTAAAAGATGTCATGCAAGATTCCGAAAAATCTGAAGCAGTTGCATAACAAAGTTTTTACTCTCTTGTCATCCACTCGAGATGAACTCCACGGAGTGCGCAGCCTCATTCACCTTCCGAGTCCATCCATGTGGAATTCTACTTGCAGGTCTCCAGGGGGTGAATCTTTCCATTCTAAGTATCTCCCGACAGGAACGATCGACTTGCTCTGGCCATGAGTTTTGCGGCCTTCCTCTTGGTCTCCTCCACCTTGGTTGAATATGAGGTCACCCTGTTTTAAGGATCAACTTCAACGAAACCCATAAAGCTAGAGTTGGTGTTCTGTTATACTCGTATGGGCAATAGGCCTTCAGCCAGGCTCACAGAATACTCTCTCGTTACGTGCTCGGTCGTACTTGCTATATCTCATGAGCTTGTGAAGTCATTTAATAGCAGTGGAATGAATTTGTCTCTCTACAACACTGTTGTGTCCATGTCTCGTATCCATGATGTAAGACAGGAAGCACCAGTGCCTTATATACGTAGCTTGTCGTCCTTCTACATAAATGTCAGCAGCACCAAATACTCGGCAGGACTGAATCCAGAACAGGAAATTCCAGACCAATGCAAAGTGGGATAGTATCATCTGAACCACTGTCGTTAAGGAATATACAAGTGGCACCAATACAGGTTAATCTTTCCCAGATTTCTGTGTCCTTATCACGCACCTGAATACTCTGTACTGCTTCATCTGACAAGCTACTGATGGTGTGGACCTTGGTCATGGCCCAACAGATCAACAGTCCCAGCAACTTTGCTTTCTCATTAAATGCGTCGAGGCATTCAGGATTATCTCCAGTGACTTCAGAACAATAACTGCATCATCAGAAAATCAGGGTTAGCAACAACAACAAAAATGCCAGTTGATAACCCACAGCAGAGCTGAATATCTGTACTTGTAATTTACATGAAGTGTAATTAATTGCAAAAATAAAAGAATTGTAATTGTAAATGAAAAAATGTAATCATATAGTTATTATTATAACTGCAATTACATTTATTGTTCTCGCTCGCTTCGCTCGCTCGAACATTAAATTTAGTCACAGTCTGGACCCCCGACATATGTACCCGAGCAAAAGATTTATCGCATCAGCAAGTAATGGGGGCAGTAGCGAACTTTTTTGGATATCTCAGCCAAGTTTGAAGTTACAAGAAAGATAGACACCAATTTGGAAACCGCATAAAAATTTCCAATTATATTCATTTCATAGAAAACCCATAATTCCTAATAGTTTTTCCATAAATCGAGGAAACGATTTTTTATAAGGCAGATTAGCGTAACAGCTGGCTGCGCAAAAAGTAATGGTCTAAGGTTACGTGAGTAGCACAGCAGTATTATCCGACGATTGCTGAGAGAGTTGGTTTTAGGAAGTGTGAGTGAATATTTTTCGTGTAAAACGATTTCTTATAAGGCAGATTAGTGTAACAGCCGGCTGCGCAAGAAGTAACGGTCTAAGGCTGTGTGAGTAATGCAGCAGTATTTTCCGACGACTGCTGAGAGTTGGTCCTAGGAAGTGCGAGGGAATATTTTTGGTGTAATCTAACAAGTTCTTTTTAGTATTTTCAGGTCAGGAAATCAGAGGAAGTTGATGAGCCACTTGAGGCAATATTCAGTACTACCTGACTTGCTTGCTTTCAGTGTGTACGCCTATTACATGTTAACCATGTAACTGAAATTTACTTGTAACTGTTAACTCAATTCCATAATCAGTTTTTCAAATCAACCGCCATCATGACCATAACCATTCCACTGATTGCCACCGACATGTGATGTCACTGCAGTCATTTGGGATTGTTGATAATAGAGGTAGTCAGGTACTTTCGCATTTCTCCCCGAATTAGTTGGTAATTATTTGTTACTTCCCTTATATTTGTACTTCCTTAATATGTACTGTAACTGTTGTTTGGTACCACTTTGCAAATACACTGCATCTTATGCCTACTTGTTTTACGAAAGTTATATATAATATATACTAATCATCATCGCCATATGGGGGCAAATGTTGCGGGCCGTACAGCCACACTCACCCTTCAACTCCATCCGCGAAGGGTCCGTTTGTGCAACCCTTCAGGCAGCAACTCATCCCCCTCCAAGCGTCTCTCGACAGACACAGTTAACCTGCTCCAGTCGTGAGTTCTGTGGCCTTCCCCTTGGTCTTCTCCACCCCTGGTTAATTCTCTCAGAAATCACCTAGTGAGCAGGACTAACTTTGGGAAACTGGGCCACGTGTCTGTATACTGGAGTTCATTTGGTACTGACGTATTATGTGGGTAACAGGCCTTGATTCAGTCTCACTTAGTAGTCACTCGTTACGTACTTGGTCGCACAACGATTTCCCATGTTCATGTGAAGGCACTTACTAGCAAAGGAGTCAATTTGCCACTTCACGTCACTATTTAGTGTCCATGTCTCACCACCATTGAGTAAGAAAGGAAACATCGATGCCTTAAAGCTGGGAGTTTTGTCCTACACAAATAACAACAACGCAAAACACCCAAGGGGAGTGAATTCATAACCCTGTAGGCCAGGACGATGCGTGCAAAGAGAAATCACATTGTCTGACCTACTATTGTTATGGGGCACACTTCCAAAATAAATTAATCTCTCCAAGGCTACAACGTTCTCACCACATGCCTGGACAGATGAAACTGCTTCATCCAATAGGCCACCAAATGCCTGGACCTTGGTCTTGGCCCAAGACACATGTAATTCCAATGGGTTCACATTCTCGTGAAAATCCTCGACAGCATTCTGTACTATTATCAGTGACTCAGCTAGGATAACTGCATTATCATTAAAGTTAAGGTCAGTCACCCTGAATTTTCCACTTGATACTCCACAGTGACTTTGACTCACAGCCCGACCATGTTCACGACCCATGCAAGTGTTGAAAAGTGTGGGAGCAAGGACACGTCCCGTTCTTACACCAGCACTTACCGGGAAGAAGTCAGATGTTCTTCATATGCACGTTACACCACTCTCAGTATCTTGAATACAGGCCAGCACTTGGTCGGATTATCTCTGCAGGGATCCCACAGAGTAGCAGGGGTTCTCAGAGTACTTGCCTATTTACTGAATCAAATGCCTTCTTGAGATCCACATAGGCTGCAAGATGACCTTTAAAACAGTCAAGATGGCATTCCACAAGAAGTCAAGGAGCTACGATTTGGTCAACTGTGGACTTCCTGGGTGTGAATCCAGATTGTTCAGACTTCTGAAACATTACCAGATGCTCCCGACACGCATCAAGAGAATATGAGCAAGAACCTTGCCTGGCACACTAAGCAGTGTAATACCACGGTAGTTACTACAGTCACGCCAGTCTCCTTTCCCTTTTCAAACAAGGGTGACCAAACGCCTTGTCCAGTCAGAAGGAATGATATCAGTCCGCCACATGGCTTCTGTGATTGCAAGTAATTGCCCTGATCATGACTTCACCCCAGCTTTGATCAGTTCCACTGGGATACCACAAACACCAGCTGCTCTATGACTTTTCACTCCATCCACTGTCTTCTTGAGAAGGCACGGTATCATCAGATGGTGAGAAAGCAATCAGTGGTTGTAAATCAGCCAACAAAAGGTCTCCATTGGGTGGTTCAACAATATACTCGTATAGCTGCTTGAAGTACTCAGCCCAATTAGCCCTATACTCACTCACCCCTAACACGAGTCGTCCATCTGCTGTGTGAACAGTTAAATTGAGAGGTGGGTCAGGAGTGGAGCTTCTTCAGGGCTTGATAAAAAGGTTGAAGGTCATTTGCAAGAAAGTGACCTTCCACATCCTCAGCGATTAAATCAGGCATACTTCTTCCTATCTCTTCTCAGCAGAACTCATGCCCATTGAGGCAGAAGACTTTGCTACTGCCGATCCCAAGCCTTCCTGGCAGCACGGCACTCCTCAACTGTTGCCAGTGTCCCCAGCCAGACAAAGCCCCTCCTTGATCCTGAGCGCTCTCAAATGCTCTCATCAGCTACTGCTTGCATAGCACACGTAAAGAAATATTGTTCATCAGGGTCCTCAACAGTTCTGAGCACTACAAACTAGTTTAAGACTACCACTTATAAGCATACTCCTCATTACTGAATTTCTCAAGACGTAACTATTTTTGATAGCATCTTCAGCTTCTCCCAGTTTTGATTTGTAGCCTTGGAGTAGCAACAGCAAGTCTGCGATCGGTAGCAAAGAACTCTGCACTCCTGAAAATTCTTCAGTTCTGGAGGATCATCCTGCGAGTACCAACAAGGATGTGGTCAATCTCCTTTCCAACCCCTCCGGCACTGGAATACTAAATCCAGAAGACAGTAATTATTGGAATTCCTGGTTGTTAAGCAACAGGGACCTACACAATCCCCCAAACCCTTCCTTGCGAGTGCCAGTAACCACACTGAAGTCACCCTAAGTCAAGAGTATATCCAACAAGGGGCACCACAGCTGAGTGAAGCTTGGCAAAGAACAACTCTTTCTCTTCAAAATCACTCTTCTCAGTCAAAGGATACACTGAAATAAGGGAATGAAGTTCCACAGGGTTCTTCAGCCTCACCAGAATTATGCGCTTATCAGCCAGGGTAACCATGTTGAGACAATAGACAAAATGAGCAGCAACTGCTACAGCAATACCTCTAAGCTCTGCACTATCGTCACATCCAAACTGGTAGTATGATTAACCACTGTTACTGATTTCACCACTCCAGGGCTGCCTCACTTCACACAGTGCAACTATGCCAACTCACAATTGCCCTAACTCTAGCGACAAAAGGGGCAGTCTATCATCCTTCGAAAGGTTTAGAACGTTCCAAGCCCCCACACGGAATGCCCTCCGAAGGTTAAACCCGCACATGGTTCTACGGATTCGTGTATCCGCTGTGCTACCACAACGTGAGATAAAAACAGGATTGGGGCTAGAGGGTCCCCCCCCCCCATCATCCTGCTGCTGCGGTCCCGTAAGCTTTATGTAGCAACCTTCAAGATTGGTGCCAGCATGACAGGACCAAAAAAAATCCCTGTCAGGCGGGAACCTGAGGGGGGAACCCCCAACAAAACTGAGTAAGGGTCCGGCAATACACAGTGACCATGATCCCTCTTCCTCTTCTTAAGCCACTGGAGATGTAAGTTTTTACAGGGGAGGGACGCAAACCCCACCTCAGCTTCTTAAGTCAGGAGAGAACTCACCACTACCCTATGGGCAGGGGCATGGGATCCCTGACGAGGACGATCCAGGTTTGATTCAGTTTTCCTTCTCCCTCATAGAATGCCAACCAAGGTTAACGAGCTCCATTCACCCTGCTAGATGGTTGATGGTTTGTGTAGCTCACCTGCTCTTTGACAGGTCTTGTTTTTCGTCCTGAGCGGTGTCTAGCTACCCACAACATATGTTTAACTCTTATATCCAGACAACATGACGGTTTTCGTTTCAAAGCATGCCCTAACATCCAACAACTTGTTACTGTAATTGCAACTGTAATTGAACATTTAATTTTCAAACTGTAACTGTAATGTAAGTGAACACTGTAATTATATCTGTATTTTTAAATGTAATGAAGATTTTCAGACAAGCATTTGTATTTGTAATTATGCATGATAATGGATAAATGGTAGGGTCTCCAACTCTTGCCAAAAGAAACTCCTGCCCACATCGAGACCCAGCTCCCAATCCATACGAGTACCTACCGCATAATCCCTGTGGGGATCCCTGCAGTTGCAAGGGTTCCCATTGTTGCTCTTGCTTTAAAAAGTCAGGCTCCTTCTTGACATCAACTTAGGTTGCAAGCAGTCCTTGCCGGAAATCACGATATCGTTAAACATGAACTCGAAGTGCTAGGATCCTGTCAAATGTAGATTTTTCGGGTGTGAATCCGGATTGCTCAGGCCTTTATACCTTTATGGCCCTGAATACCTTTCAAGGACGTGTGGGGAAGAACCTTGCCTGGCACAGTGAGTACTGTAATACCATGGCAACTACTGCAGTCACATTGGACTCATTTCTGTTTTCAGATAGGGATGACCAAACCTCTTGTACAGTCACTTGCAATAATATCAGTACGCCAACGGGCTTACAGGGCTGCATGTAATCCCCAAATTATGGCTTCGGCACTAGGTTTGATTAGTTCTGCAGGGATGCCACAAACACCAACTGCCCTACCACATTTCGGCTAAGCCACTGCCTACTTTACGCCATCTACAAAAGGCACAGCATCGTCAAATGGCAGAACGGCTGTGAGTGGCTGCACGTCAACCAATGGAACCAATTCTCTTGAGGGGGAGGGAGAGTTCTTCCATATACAGCTGCTGAATATAGTTAGACCAATGTGCTTAACACCGAACCACTCCAAAATCGAATCCTCCATCTAGTGTTAATGATCGATATAGGGACAACTTTATTTTTATATGTATATATCTCTGTATCTATGCATAGGTAGTGTAACTGGGAGTGTTGAGCTATGGGAGTTCACCCATCTGGTAGGTAACGAATAACAGATGTGGGCAACATCCCCTTGCTTGTGGTGCGTCATTGCCGGGCGCCAAGTTTAAACCTTAAACAGAATAATAATGGGTATGCAATTCTTTCCGTATCATTGTTGTGAAATGCTTACTAATGAAGCTGCTAGAATCCAAATATGTGAAATTAATAGTCAGAAAAGGCAAAGATAATGTAATTTGTGAGGATCAAGTAGTTCCGCTTGCCTTAGCTGTCACTAGATGGCATAAGCTACCCCAGACTCAGGGGGGGATGGCGGTAAATTCAGTATTTAACTGTAGTAAGGAATGAATCCCAAATTTTCCCCAGTTCAATCAAAAGTCCTAACGTCATGTGTACTCTACTATATAAATAGTGAAGAGAATTAAAACCCACCATATCGCAAAAACACAGTCTCATTTGACTAGCAGTGGCGTCCCTACGTGCCTAGCTAAGCCGCATTGGCTAACCAGACGTTACGGATAACAGACGTTGTTTCAGGTGAGCTGTACACATTCCTCCTTTCTTCCCCCTTGCTTGTTTTAATTCTTGCTTGTCGTGAACAATATGAAGTAATGTTGTTAAAAGCTTAACGTAGAGATTGGCTAACCAGACGTTGTGGGTAACAGACGTTGTTTCAGTCCACAGACACCGTGACTTTGGGGTTTCACGAGGCCATCATGTGATATTGCCCATAGACTTGTTGTACACACACACTTACACTACCCCCAAATAGATTTATAACTGAATGTAGTAGCAATTGAATTATGAATCAATCAGGTGAACCTTTTTTTTTTTTTATAGTAGATAATGTACAGAATTTTGAAAGTTAATGTGATCAGTAACGGAAAAGCGAATTTAACTCATCAACCTTTTTTTTTTCTCTCTTCTTTTATTAATAGGTTAGAAATATTGGGAGTGTTGAGGTGAATTTAGTGGTTGTAAGGATATGTAATTTCGAATTGTTCCTCGAGGCTAAGCAAGCCCAAGTGATTATGAAATATTAGTGAATTGTGTGATGAGTTTAGACTGGCCCGACGTAATAGTACATGAGTGAATATTTTTGGTTCGAGGCTATGCCAGCCCGAAAAGACAGTCCATGTCATTGAATGTCCCAGTCTTGAGGCTATTGACGAGCCCAAGAATAACTGATAATCGAGAATGAAATGTGATGAACTCAGGAGTCATTGTTAAATATTCAAATTGTTTCGCTTGGTAACAGTACTGTAATACTATCGCCCAAACTAGTACTTAATTTACAACTCTTTTCATATTATTAAAGGTCTTGTAATTAAAAAAATGTCTGTTGTTTAACAAGTATAGATTTACTAAAGCAGAGTAAAGTATATGCAATTTTGATATCCAACCAAGGGAATTTTGTCCTCTCACGCATGACTCACTCCCCTTCCAGTTCAAGATTCCTCCGCTTTGGGAACGACTAACACACGTGGTACTAACTTATTCTCAACTCGGCCAAAAATACAAACCCTACCAAAATTATCCTTTATGCAATTTACCTTTGTCATTCAAAGTCGAAGTTACTCCACCCCCCCTTCGTTTTTTTCTTTGGTGAATACTTTATCAGTCATTGAGGGGAGACTAAGTTGAGTACCCTTTGTATTATCAACAAGTTAAATAGAACAAACCTGATAAATAATGATGGGATAAAATTCTCATCGTTACACGGATGAACAACGGTGGGATAAAAATCCTAACGTTACACGGTATTCCTACTTCCTGCTACATATTTTCTTTAGAAATTCAATGTGTTATTACAGAATGAACTATGCTACATTTTCCTCCGTCTTGACACTGTCTTGGAGGGTGCGGAACCCCCTCGGGGCCGAACCCCTGGGATTTTCCCCAGTTGCCCCACCCCCCTTTTCCTTGGCCCTGATGGCAACATTATAACCAATCCAAGGGATAGAGGAAATCAATATATCGATCCCATTTTCTTTGTAGGCAAAGGTAGAGGGTGGCAAGGAGTAACTTTCCCCCTCGCGCTTTAAGTATCATTTACAATGGCTCAAAGAACCTTAGACCTGGATCATGTAGACCCCAGGGCCAAAGAATAATAGGGCAGTGAGAAAGTGTGAATTATGTAACGTTAGGTACGAATGTACATGGACGATGTCAACAAGTTGCTTTGGTGAGAATGATGAAAGGCAGAGAGGAATAAAATACTAGAAATGGATGACTTCGAGGTTTGTGTTCGTCAGATTCCAGTTGAAGATGGTGAAAGTGGAGGAGAAAAGTGTGTATGCACCCTGTAATGATGGGAGTGAGGAAGAGAGAGACTTGCGGGGATCCAGTAAATGAAGTTAGGTGAATTTATTTTTATGATGGGAGGAGTGAATGGAAGCACTGACACTGGTTCTGAAAATGATATATGGGCTTGTTATGGAGTACCAGGGTAGAAATTTCTGGATGGCAAGAGATGAACATATTTCGGGAAAGAAGGTTTTGCATTAGTGATTCATAAGTATGTGTAAGGAAACAACAAATCTATGTGGTATAGTGACTGAAGGAAGTGTTTCAAGGTACTATATTCGATTACGTGCTTTCGGAGAGAAGGATGATTGGGATATTATTACGTACGCACCCCACACTACCTCAGGTTCTAAAAGCAGTAGTACAGTATAGGAAGGACGTTGCCCAGTGAGTTGCTCTACCTTTGGTCAGCCTTTAGGTGTACAGTACATAGGATCAGCTGAGGCGTCATAAAAAGCACTGGCTTCTTAAAGTTCACTGTCTTTATTTTCCAAATAGTTACACTTAATGCATTCCAACTTTCCTATTTTCACAAGCATTGGAGCTATATAAACTTTACTAACTGCAATTACACTTAATGCTTGACAACACTTCACAGTTTTTCACAAGTACTGATGATATACAAACTTCAGTAACACGTCACGGTTTGCCACTGTTTTCACAAGTACCGAAAATATACAATCTTCACTGCACTGGCACTGCACTACACTCATATTGAACTGAAAACAAACTAAACTTGTTCTAGTCTCTTATCCATCTTTAAATAAGCTTGCATTACAAGAATGATCTCCACATTTCTGGTGTATTCCAGAGAGTGAGCACAGTTACTAACTCGGAGACAAGCAAAATACGCAAGTTTTCTTGCATTACATAACACTGTAAATTATTTACCATACAAGCTTAATTTCAATTACATATTTTAATAAACAGTCACTTAAATGATTGGGAAAAAGAGCTTAAAAATTAATACATAACTTACGAAATAACAACGCTCACAAACAGCAGGCAAACTGGCAACTCTGACTCGTGCCGAAACCTACGGTACGGGAAATGCCGAGAAGCTTCTCGAGCACCTAACTGACAAATCCTGCTTCTTAACACTATCCCCTCCCGAGTTCTTTGTCATCCTGACAAAAGTACACAATATATACAAACATAAACCTTAATTCTAATGAAACATTTAACTATACACAAAATAATCCTTCAACTTATGTCTTCTTCTATTCCGCTTCTGACGGCGTCCTTGCTCCTCCACACAGTCCACTCATCCAGAAAGGTCTTGGTCCTCTTTATGATTCACTTCTTCTCTTGGGGAACTGTCACCATCCTCTTGCACTTCAGCTCCTTGGTCCTCCTCAACATCCTCGGCTGCGGGACAGCACGATTCCTCGGAGACGTCCCAGCTGTACTGTCCTGGCCCATGGTACTGCCACAGATGATTCACGTGAAACCGCCTTTGGGCGAGACTTCCTGCCTCCCCGAATCTGATACGTTACGTCTGATAAGCAGTTCAATGCAGCGTAAGGCCTGTCCCATGGGCTCTGCAGCTTTAGTGACTATCCCTTCTTCCGCTGAGGACTGTGTAACCAAACCTGGTCACCATCCTTGAAGCTCATCTCACTTGCCTTGGCATCATACTTAGACTTTATCACTTGTCCTGAAAACTTTAGGGCTTCTCGCACTTGATGTACCTCAGCCATCCTTTCCTGAAGATGCTTTGCAAAGCCAGTGGTGTCTGTAGGCAGCTCCTCACCAGGTGGTCTTCCCATTAACAAGTCAACGGGTAATCATAACTCGTGGCCCAATATCAATTTTGCAGGAGTGTAGCTGGTAGACTCATGGGATGCAGACCGATATGCTATCAACAACGCACATAATTTCTGGTCCCATTCATTTTGTCCCTCTTTGCAGTAATTGGCTAGTTCTTGTTCCAGGGTCCAGTTGAATTTCCCCGCTATCCCATCTGACTGTGGCTTTAGTGGGGTCGTCCTGGTCATCTTGATCCCCAGTAACTTGCAGCACTCACGGAACATAACAGACTCGAAGTTTCTACCCTGGTCTGAATGTATCTCTTGTGGCATCCCAAAGCATCAGAAGAACTGGTCAACCAACACCTGAGCAACAGTTGCAGCCTCTTGATCAGGGATGGCACAGGCTTCTGGCCACTTTGTGAAGTAGTCCATGGCGACACATATATACCAGTTTCCTCTTTCAGTGAGTGGTAGAGGTTAAGCAATGTCCACTGTGACCTTTTCCATCGATGCACCCACTTGGTACAGCTGGAGAGGGGCGCAACCACATTTCTTGGGTCCCTTCTTGGCACAACACACATCACAGGCTCAGCACTGTTCTTCAACATCCTGACACATGCCAATCCAGTAAAACTCCTGTTACAGCCGGCTTAGGGTTTTCTTCACTCCCAGGTGCCCATTAGTGATCTGGTCATGGGACTCATCCAAGATCTAGGACCTCATCTTCAGAACCACCAGTTGCCAATACTTGCTGTGGCCATCGGCTGTCTCCGACTGACGCTCCAGTAGTCCGTTGTTCAAACGAAGAAGGTCCCACTGACTCCAGTAGCTCCTGGTTGCAGGGCTGAATCTAGAAACCTCCTCACAAGATGGTTGCTCCATACTCTGCTGCAGCTGCTCTAGCACTGGTTGTAAATTTGCATCCTCCATCTGCATCCTCTCCTTTACTGACATCTGGTCCACAAATTTCATTGCAGCACCCTTGTGGCTAGTAGCAAGCTGCACTGCCCTCTCATATTTCTGCTGCTCTAGCTTGGCATCTACGTCCTCCTTAAGCTGTTGCTGTTCTTCCTTCATTTCCTCATGAAAGCATCTAGCTGTCTTTGCATCCTCAGTTGTGATTCCCTCTGTTGCTCCTCTGATGCCTCTTGAAGTTGCACAGATCGTTCTTTTTGTTCTTCATGTTGTGCCTATAGTTGTCCCCTACTTGCCTTCAGTAGTACACCTCGTGCCTGTACCAGTTCTTAGAGTTCTTTTTGTCCTTCATTCAGTGCTTGTAATTGGATACTTTGTGCTTGTAATTGTTCTTTAAGTTCTTTCTTTTGTGCCTGTAATTGTTCTTTGAGTTCATTTTTGAGCTCTTTCTGTTCTTCACTTTGGGCCAGTAATTGTGTTTGGAGTTCTTTCTTTGAAACTTGTAATAACTTCATAATTGCTGCCAATGACACCTCCTCCTCCTGCCGAGCTCGGGATCTTGTCTGCACACCACCTTACTCCATTTCAAAGATTAGACTCACTGCAGCATTTTCTAAAAATCCTACTCCTGACACCACTGTTACGTCCGCACCCCACACTGCCACAGGCTCCAACAGCAGTAGTACAGTATAGGAAGGACGTTGCCCAGTGAGTTGTTCTTCCTATTGTCAGCCTTTAGGTGTACAGTACACAGGATCAGCTGAGGTGTCGGAAATAAACACTGGATTCTTAATGTTCACTGTATTTATTTTCCAAATAGTTACACTTAATGCTTTCCGACTTCACTATTTTCACAAGCAATGGAGCCATACAAACTTTACTAACTGCAGTTACACTTAATGCTTGACAACACTTCAGTTTTTCACAAGTACCGATGATATACAAACTTCAGTAACACGTCACGGTTTGCCACTGTTTTCATAAGTACCGAAAATATACAATCTTCATTGCACTGACACTGCACTACACTCACACTGAACTGAAAACCAACTAAACTTGTTCTAGTCTCTTATCCATCCTTAAATAAGCTTGCATTACTAGAATGATCTATTTCTCCACATTTCTGGTGTATTCCAGAGAGTGAGCACAATTACCAACTCGGAGGCAACAAAAACATGCAAGAGTTTTCTTACGTTACATAACACTGTAAATTATTTACCATACAAGCTTAATTCCAATTACATAATTTAACAAACAATCGTGTAAAAAAAAAAAAACTTGTGCGAGGTGTTTGAAGGGCGACTTCTCGTCCTAGAAACACCAGTGATAGATCCGGGGTCCTCTTTCGAGACCGGAGCTAGAACACACGAGAAGAGCAGGGCATAAAAACTCTGGACAACAACCTTACACGTGTATTATCCAAAGTACAACCTTCGTACAATATGAATGAGAGTTGTATGCACCATACTATTTACTATCAACTGTGCTGGACAGACTAGAGGGTCTCGATTGGTTTGTGGTTATGACTCAGGATACTAGCCAGTCAGAAGGACGCTGGACGGACACTGCACAATGAAGGATATTAAATGTCGCACAGTTACTTGGGCTCGATCTGAATATAAGCATCTCACCATGTATCACACAGTGGCAAAAGCACTAGTGCAACACAATATACACACATAGACATATAGGCATACTACATGGCCACTAGTTCGACACGGTACATATATATCACTAGCACTGTCTTTTCAGCCCCACCCTGAACCTGTCGAAGGCTAGTCCGGTCGGATGGTAATGCACGCAGACTGCAGCACTCCTGCTGGGTCTGTTCCAGGGAATAGGGGTGCAAGATAGTTGGGGACATATGTCCACACTGTCTTGACATCACGTACGCCATTAGAGCCCGTCTGTGGTCACCTCCTAGGGGGGTGTCACTCTGTCCCAGTGGTGCTCAGTTGCCACGGTCAATATTTCACCACCGTCTGGGGGCGAAATGTCACGTCTCCGTGGCTGGAGGAAGTAGGTCTCGGTGGTGGTGGTGCTGTAGGCGGGTGTCAGGTGCTGGAGGAGGGTGGTCCAATGTGAGGTATGTTGGGGTCCTACTGCTGGGCGTAGGTGATGTAGAGGGTGGAGGCTTGATGCGTTGTGTGGAGGAGTCGCAGAAGATGGTGGGGCCCACGAACGCATTGCTTCCTTCCATAGGTTGGGACCCAGGTGATAAGCTGTACCTTCATGGTTGGTGGTGGCTGGTGTCTGGTGAACCTCGGATGAATGCTGGCGACCAGTGAGGTGGTGGAGGTTTTATGCAGTCGCTGAGGGTAGGTGCGGCTGTTTTCCCTGGGGATAGGGGCAGATGGAGGTTTCCACTGGACTTGGTATAGCCTGAGTGTTATGGGGTGGTGTTGGGGGTGTGAGGGGTTGGGGTGATTTGATCTTGTGGTGGGGGTGAGATGGGGGGAATAGGGGAAGGTGTAGTGGAGTATCTGGCTGGTGGGCGTGAAAGGCGGCCGGAGCGAGTGTTGGTGGCTTTGGGGTGGGTGTGGGTGGTGAAGTGGGAGTGCGGCCTCGTGGTGCCGGGGTCGGGTGTGCTATTCAAGTGTGAGGTGAGGGTGTAGGTGGTGGTGAGGAAGTGTGGCCACGCGGTGTCAGGGGTGAGCATGGTTTCTGGGTGTTTGGTAATGGGGTGGTGTGGATGGTGGTGGCGGGCAGTGTCTGAGGTGTGGGATGGATTGTGGGTGGTGAGCGAGGAGTGGTGGATGGGGGGGATGGTGCAGGGGTGGGGGCAGCAGTGGGTTGCAGGTAGGGCTGTGGGTGTGCTATGGAGGGGGTGAATTTAGGGTTCCTGGGTTGGGTGGGTGGAGGTGGCGGCCGAGGAGGTGTGAGGTGTAGCGGGGGAGTGAGTTGGTGGGGAAGGAGTGGGGGATGAGGGCAGGGAGGAGGAGGGTGTGATGTAGCAACTGTATGAGTTGGATGGAGGATCTGGGGTGGTGGGTAGTGGTGAGGCAGTGCAGGTGACGGGGGGGAGCTGGATCGTGGTGTGGGGTGGTGGTGGTCCAAAACGGGAGCACGTGGCGCTTGCAATACGTGCGCGGTGTGTTATGATAGTCTATGATGACCTGGTAGAGGTTCAGGACGTGAGTGATGGTATATGGACCCATGAAACGTGCAGAGATTTTACTAGGTGTGGGTAGCTTTGCCGCTACTACTGAGTTGCCCGGCTTGTAAGGGCTGGAGGGGATGGTGTCTGGCTGGAGATCTAGGTTTTACTGTAGGTGGTGCAATCGCCTCTTGAGGTGGTAGAAAGGGTCGGACGTGGGGGACGTAGTGGGAGGCTGCAGGTGTTGTTGTAGGGGCAGGAAGAGGGGGGGCCTCCCTGAGTACCCTTTTGTGGGAAGATATACCGTTGTCTTGGGGGCAGGAGTTGATCCCCCACTGAACAATTTTGATGTGGGCCAGCCAGTCGTCGTTTTTTGTTTCCTCTATTCGGGTTCGCGCCTGGTTCATGAGGGTGCAATGGTTCCTCTCACATATGCTGTTTCATTGAGGCCAGCATGGGGAGGAGCATGAGAGGCAGTAACCAAAGATATTTGCGAGCTCTTGCCACATGGGGCTGGTGAACTCGGGGGCATTATCTGAGTGCAATGCCTGGGGAATCCAGAAATAAGGGAAGACGTGACAGATGAGGGCGTTGGCCACGGGTATGGCGTGGTGTTCCTTGGCTGGGCAGGCGATAAGGAATTATGAGTAGGTGTCCACAAAATGGGAGATGATATACCTGTAGCAAGATTTGGGTGATAGGGGTAATTACAGATAGTAATTGCCAGGGTTTGTGAGCGGTGATGCTCCCCAATGGGCCTGGTGTGCTGGTGGTATCTTTGCCTAGTGCACAGGCCCGCCAAGACTGGGTGACTTGCCTGGCTAGGTTGGAGGAGTTAGGGGTCCAGTAGGCACATTAAATACCTGTAGCAGTTTTTTGATGCTCAGGTGAATCCTGTTGTCAGCGTGGAGGTGTGTCATGGTGTCCAAGGTGGTCTTCAGGTCGAGCACCATATGTTCTGACTGGGTAAATAGGTTGTCGCCCTGCTGGTGGAGTTTAGAGAATAGGTGTGGCGGCAACCATTGGGGGCGGTCTTTGTTGCGCCACTGTTGTAGGAGTTCAGATTTGCTGTGGATCGAGTTGATGGGCAGTCAGGATAGGGCGTCGGCGTTGGTGTGTAGTTTGCTGGGGCAGTAGGGAATCTCGTAGCTGAATTCTTCTAGTGTTTCCCTCCATCTAATAAGCTGGGCATTGTGAGTGTCAGATTGCCAAAGCCACTGGAGTGATTGGTGGTCTGTGGTGATGGCAACGTTCATACCTGACAGGTAGGCCTGGAAGTGTTCTAGCATCCAGACAATGCCCAGGTATTCTTTTTTTGTAGCGGCGTAATTTTTCTCAGCTTGGTTGAGGGTGCAGCTGGCACAGGCGATGATATGTTCTCGCCCTTGCTGTACGTGAGCAAGGACAGTGCCAATCGCTGTCAATGATACATCCGTATATAAACGGAAGGGCAGGGTGTAGTTGGGGAAGGCGACAATCGGGGCAGTGACGAGTTTGCTCTTTTGTTCTTGTAAAGCAGCTCTCCGTTCGTCAGCCCAGGTAAAAGGCTCACCCTTTTTGGTCAAAGCATGGAGGGGTTTGGTGATATCGGCGAACCCTTTCACGAAGCGCTGATAGTACTATGTGAAGCCCAGGAAGGCGCAGACTTCACAAATGTCTCGTGGTAGAGGGAGATCTGCGATAGCATGCAGCTTGTCGGGGTTGGGTGAGATTCCATCTTTAGAGATGACGTGCCCCTGGAAGGCGATGGTTCGTGCTGCCAGGATGCACTTGGAGGGCCTGAACTTGAGGCTGGCCTGGTGGATACACAGAAAGACTTTCCTGAGACACTGGAGGTGATCGGCCCATGTTTTGCTGAAAATAATTACGTCGTCCAGGTAGGCCAGGCAGATTTCCCAGGTGAGGCCACTGAGGACAGACTCCATTAACCTGGAAAATGTGGAAGGGGTGTAGCAGAGTCCGAAGGGTAGAACGTTGAACTCATAGTGTTTACCATTGCTAGTGGAAAACAGTTCTTCCCGTCCTCGGGGTGTACAGGGACTTGCCAATATCCCGATTGGAGGTCTAGGGTCGAGAACCAAGGGGAGCCATACATAGAGTTGAGGGAGTCGTCTATCCTGGGAAGGGGCTTGGCATCCTTGGTGGTTATGTCGTTCAATCGGCGGCAGTCCACGCAAAAATGCATGGTGCTGTCTTTGTTCTTGATGAGGGCAACAGGGGAGGACCATGGGCTGGTGGAGGGTGATACGATGCTGGCATCAAAGATTCCCTGGACCTGCTGGTCATCCTCAGCCCATTGTTGTTGTTTTTTTTCTGGGATGGTTGGCAAGTGGGTGGTTCTGTGCCATGTATTTCTTGCATTAGGTAGGTGGTGTGCCCCATGTCGGTAGGGCCTGATGCAAAGAGGTCTTGGAAGTCCAGGGGAAGGCGGCAAAGGCTATCTGCCTGGTGGGGTTAGAGATGTTCAGGTATGGGAGGTAGGGCAGTGGGGGGAGTGGGGGGGTGGCACAAGGCTCGGCCTCCTCCATCTCTCGTACTACCAATCCCCTAGGTAGCATGAGGGTGGTGATGTTGGCTATTCTGACTGTTGCAATGTGGGGGGGCGGAGGAAGGAGGGGGACAGCAGACATGCCGAGAGGGTCCCGGGCGGTAGGTCAGGGGAAAACAGGATGGAGGCACCAGTAGGTCTATTTAGACGTAAGCAAACCTCGTGGTGGGGAGGGATCGTTAGGGCGGATGCAATAGTTGCTGGGAAGGAGGGGTGTGGGGGGTGGGCTGGGGGAGGTGCTGAGGGGGAAACGGGGGAAAGAGGAGGCAGAGGGGAGGGGGGCCTGCACGTGCACCTGGGCTAGGGGGAAGTGGGAGGGGGGTTTGGAGGTTTCCGGAATTGGAGCTGCTGCTTGTGGCAGTCGATGTTCGCACATAACTTCTGCACAAGGTCCAATCCCAGATATCCATCACATGCACAGCAGATCGAGTCAAACACAATAAAATTGTGTTGAGTGAAGACTTGTTGGTGGGTGTTGGTGCATAGGGACCGGGTTTCCCTGGTCCACGAGTTGAGCTGACATAGGTGAAAGCAGGCCAAAAGCCAACTTACTATGGAAGTAAAAATGACTGTAGAGGCAGGATGCGGCTGCTCCCATGTCGACCATTAACCTCGCTTTTACCCCTTTCAGTCTCATCCTGTCATAGACTGGGGGGCAGTATTTCTGAGAGGTGGCCCTTGCCATCGTGGGGAGGTGCGGGGTCAGGCCTAAAAATCCAGC
Organism: Coenobita brevimanus; assembly: GCF_032717465.1. Classification (NCBI taxonomy): domain Eukaryota; kingdom Metazoa; phylum Arthropoda; class Malacostraca; order Decapoda; family Coenobitidae; genus Coenobita; species Coenobita brevimanus. Next base: position 27,625,753 of record NC_137019.1, on the reverse strand, counting down.
TGCTGCGGGATCTCATCTTCCCCTGGCTCCATTTCCCCGCGGTCGGTGTTCCCAGTGGGTGCATCATCATCCTCGGGGTCGTTATCGAGGGAGGACACTTTTTGTCATCCCTGAGTGGCTGGTCTATGCCTGGCAGCCTTTAATTGTTCTCTGATGTCGTGGAGTGGACATTGGTGGCTGCAAGCGGTAAATTCCCACAGGTTAATGGAAATTAAATTCTGATTCTCCTTAGGGCTGGGGCGCTTATTGGTGGGGTGCTCCCTGGGTAGACTGGGTGTTGGCATGGGGTTGGTGTGGGTTGAGTGCAGCCAAGGTTTGTTTGTGGCACTGGTCTTTGTGTGCGGAATTTACTGATGACATTGATCTGTTGCAGGGTGGAGCTGGAGGTTAGGAGGCATCATATGAGCTGGACGTCTTGATCTAGGTCTCCCTTAGGGTCGTGTATTGTAAAATGTTCTTTGACCATACTGGGGAGAACTCTTAGCAGCGTGTTGAATGTGTGTTGTTCTCGGGTTAATACATCTGTTTCTGGGTATGCAGCGGTGATGAATCGCCTGGCCTGGATGAGTGTGTCATCCAGGTTTCCGTCATAGGTTAAACTGTCAAGTTGTCAGAGTGCCACAACTCTTCCTAGTGATGGCGTGATGGCCTGGATCATTGTTTTGGTAAAGTTCACCCATGTTAGCTCCGGGACGACTTTGCGTGTGATGCTGGCTGCTGCTTTGCCCAAGAGGAGTAGGGTGACTGCTATTTTTTGTCTGTCATTCTTGAACTCTATGTCCAGCAGCAGTTTGATTATAGATGGGCATGTGTGTATGTCATATTGTTCCTGGTCCAATTTAGGTAACTGTACGTGAGGTTTTGTTGCCATTTTTGCTGTTGCCCCTGTTTGCTCCTCCCTGTATTCTGTCTGGGTCAAGAACCACCACTGGCCACCACTGTTGTGCTAGGTGTTTTAAGGACGACTTCTCGTCCTAGAAACACCAGCGATAGAGCTAGGGTCCTCTTTCGAGACCGGAGCTAGAACACACAACGAGAAGAGCAGGGATTAAAAACTCTGGACAACAATCTTACACATGTATTATCCAAATTACAACCTTCGCACACTATGAATGGGTTGTACATGACGTACTATTTACTACCAACTGTGCTGGACAGACTAGAGGGTCTCGACTGGTTTGTGGTTATCACTCAGGATACTAGCCAGTCAGAAGGACGCTGGACGGACACTGCACAATGAAGGATATTAGATTTCGATCAGTTTGTTACTTGTGCTCTTGTCACGGGGTTTTTATAATATCACGGTATTTTTGAAGTAATTGCTAAATATTATTTAATTGATATTAAAGAGCAGGGACAATGATTGTCTTGCTAAATCAAGCAGCGATTCTCTAAGAACGAGAATTTATAAACTTTCTCAACAGTACACAGCAGAGACTAATCACTCAATTGCTGTTCATTAGTACTGTAGTCTCTGGAGAAAGTTACTTCACCCCTGACAATAAATAACTAATACTAACATCAGGTTCTTGCTGATGCTTAACTCCTAGAAGGCACAACGGATTTTAAGTTTAATAAAAGACTGGTCTAAGTACCAGTTATGAATGCAAACGTTTATGCAAGCTAGGAGCTATAAGAGAAATAAGCTTAACTGCGGAGAAATGAAACGAGTTTACATTACATTAAGTTCAAGCAAAAGAACTGTTAAATTTATTGATTACAAAATAAATTTAACGTCACAATTCAAAATCAAATTAATGAGATCGCACTCACTCACACAAAAGCTAAATACTTACGCCTAGGAAAACACCTTAATTAAACTCTTAAGACTACGAAAATACAAAAAGGAAATACTGATTGATGAATGCTGTGTATCACCCAGGGGATGGGAGCTTGGATTAACTGTACTCAGTGGAGCTTGGGTGCTAGCTGACCTCTCACACTTCTGGAGCACAGGACCTCTCTCCATCACAACAAACACTGGACTGAGTAAGTCGTGGGAAAAAAGGGGGAGCAATAGGTCGCATTTTTTAACGGTCGAGTGAACGACACGCGCCCAAAACAAATCGCTCAGCGGAAGCTCTAATGTCTCATACAAAGACGATCACATATGACAATGCAAAATTGATTTGACAAAGCTTCCGTCCGAATGAGCGGTTAACTGAACGATAAACAGTGAGTTTTCCACTAATAGTTCGTGGCTTCTCACAAAAGGGAAATGTCGCGAACTTGATTCGTGACATTACGCCCCTACAAAATTAAATTTTTTCCTTATGGGAAAAAATTTGTGGATATATATATATATGTACACATCCTAACCAGTCACACAAGATTCACACTGTGGTGTGTGTGCTATCCTGCTACAGGAGAAAGTCGCAGTCGCCAGTGAGCGAAAAAACCTCGTATTTACGTTAGTAGAAGCAAGCTTGAGGGAAAAACTCCGTGACGACGGTGAAAATCCTGTACTCAGGTCAAACTGAGTGAAAAGTCGCTACATTTACACTGACAACTAATTGTTGTGTAGCGTGATGTATGTAATACACGGTGTAGGTGTGACAGTTGTAGTGTAACTGTACCTAAGTGTAAAATGACATAGTAAATAATAACATGGCAACGACGAAGGCAGAGAAGAGGCGGCAGCATGCGGCAGACGATCAGCTGGCCCGCACAGCAAAACTGCTACACCCATTGCTGTACATGCAAAACCAATTAAGGTGGAGCATCAAAAGTGTCAGTGATACAAAATTCTTATTAAGTTACAATTACTCTCTCTGCCTAGCAATCAGTACATGCTACGAAAAATACGCTCTGGCCGAAAAATACAAGTGACAGCCTAAGCTTCGTACATTCGAGGTCGCCATTAATTATAGCACACGATTAGTGTCGGCAAGTTGAGAATCCTTGTGCAAACTCGGGTCTTCCATAGCCTCGAACTGCACACGGGTTCTCAACCTGTGCCTTAACCTACAGTACTTATATTAGTATCGGAGAGCTGAGAATCCTTGTGCAAACTCGGGTCTTCCATAGCCTCGAGTTGCCTCTGCGGAGTTCTCTCTCGAACTTCTCCCTTAACCTACAGTACTTATATTAGTATCGGGGAGCTGAGAATCCTTGTGCAAACTCGGGTCTTCCATAGCCTCGAGTCGCCTCTGCAGAGTTCTCACTTCCCCCTTAACCTACAGTACACGTATATGTACAGGCCCTGGACATACTGTGTCCTGTGGGGCCAACAAGTGAGACGTCAGGTCTACACTTCTGACTGGGAACCAGGCTGGTCCTTGGATTACTCAAATCTCTGAGGATGCCTATCACGGAACCCAGCATACAACAACTGCTCATGTTAGTCAGCAGTTAGCAGGCGAGACATCAGGTCTGCACCTACGTTATCACTTCCCTTGATGTATCTCACAACAAGGTTAAACTGCTGTAAATACAGTGTCGAGCGTGTCAATCTTGCATTAGCCGTCTTGGTCGTGCTAAGACTAGTGAGTGGCATATGGTCAGTTTCCAGAACAAATGATGCCCCAAATAAATAATAATAATATTTTTAACACCATCAACCACAGCCAAGAGTTCCTTCTCAACAGTACTGTAATTCCTCTCGGCGGGTTTTAGCCTACGGCTGTGGTATGCCACTGGGAAGATTCCACCTTCCGATTCCTGCATCAATACGGCACCTACTCCATCTTGTGAAGCATCAGTGCGCAGTATGAAAGGTTTGCTGGAATCAGGCAACTGCAAAATAGGCTCCTTGCACAACATATTCTTGAGGGTGGCAAAAGATCTCTCTTGCGCTTCTCCCCATTCAATGGTGTTTGGAGCATATTTCCGTAGCACTTCGTACAACGGTTAGGCAATGAGAGCAAAGTTGGGGATAAAACTCCTATAATATCCCACTAGGCCAAGAAATGCCCTAACCTGTTTCTTGGTCACGGGTCTCGGGGCTTCTCTAACCTTCCTGATCTTGTCACCCTGACACCTGCAGTGATTGTTGCCAACAATATGACCGAGGAACTCCACCTCACTGTGAACAATCTTGCATTTGCTAGGCTTCACAGTCATGTTGAAACTCTGGAGTCTACTGAAGACAATATCCAAGAGTCTGAGGTGCTCCTCCAATGTGGCGGAATGAACGAGGACATCGTCAACGAACATCTCTACTCCTACAATACCATGGAGCACTTGTCTCATGGCACGATTGAATACTGCTGGGGAATTGGTAAGTCCAAATGGGAGGACTTTATACTGGTACAACCCCCTAGGAGTAGCAAAGGCAGTGAACTGACGACTCTCAGGATGAAGGGGAATCTGGAAGAATCCCTTCGCTAGGTCGAGCTTCGTGAAATATCGTGACCCTGCCAGCTTGGAGAAGATGGCAATATGGTCACCCATTGGCTCAGCATCCACTTTGGTGATTGCATTGAGCCTTCTATAGTCGCCACATATCCTGACTCCACCATCTTTCTTGCGGACTACTACCATCGGACTACAGTAAGGAGATGAGGACTTTTCGATAATGCCTGCAGTCTCCATGTCAGCAATTTCCTTATCTACAGCACCCTGTAGTCGCATGGGAATCGGATATGGCTTAACCTTTATAGGAGCATTGCTGGTCAACTCAATTTTATGACACGCAACCTTTGCAAGTCTAGGTTGGTCTGAGAAGACATCAGCATACTGACAGAGCAGTGACCATAAGCCATTTTGGTCCCCTACTGCAAAGTCAGGGTTAAGTAAAACATCTCCGACAGTCTCTTCCTGATGGAACTGAGCGGTTAAGGGCTCGCCATCATGGTCATCAGCTGGGATCACCGCAGCTGCCCCGGTTTCTTCCAGTGGCTGGTCACTATCATCAGCTACTCGTAGGCCAGTCTCCTCGGGGTCTGACTCATGATAAGCCTTCAACATGTTAATGTGGAACCTTTTACGAAGATTCCCCATCTGTATTATGTAGTTGAGGTCTGAAATGCGCTCTACTACATCGAATGGACCCTTCCACTGCGCCAACAACTTGTTCTGGGCAGTGGGGAGTAATACCAAGCATTTATCGCCTGGACTAAACTTCCAAAGCTTTGCCTTCTTATCGTAATAAGCCTTTTGAACTTCACGCGCCTTGATCAGTTCTTCCTTAGCTAACTCACACGTCAACTGGAGGCGGTCAGCCAAATCAAGGACATAGGTGTAGGTGGTCTTGACTTCAGGGTCGGGTTCTTCATCGTCCCATAACTCACGAAGGACTTGAAGTGGGCCCTGGACCGACCTCCCATACACCAGTTCAAAGGGTGAGAATTTCAATGAATGCTGTGGGGCTTCTCAATAGGCAAATAGAGGAGGAGCAATGAACCACGGCCATTCCTTTGGCTGTTCAGCGGTCATGCTCCTCAACATCTTCTTGAGAGTTCCATTGAACCTCTCACACAACCCGTTACACATAGGATGATACGGCGTAGGTCATAAGCCTCGGATGGACAGCAACCTGAACGCTTCGTTCATCATTGCTGAAGTGAACTGCGAACCCCGGTCACTTAAGACCTCCTTAGAGATACCTACACGACAGAACACTTCAGTTAATGCCTCAGCAACAGTGACGGCCTCTATATTCTTAAGGGCCACGGCTTCAGGCCACCGTGTGCTGAAATCAACAATAGTGAGGATATACTTTGATCCATCACTAGCCCTAGGGAAGATTGGCCCAACTATGTCAACTGCTACTCTCTCAAACGGTTCAGAGATTATGGGCATTGGCTTCAATGGCGCAGGACGGACACGTCCCCGGTCAGTGGTACGCTGACACACATCACAGGAACGTACGAGCCTCGTTATTTCCCGTCCCATTCCTGGCCAGAAAAAGTCAGCATGGATGTGGTCAGAGGTCTTCTTTTGACCCATGTGACCTCCCATCGCTGAACAGTGACCTAATTCAAACACTGCTCGGCGATACTTTGCAGGAATGACAAACTGCAGTCGAACCTCACCCTGGGGTGTCTGTGACTCACGGTACAGCCGTCCTCGCTTACAAAGGAACCTGGCTTGTCCTCCCCGTGAATACTTGATCACTTTACCCTCCAGCTTCTTGCACACTGAGGCAAGTGTCGAGTCAGTCTGTTGCTCTTGGACAACATCTTGACTATGAATCAGATCTTGCGGCATTGCGACGGTCAACGGAGTGACGCGATTTGGGGCCTTGGCCATGGCTCGTGTTACCGCAGCAGCTGAAGTCTGAGTAGCAACATCTACGGCGCAACTATTTTTGATGCCAGGTATGTTGCCTAATATGAGGTCAAATAAAGGTTCTGGCATGACAACTGCAGCTGTCAGGCCAGTGAAAAATGGAGACGCCACCTGGATACGTGCCTCAGGGAACAATCTCACTGATCCATCAATAAGTCTAACTTGGATCTGTCAACCTGTATACTCATCAGGCCGAACTAAACTCTGCTTAACAGAGCAACCTGAGGAACCATTGTCCCTCAGGACATTTACAGAAACACCTCCCACAGACCCTGGCTGAACAAGAAAGGCAGTGTTGCTGGTGGAAGGGTCTGAGGAGGTAGCAGCCAGTCATTCATGAGACTGCGGAACAACCGATGCAGCAAACGTGGCGCCCTGGGAACTAGGTGTCTGAGGAGAGTTCATGGTCGGAGGGGGACTTGTGAACTGCTGGGAAGTACCTGTACTGGTAGAGATGGCACCACCGGGTACTTGTGGAATGGAGGCTGCATTTGCCTCCTGCCTCTGATACACTAATTGACCTGACTGAGGGTTACGTGGCTTGTCCTTGTATTGCTGCTGCTGCTGCTTGGGGAACTGCTGCTGGTTGGGGTGCTTGTTGTACCGCTTTCAAGCAGGCTGCTGTGTATTTTGCCCCTGGTCCTTCTGCAGTTTGCTTGAACCTTGGCCATTACTCTGAGAACGGCCTTGGTGCTGGGATTCAGTCTGAGACGGCTTCCCAGACTTGGCAGTATCTTTTCTGCTCCACGTGTTTTGCTTACGAGTTTGATACCCGTATGCAGTAAAGAATGCGTCAGCTTTTTCTGCCATTTGGCTGGCATCTTTCACCTGGCAGATCTTAAGCTGTGCTATGAGCTCAGCAGGCCACGACCTCTCTAGCTGTGTACGCAGCATAAGGTCAATTATCCCCTCACGCGTGGAAGGAGTTTCATCTTTCTCCATCCACTCATTTAAGTAAGCAGTGAGACGATCGAGGAACTGAACAGCTGTCTCCTTGTCTTGGAGACGAGCTCGCATGAACTGAACTTTGGCGTCGTCTACTGTGAGACCATACGCCTTAATGAGTGCAGCTTTCATCATCTCATATGTGAGATTGTCTCCACGAATTCTGTGGAGAATATCGAGGGCAGGGCCCTCAAATAAACTAAGAAATTGGATCCGCTTAGCTGCCTCATCCAGTTGATACATGTCTGCCATGGCCTCAAAATGAGCTATGTACGGCTCGATTCGCTCGCTTTCCTTGTATGAAGGAAGCTTGATGTGTGGGGTCGCCAGGACATGTGCAGGGGAAACGCTCGTGGAGCTTGGATCAACTGCACCAGACGTATCTGAAGCCAAGGAATCTCGCTTGAGCTTCAGCACTTCAAGTTCATGTTTTTTGCGCGCTTCTCGCTCAGCACGTTCGTGTTCTCGTTCTCTGTCTCGTTGTTCACGCTCGTATTCGCGCTGTTCTCGCTCTTGTACTAGCTCGTGTTCGCGCTGTTGTCGCTCTTTTTCTAACTCGAGCTCACGTTGTTTTTGCTCGTGTTCGCGCTGTTCTCGCTCGTATTCTCGCTGTTCTCGCTCACGTTCACGAGCATCTTTCTCACGTTCTTGCTCGTAATTAAACCGTGAGAGAACGTAACTCTGTATTTTCTCTGGGTCTGTGAGACCCATATCTTTGGCTTCCTGTACATAAGCACTGGCTGCCATGATGCTAGCTCAATTTACTAAGTAACCGAAACTGAGTACTGACTGCTTAGTGACGAATACTAATAAACACAAGTAAAGAACACAGACACAAGCTAGTGGTGACCAGTCTTATCTAGTTAACTCGAAAAGAATAAAGCAAAAATGCAAATAACTGAGAAGACTCAATAATTAACACAATGGGTACGGCGGCTACCCAGAAGCGAATAAAATCGTCTGGCGTTACCAAAAATAAAGAACTAAATAGAGTTAAGTACTCTATGGATTAATAAAGCAAAAATTCACTTGCTAAATTAACGGTAAACACCAGTAAACTTGTGCCTATAAACTTTAATTATAAATATCTAAATATGAATGAGTGAGCACTATCTCGTGAATAGCTTTAGAGCTAGGAGTTAATATCCTGGAATGAGGTCGCCAATTGTCACGGGGTTTTTATAATATATCACGGGGTTTTTAAAATAAATGCTTAAATGTTATTTAATTGATATTAAAGAGCAGGGACAATGATTGTCTTGCTAAATCAAGCAATGATTCTCTAAGAACGAGAATTTATAAACTTTCTCGACAGTACACAGCAGAGACTAATCACTCAATTGCTGTTCATTAGTACTGTAGCCTCTGGAGAAAGTTACTTCACCCCTGACAATAAATAACTAATACTAACATCAGGTTCTTGCTGATGCTTAACTCCTAGAAGGCACAACGGATTTTAAGTTTAATACAAAACTGGTCTAAGTACCAGTTATGAATGCAAACGTTTATGCAAGCTAGGAGCTATAAGAGAAATAAGCTTAACTGCGGAGAAATGAAACAAGAGTTTACATTACATTAAGTTCAAGCAAAAGAACTGTTAAATTTATTGATTACAAAATAAATTTAACGTTACAATTCAAAATCAAATTAATGAGATCGCACTCACTCACTCACACAAAAGCTAAATACTTACGCCTAGGAAAACACCTTAATTAAACTCTTAAGACTACGAAAATACAAAAAGGAAATACTGATCGATGAATGCTGTGTATCACCAGGGGGTGGGAGCTTGGATTAACTGTACTCAGTGGAGCTTGGGTGCTAGCTGACCTCTCACACTTCTGGAGCACAGGACCTCTCTCCGTCACAACAAACACTGGACTGAGTAAGTCGTGGGAAAAAAAGGGGAGCAATAGGCCGCATTTTTTAATGGTCGAGTGAACGACACGCGCCCAAAACAAATCGCTCAGCGGAAGCTCTAATGTCTCATACAAAGACGATCACATATGACAATGCAAAATTGATTTGACAAAGCTTCCGTCCGAATGAGCGGTTAACTGAACGATAAACAGTGAGTTTTCCACTAATAGTTCGTGGCTTCTCACAAAAGGGAAATGTCGCGAACTTGATTCGTGACAGCTCTGATATCGATCTAAATATAAGCATCTCACCATATATCACATAGTGGAAAAAAAGCATTAGTACAATACAGTATACACACATAGACACATAGGCATACTACTTAGCCACTAGTTCGACACTGTACATATATATCATGAGCATATTAGTCACTGTAGGTCTGGGCAGTCACTATTACACTGGGCAGATGAGGGGACTCCGGCTAGGCTGCAGGGGCCAAGTTGTCTCCAGGTGTCAGCCAGGTGCTGGAGGGATCCCGTCTGGTGTCCTTTCTCTCAAGGGTCACGGGATAACCCTCAAAGGTGACGTTGTCTGCTGGGAGCTGCAGTCAGGCGAGGTGGGAGGCCCTCTACTCGTGGGGCCTGGCAGGGTAGTCTGGTCCTTGGGGCTTGGGCCAAACAGTGCGAGTAGGCATGCTTGTCTGTGCCTACCCTGGCGAGAAGGTCGCCATCGTCTGAGGCTGGAGAGATTGCGCCGCAGGGTTGTAGGGGTTCCTCGGGGAGTCTGGGGTCTGCAGTTTCCCTTCTGTCAGGCTGCCATCAGGGTCGGACTGTGGCATCACCTCCAGCAGGAGTCTGTCAGTTGGTCACCTCCCACAGGTGCTAACTGGGTGGCACACACTCCCAGGGACTGCACAGGATCTTGCCACACTTGCTCCAGACAGGAAGGTTCCTCCTGGGGGCTGCCTTGTGGAGAGGGGCGGAGGAACATCCCGCTTGGCTACAGGAGGGGTGAGCGTGCAGCTGGATTTAAAGAGGTATTACAGGAGCAACAGCTGAGGAGGCAAGGACAGCTAGAAAATTTCATGGGGGAAGTTAAGGAAGAACAAGAACAGTTGAAGGAGGAAGTGTATGAACTACGGCAGCAGTAGTATGAAGTAAGCAATAATGTGAATGAGTGCAGATAGCATGTAGGCGACCAGTTGATGCATGTAGATGACCAGTTGAAGCATGAAGATGACCATTTGAAGATAGTGAGAGAATTGAGGCTGTTGAGAAATATTGCACTGCTGAGCCTCAGATTAATGTACGGGGAGCATACGAAATGAATGGACAGTGTATGGTGAATCATGACGGATCCCAAGCATCTAAAGGTAGCATTTCAGGGTTGAATAATCAGACTGCAGGAGTGTTAAGTCCTGGCCTTAATCATGATGCCCGTGTTTAGGCCCCAAACCAGTGAAGTGCATGGCTATAATGGGGGTCCAATTTAAAAAGAAACCCCAGGAATTTGATGGCAAAGTATCTTGGGAAGCTTACCGTGTGCAGTTTGAGTTACTTGCTGATCAGAATGGTTGGGATGATAGGCAGAGGGGAATGCAGCTTGCTACTAGCCTTAACCCCACCTGTGCTCATCGCCTCATATGAGGCGATATGCAGGCCACCCTTGGCTGCACTGATCACCTCATGTGGGGCGATGGGTCTCGGCGTCATAATTTCAAGCATGAGGAGGAGTCAGTGGTTTTGAGGAGTTATTGAGTCTCACTCTTCACCATCAGAGCTGTTGCCAAACCCTGCCATACCTCAGTTGCCAAATACCAAATATTTAGTAATTCAGATATGCAGGCCACCCCTGGCCACACTGATTGCCTCATATGAGGCGGTGGGTCTCGACGCAATACAGTAGTTTCAAGCACGAGGAAGCATCAGTAGTTTCCATGGGAACGGTGAGTCTCCCGGTACACCATTAGAGCTGTTGCCAAACCCTGCCATACCGCAGTTGCCAAATATGGCATTTTCAGTAATTCAGTTCTCATTTGTAGCCCAGCAAAAGTGGATTCACGCCCGTCTACCTCCCACAGTGCTTGCGACTTATCACCGCCCTCACACCCACACAAGAGGCGTAAATTACAAAAAGACGAGGGTGATGAAGAGTTCTAGCTCAGAAACACTTGATCTGATAACAAAAAAGTAACTTAATATTAAAATAAAAATAATAAAAAAAAAGAGACTCGGGAAAGGTAATCGGGTTTATAAGAATTAGAGCAGCAGGAGTTAAAGGTGCAGCAATGGAGATTCTTTGTCAGATGTCAGTAGAGGAGAGGAACAGTTATCAGTCCTTAGTAGAAGTACTGGAGCACAGACATGGGACCATGAACCAGAATGAGGTTTACAGAGTAAGATTCTGGGGCCGTGTACGGGCTTGAGGGGAATCCCTACAGCAGTTTGCCCATGACCTGGAGAGTATGGCATACAAGGCATGCCCTGGAGTAGCACCTAACCAGTTAGCTATTCTTCTGAGGGACCAGTTCATTGTTGCTCTTGATAGTGCAGAGTTGAAAGTGCAAATGAAGTAGGCACAACCAAGAGGCATGCAAGAAGCACTAGCCAGGCATCTAGAATTTGAGTCCTACATCTGTCCAGTACATCCACTTTTCAGGCAGGTCGTAGTGAAAGGATTCAAGGCAAGAAAGGGACACGTACGTATATCTATCTATCTATTGCCAGACACCTCAATCCCGTACGGGGTGGCCACAAACAAATCGCCTCCACGTCGCCCTGTCTCCCGCCATTTCACTGCCCTGCTCCCAACTAACACCCTCCTCTCTCATATACCTCTCCACTCCACAGGTACGTGAAGTGGAAAAATTTGATGGAAGTTGCTGGTGCTGTGAAAAGCCAGGACATAGGAAAGAGGACTGCTACTAGTGGAAGAGGGAACAGGAGAAGACCGGAGGTTGCTGGGTCTGTGAGAAGCTGGGACACAAGAAGGAAGATTGTTACAAATGGAAAAAGGAGCAAGAACAGAACAGTACAAGGAAACACACGATTGCAGCAAGCGGGGCTTGGACATGTGGTGAGGTGAGACACTCCAGCAATGATTTTCCAAATGAGAAGGACGGCAAGAAGGCTGCAGAAGACGAGAAGGATGAGGGTAAGTTAGTAAAGGCTGGTGACAACAGGCAACCTCCAGCCAGCTTTTCCTGAGTAGGTCCACCACCGAGAAAATGCAAGAAAACTATGATTGATAGTGTGCGAGAAGATAGAAGAACGAACGGCATGCAGTGTAGTAGGAATGGGAATCTTAGCAAGAAATGCTCCCGTACAGTTGTGATAGGGCTAGTGTCAGCTGAAGAAGACCTGAAGAGGATGCAGATTGAGGATACAAATGTATAACCAGTGCTAGAGTGGCTGCAGCAGAGTACAGTGCGACCATCTTGGTAAGAGGTTTCCTGGTTCAGCCCTGCGACTAAGAGCTACTGGAGTCAATGGGACCTTCTTTGCTTCAACAAAGGACTACTAGAACATCAATGGGAGACACCCAGTGGCCTCAGCAAGTATTGGCAATTGGCGGTTCCGAAGAATATGAGGTGCGAGATCTAGGATGAGTCCCATAACCAGATCACTAGTGGGCACCTGGAAGTGAAGAGAACTCCAAGTTGGCAGTGACAGATATTCTACTAGAATGGCATGCGCCAGGACACTGAAGCGTGGTGTCAAGCCTCTGGCGTATGCTTTGCCAAGAAGGGACTCAGGAAACATGGTTGCATCCCTCTTCAGCTGTACCAGGTGGGTGCACCGATGTAAAAAGTTGTGGTGCACACTGCCGGACCTCTGCCACTCACTGAAAGAGGAAACCGGTATATATGTTACCATGGACTACTTCACAAAGTGGCCAGAAGCTCCGTTTAGGAGGCCACGACTGTTGATCAGGTGTTGGATGATTAGTTTTTTGTCGTTTTGGGATGCCACAAGAACTACATTCAGACCAGGGTAGAAACTTCGAGTCTGCTGTGTTCCGTGAGTGCTGCAAGTTATTGAGGATCAAGAAGACCCTGACGACCCCACTAAGGCCACAGTCGGATGGGATGGTGGAGACAAGAACTGGCCAAGTACTGCATAGAGGGTCAAACAGAATAAGACCAGAAATTACCTGCATTTGCCGATGGGATATCGGTCTGCATCCCCTGAGTCTACCGGCTACACCCCTGCAAAACTGATTCTGGGTCAAGAGTTGCCTTTCCCGTTGACTTATTATTGGGAAGACCACCTGGTGAAGAGTTGCCTACAGACACCTCCAGCTATGCGAAACATCTTCAGAAAAATCTGGCTGAGGTACATCATCAAGTCCGAGATGCTCTAAAGTTTTCAGATGAAGTGATGAAGTGCAAGTATGATGCCAAGGCAAGTGAGGTGAGCTTCAAGGATGGTGACAAAGTTTGGTTATACAATCCTCAGTGGAAGAAGGGACAGTCATCAAAGCTGCAGAGCCCGTGGAACATTACACTGTGTTGGACCAGCTATCAGACGTAACGTACCAGATTCGGGGAGGCAGGAAGTGTCGTCAAAAGGTGGTACACGTGAATCATCTGTGGCAGTACCATGGGCCAGAACAGTACAGCTGGGACGTCTCTGAGGAATTGTGCTCTCTTGCAGCCGAGGATGTTGAGGACCACGGAGCTGAGGTATAAGAGGATGGTGACAGTTTCCCAAGGGAAGAAGTGAATCAGAAAGAGGACCAAGACATTCCAGGAGGAGTGGACTGTGTGGAAGAGCAGGGACATCATCGGATGCAGCATAGGAGAAGACCTGATAAGTTGAAGGATTATTTTGAGTATAATTAAATGTTTGGTTTGGATTAAGGATTATGTTTGTATACATTGGGTAGTTTTGTCAGGATGGCACAGGACTAGGGAGGGGGTAGTGTTGAGAAGTGGGATTTGCTAGTTTGGTAGTACTGGAAGGTTCTCAGTATTTCTCGTATTTTTCAGTTACAAGTGAGAATTGTCAGTGAGCCTGCTATTTGTGAGCATAAGTATTTTGTAAAGCTTTGCATTAAATTTTATACTGTTTTTCTCTGTTTTGTTTATATTTATGTGATTGTTAAATTATGTAATTTTATTTCCATTTGTATGCTAAAGTATTCAGAGTGTTAGGTAATATAAGAAAACTCTGGATATTTAGGATGTCTTAGAGTTGGTAACTTGCTTCTCCGAGAATGAAGTAGATAATTCTAGTATTTAGAAAGCCTATATGAGAATAGGGAAGGGACTAGAGGAGCTCAGTTCAGTTTGAGTTTACTTCAGTGTCAGTGCAGATTGTATAGCTCCGGTACTTGTGAAAACAGTAAAGTGAAGTTGGCAAGCATTAAGTGTAATTACTTGGAAAATAAAGTCAGGAAACTTAAGAATCTAGTGTTTATTTGCAGTGCCTGAGCTGGTCTCGTTGTTGCACACCAAAAGTCTGATCATAAGAACAACTCACTGGGCAACGTCCTTCCTATACTGAACTACTGCTGTTGAGGCCTGTGGCAGTGTGGAACAGGGACATAATAATAGTAAAGATAGAGTCATTACAGAGGAAAATGGGACCCTGCAGTGATACAGTAGCTGATTTCTGTAGGAATCTAAAGCGTGATGATCCACAAATATCTCACAAACAATGTATGTATCTATATACCTAGGCTGCTTCCCCCAAGAAAAGGGAGGTAGCCGAGACAGGACAACACATTCCCAATTTACTCATCCATTCAAAACACATTCATTCGCAACTTAGCTCCAAAGGGGATAAGGGACAGATCCTCACCGCACCACGTTGCACGAGGGTCAACTGCGCAGTGCAATCAGTGACATCTGCAGCAGGGCCCGAAGCAGAGCTGGTTTACCCTTGCCACATCGTAATGGACCCATCCCCTTACCCACACCTAACCTGATCAGCTGATCAGACAAAATGCAGGAGAATATCCCCTCAGGGCAGCATCATCATTTATTCATTCACAGTTTCTCTCCATTCATTTCTATCACACACAGCCACTCTTCCTTGCTCAACAGACATCCCTCTCACATCTAACGCTCTCTCCACGCTGTCCATCCATCCTATTCGTGGTCTTCCTCTCAGCCTTACACCTCTCACATCAGATCTAGTTATCTTTTTCACCAATCGCTCATTATCCATTCTCTCCATATGCCCAAACCATCGCAATACCCTCTGCTCAACTCTACCAGCCATCTCCCAAACAACTCCAGTTCTCCTTCGCACTTCATCATTTCTCACTCGATCCATACGCGTCACTCCACACATACTCCTAAGACACCTCATCTCCATTACATTCAAACTTTTCCTCTCTGCTACACCCATATTCCATGTTTCAGCCCCATATAACGCAGTCGGTACCACAACACCCTTATACAGCCTTCTCTTTACGTCCCTTCTAAGTGAACGACATCTAAACACTTTTTTCATTCCTCCCAGCACCTTTCCTACCTCATTCCTTCTAAACTTCAATTCTGCATATATTCTTCCATCCACAGCAACATGTGACCCTAAATTCTTAAAACACTCTACCTCCTCAAGCAACTCACCATTCAAAACTATATTCACCCTCGTACCATCCACCAACCTTGTACACTTCATCACTTTACTCTTATTCCCATTTACTTTCATTTTCCTCCTTTCACACACCTTTCCAAACTCCTCTACCAACTGTCTCAATCTCTCTGAATCAGCCACCAGTGCAGTATCATCTGGAAAGAGCAGCTGCTTCAGATTCCACTCTCCCTCATCAAAATTTACCAGACTCAGCCCTCCACCTAACACTCTTGCATTCACATCCCTTACAACACCATTCATATAAATATTAAACAACCAAGGCAACATCACACATCCCTGCCGCAGCCCTACTCTCACGGGAAACCAATTACTCACAGTACAATATTTCCCACTCTTACACACGTTCCACTGTTTACATAAAAACTTTTAACTCCTATTAGTAACCAACCGTCAAGTCCATACAATCTTAAAACAGTCCATAAAGCCTCCCCATCAATTCTATCATACGCTTTCTCTAAATCCATGAACGCCCAAAACATATCCTTACCTTTTGCTAAATACTTGGAACACACTTGTCTCACAGCAAACACCTTATCCACGCATCCCTTCCCTCTCCTAAAGCCACACTGCTCATCACCAATCACTCCTTCTGTACCCTCTCTAACTCTCTTAATTAACACTCTACCATACACCTTACCTACGACACTCAACAGACTTGTACCCCTAAAGCTAGTACATTCATACTTATCATCCTTATCTTTATACAACGGGACCACACAAGCACTTGCCCAGTCAATTGGCACCATACCTTTCACAAAGCACACATCCAACAATCCTACTAACCAGTCAACGATAGTCGCTCCACCACCCTTCAGGCACACCCATCCATACCTGCAGCTTTCCCTATTTTCATCTCCTTTACTGCCTCCATCGTGATCAAAGAATCAGTCAACTCTCCAAACACATTTATTCCTTGCACCCTTCCATCTGCCACAGTCTCAGCCTCCCTTTCCTCCTCTACATTTAACAATCTTTCAAAATACTCCACCCATCTCTTCCTTACTGCATCCATCTCAATTAACATCCTTCCATCCTCTGCTTTTACTCGCTCTTCTTTCCAAGACTCTCCCCTTCGCACCCTTTTCACCTCCTTCTAAAACATTTTCTTATTCTGTTGAAAATTCTTAGTCAACCGCCTACCCCACCTCTCATCTGCTGCCACTTTAGCATCAAGCACAGCCCTTCTCGCTCTATTCCTCTATTTCTTATATCTCTTATATGACACCTCATCCTTCCTCTGCAGCCACACTTCATATGCACGTCTCTTCCCAGCCACAGCCATACTTACTTCCTCGCACCACCATTCACTTCCCTTTCTTACACCACCACCCACTCGTCTCACACCACAACACCTCTTCTGCATACCCCACCACAGCACTCTTAAACAACTGCCATTCCTCCTCCACATTGCCATTCTCCTGATCATTCACTGCATTCCACTCATCTTTCGATTTCTCCTGATACTCTATAATTTTCTCTCTTTTATCCAACTCACTTTCAAAACCTCCCTGCTACACCTAACTCTCCTAGCTCTCACCCATCTCTTACCTACTCTCAACCTTCCCTCCACCAGGTAGTGGTCAGACATACCTCCACCCTCCCCTCTCAAAACTCTCACATCCAACAATCTTCCTATTACATTCCTGGACCCAGCCACATAGTCTATCAATGCTCTATCGACAACCCTTCCACCCTCCTGTCTCACCCATGTATACTTATAAACATCTTTCTTCTCAAACAAGGTATTTCCAATCACCATCTTTTGCTCAACGCACATCCCTATCATTCGTTCACCATTTTCATTTCTTCCAGGCACACCATGTATACCAACTACACCTTCAACTGCTACATTTCCCACTCGAGCATTCAGATCTTCCGTCATTACCACATTCACATTCGCTCCAGAACTCTGCAGACACTCATCAACATCAATCCAGAAAGACTTCCTCTCTTCTTCATCACTTTCACTACCAGGCCCATAGGCACTCACAAGTACCCACAGCTCACGTTCAAATTTTGCTTTCACCCACATCAGTCTCGATGACACCTCCTTCCATTCAATCACACATTGCTGTACCTCTGGGTTCACTAACAAGGCCACATCTTCTCTTGCCCTTTCTTTGTCAACACCTGACATTCTTCCATTCACACATCCAAACTTAGACTCGCTTTTCCCTTTCATCTGTGTGTCACTCAAAGTTAACACATCTAACTTTCTTCTCACAAACATTCTCCCAATCTCCTCCCTTTTCTCCTCAATCGTACTACATCCACGCACATTCCTAGACCCAATCTTCAGGGTACGGGGATAATTCAGTCCCCCATCCCTTTCCATGGCCTGTCTCTTTATAGGAACTAAAAACAGAGGAGGTCCCTAGTCCCTTCACCCCGCCCCTTTTAGTCGCCTTTTATGACACGAAAGGAATACGGTGGCAGAATTTTCCTAACACAACCTGGCCGGAGACAGTAGTACCACCCCAAAGTGCAGCCAGATTGAGTCCCCCCCGCCACAGGGGGGGTTCACAAACAATAAACGAAATACAAGTAATGACGTTACCTTGTATTAATTACGTAGTTACTCATCTGCTGCTTATACAAATGTAGAATGGTAGCAATGTTTGGACAGTTTTATCCGCTGAAAAAAATATTTTTTATTGCTTATGATTAAGAAACTTTGGATGGATATTACCAGAAAATAATATGTGATAGAGGAAAGTGGACTTCAGTTTCGGATTTAACACAGTTGACAACTGTAACCTAATTCTGACTTTCTCATTAACACGATATTATCCAGTGTAACTAATATATAACATAATCATGTTCACCCTGGAGAGTCTTTATAGCTTTAGGCCGCGAACTAGGGTACGAAGGGGAGAAACTATGGGCATTCGTTAAGTTGGAACAAACCTCGGAATGGGAGGAATAAACGAAAGAGCTTCAGGAATTGGAGAATGAAAGAACCCATGAAGTCCAGCCAGCACAGCTGGAAGTAACTCCGAGAGGCCGATCTGGTGGGACAGAGAAATCGAAGATGTGGGGTTTATAAGTTAAATGGTCAGTTTAACAATGTCTGACGAAAGTAACGACGACCTGGATACTTATTTAAGGCGACTTGAAGCTTTCTCAGATGGTTGGTTGACCAAGTTGCTTCATATGTGTACTCTCGATTTTCAGCAGAAATAATTATCAAGCATTTAAGAAAGTACTGACGAACAGGCACGAGTATATGGAGGGGTTTCGGCGAAAATTTCGAAACTGTAAACCTCAAAGGAGAGATGGTCATTTTATTAAACTTTTGCGAAACTTGCCGAAATGTTGGCTGGAACAGCTGGAATTTGATGAGAGGTATGATGATTTAACAGATTTATTTATTTCAGAACAGCTCATCCAAACCTACAGTAAACCTTTCCAGATATAACTGAGGGAATGGTAGCCCATGTCACTGGCCAGCTTGATGGAGGAGGCAGATGGTTACATAATCTCTTGTTGTGCCAGGTGTTTTTGGGCTGGCATCCCGTCCTAGCAACACCTAGAGTATAGCTGGGTTCCCTTTCCTAGACCAGAGTCAAGACACAGTGTGAGAGGAACAGGACATAAAAATACAGGGCAACAACCTTACATGTATAATACCAAATTACTAATACCAAACAGCTAGATGTTCCACAAGACTCTTTACAAAGACAAAGCTCGGACTGGCAGATATTGTAGGTATCACGCCAGATACCGTTCGTCTCGAGAATAAGCAGACAGACATTGCACTTAAGTGAAGTTGGGATACTTAATTACTGGGCTCTATATACTTTATAATGATTACACACATGTCCCGTGTTCACTGAGTGGAGCAGGATAGCAGCATAATATTACTGTCTTGGCTTACACTTGGTGGAATTGGAATAGTTAACCTCTGTCACTATGCTCCAATTGTCACTTTCACTTTCACCTCATGGGAATGGAAGTCACAGTCATGACAGGGGTGTGGGGCAAGGAAGTGGCCACTCGGCAGCTCACAGGTGTCAGCCGAGGGTCGGCTGAGTCCCCTCAGATGCCTTCTTGTCTATGGGGCACGGACTACTCATAGGGGTGTTGTCCTCCAGAGTGGCCTTCGATCAGGTGTGGTGAAGGGCTCCACACTAGGAGGACTGGATATAGGGATTCGGCCCTCGGGACTGAGGCCAAAAAGCTCTTGTAGCAGCTCCTGCAGGTGCCCTGTGCAGAGAGGGCGTCGCTTCTCGTCAGAACTGGAGAGGTCACACCCTGGGGTACTAGGGGCGGTGTGGAGAGCCTGTCTGCTGTGGTCTCGCTCCTGCTGCTTTGCCGTCAGGGTAGGGCTGTGGCGTTGCTAGCGACAGGAGTCTGACAGTTGCTGGTCACCCACTGGTGCCGGCTGGATGAAGTGCAGCCCCAGGGTTAATACAGGTCCTCTCCAGCAGTCCATGAATGGGATGTTCTCCTCCTGGAGGCTGCCTTGAGCTGGGGAGATAGGGGTGGGGCCTGTCTTACCACCGATAGGGCTGCTCGACCAAGGTTCGCCCTCTGGTCGTGGAGTCACGGGGCGAGGGACTTTTGGGGCATCCCTCCCTGGAGCGGCTACTGGCCATCACCGAGGTTCCTTGGGCAATGGGAGGAGGGCGGCTACCGGCCGTCTCTTTCCCGTTGGTATGGCAACTGGCTGTTACAGAGGCTCAACTCCCTGATGGGACCGCAGATGAACGGTGATCGTGGGCGCGGCTACAGGCTTCACACCCATATTCAAGTTTAGTCTGATGTTCAGCACCCCAGAAGTTATGAACAAAACTCTCAGAAGACTCAAGGTCTTAATATAAGTTGCCTTAATATATTGAATATGAGGAAACCAGGTCAGTTGTTTATCAAATACAATACACAGAGCCAAGGTCTCTTGACACAGGAAATTCTGCGATCATAGAGATACAGGTCTTGGTCTGAGTGAATCCCATGAAGACGACAAAAATCCTTGCCACAGTCTTTGTAGAGGAAAAACGGAAACCACGAGACTCACTTCAATGGGAAACTATTAAGAGACAGCAGCAACTTTCCCTCAACCACATACATTCGAGATGCAGCGACGGAAATCTAAAGCTCATCGACATATAGTGGGCCATGTACACCATCTGGGAGTACAATGATTCAGTGTTCTTGGCGGCAACAAAGAGAGCAACACCAAGAATACTTCTCTGCGGCACTTCATCTTGAAGTGCGAAGGCATTAGAAAGCCCCCCCCCCCCAACTCCAACCACCAACTCTGGCCCTTAAAAAATAGTCAGATAAAAACTGCTGCATAAAAACAGGCAAGCGTCCATGAAGACCAAACTCATGAAGGGAAAAGAAATTGCCATGACACCAAACAGTGTCATATGCCTTCTCCAGATCGAAGAAGACCGTGACCTGGTGTTGGTTAGTGGAGAAAGCCTCACAGACAGAAGATTCCAAGGACAGTAGTGCATCAGAGGTAGATCGCATTTTACGAAAAAAAAAAAAAAAATTACATGGGATAAGAAGTCACATCTTTCTAAAAACCACACAAGCCGACCATTCACCATTTTTTGCAAGACCTTACACACAAGAGAAGTAAGAGAAATGGGCCGATAATTTGTCGCCTGTAGATAAACACTTGGCTTGGGGATGGGGAATAACAACAGCAACACCACAACAATCCAAAAACCCACTAGTACACCAGATCTTATCCAAAATGACAGCAAAACCAAAATGAACTCTTCGGACAGATGACGTAAAAAGCCATTAGAAATATCATCACAGCCAGAAGAGGAATCATGGCACTGCGAAAAAGCTGCTTGAAGTTCAGAGATAGAAAACGTGACTTTATAAGACTCTCCCCCAGACGAGGCAAAACAGAGACCATAAGACTCTAAACACTGATGCTGGCATACTGAAGGCGAATCCGTATCCTTCTGTGACACACTAGCAAAATGATCTACAGGCAACTCAACAACAGCAAAAGGATCAGCCACTTTCCCACCTGCTGCAGATAAAGCGCAAGGGTAGGGAATGGTAAATTTTTCTGAAATGTTCTCCAACCAGTTCCACATCCGAGTGAGGGAAGTCCTCGTTTTGATGGAGGAGGCATAACCCTTCCAGGATGAACGTCTGGCCTCCTTTAAAACCCACCACACTTGAGTTTACGCCCTCCAAATCGCCATCAAATACTGAGGATCCCCACGGAGGCGAGAAAGCTGAGAGAAGGCGACTTGTTTAGCTCTCACTGCGGAACTGCAGTCAGGGGTCCACCAAGAAACAGGACGTTTAGGAAACGGGCCTTTTGTTTTTAGAATAGATATCAGGGCCACTGAGTCCAACATATCAACAAAATAAGATGCTCCCTCATTAACACAACCAAAATCATTCACAGAACGGTCAGTGGAACTTATTTCTGTCAAAAGTGGCTAATTTACCCTATCCAGGCGCCAGTGAGGAAGACAAGGTTAAGGTTCACCCTCAGCAGCTGTTAAAAGTAATGGGAAATGGCTGCTGCCATACAGGTCTGGCAACACACCCCAATTAATACTGCATCAGCCGAGCAGTGGGATAAATCAAAAGCAGTAAGAGTCCCAGTTTGGCTATGGCAGTACGCTATCTCACTGGGTTTCAAAACACCCAGCTTCTCATCCTCCACTAAGGAAGTCCGCATAGCACCCGAGGATTGGCCTCACTGCCACCACGCACTGGGTGACGATCATTCAAATCGCTCAGTAAAAGAAAAGGGGAAGGAAGCTACGAAGGTCTTCCAGATCCACCCTTTCAACAGAAGCACTAAGAGGAAGATAAAGACTGCAAATCATATATTGACAATGTGGAAAAATATGAACAGCAATTGCTTGCAGGTGAGTGGAAAGGTTCAGATGAGCGTATGGAACATCATGATGATCCATGACGACCTAGGCCTGGAACTGGATCAGAAAAATAAAACATGGCAACTAGAAGGACCTGGAAGAACAGCATCACCAAGCATGGTCTTCTACATGTACAATTGGAGAAATTTCCGCGCGGGACACCGTGTAGATGGCAGCAGCAGTAACAGACAGAAATGATCTGGTAACAGTGCTGGCGGTGAGGCAGGGGATGGGAGTTGCGGGATAGGTGTGTGATGGGGGAGAGGAGGGGTGGTGGTGGGGGTAGGTGGGGTAGGTGAGTGTTAGGGAGAGGTAAAGTAGCCATTAACTGTGTCAACAAACTCACCGTAGATAATCATTCCAGTACGACTTTTCTATTAATAATAAAAGGTAGTGGCAACAAGCTGCTAATGATGGGTCAATATTTGATGGAATAAGTTCAGTACCTAAGTAAACACGTATCGCCAATACGTAACCTTATCCTTCGCCCCCGTCATTCCGTCCCCTCATCGGAAAGCTTTCTATTGTTGACCGACAATTTACAAATATGTAGAACTGATTTCAACTGCTTCTCATGCAAGTTGCTTAACAAAGATACTGTAACTTTCATTGCAACTTGTATTGAATACCGAATCTAACATCCTGTAATAGTCCAGTTTATATTTGTATGAGTCAACTACTGTTAACTTACGACCGAACGCTGGTAGAATAAGGAAAATACATCCTTTAGACTGACGGCGTAAATTTGTTATCTTTTCATAGTCGTATAGGCACCTACCCGGCTTACTGATGGATGAGCCTGGCCTTCATACCAGACTATAAATTTAAGCAAACTCTGGTCAACACTTTGTTATGGCCAATCCCTCATATCTTAATAGGCCTGTACAACTGTGCTTATGTGCATACGTGGGTAATTATACGAGTGTGAAACGTGCATAATCTCTCTCTCTCTCTCTCTCTCTCTCTCTCTCTGACACACGCAGTAGATTACATAGTCACACTGGTAACCTTCCGGTTGGCAGGAATAAGGTACAATCAGTCTATTTTTCAGTCGTCATCTAAAGTGAATACGGACTTAATGTCGCTATTAAAGATGGTGATATATCTGACAAAATACACACGACACACACAAAATTACCAGCATTATGTAAGACTTGCATTGCTAAAACTTGCGCATGCACCTAACGTTTTACGAAATTTTCGTAATGTAATATCTACAAATGTGGTAGCAGTAACGGTCGCCCCGTCCACACAATTGTTCTAACCAGCCTCCACACACACACACACACACACACACACACACACACACACACAACTGGCGTAGTGGTAATGCTTTCGCCGGCCATCTATAAGACGGGGGTTCGCGCTGGATCAGGTGCGAAAAGTTTCACGAACGATGTGGGAGATTACTCTTCCTCTTCAGGGAGGGAATGGTTGTGTGCGTGTGTGAAGGTCACAGCCTTGCCCTAGATCGGACTACATGAGCTCTCAACTCTCTTCCTGGAGGGTAATGAGCAGACGATCACGCCAATCACGTTATCCTGATCGATCCGATGAATTACACACACTCACCCAAATGCATTAAATTTTGGCAGACATTTCCCCTCTCCTCCCACTCCTTCCACACACACTAAGAGATAATATCACATACTTATTGTCTCATACAACTCACAGTTGAGGAGAATATAGCTGAATAATAATTCTTTCTGGGAATTAGGTCGAAGGAAGGACTTATTTGTCCCATTACATTTAAACAAGAAGTGTTTCTCAACTATTCTGTTCTACTGAGTTTGTGATAAACTTCATGCATCAAGCTAGTACTACGCTTTCTAACATTTGTCTTGATAAACAAACATTATTAACTGAACCAAAGGCAAAAGAGTCACTGATGGAATGTGTCAGTACCAATGATTATGTTGGGTTAGCACTCGGTTGTCAATGTTCTTGTAAACCAGTGCTTTCCAAACTGGGGAATGCGCCCCCGCTTTGGGGCGTGTGAGGTGGATGGAAGAATGACCTGAAGCCATCTTCCAAAAGTTCCTATTATATTGCTGTACGGCGCAGAAGCCTGGGCGTTGAGGAAGAATGAAGAGAATCAGCTGGTGAGGACAAAGATGAGGATGCTGCAATGGCTGATGGGAGTGTCACAGAGAGAGGAGGAGGAATGATAACATCAGAGTAGAGGCAGGAGTTGTGTCAGTTGTGGAGAAGGCAAGAGAGGATGGAGGAAGTTGATCCTGTGAAGGAGGATGGAGGGAAGACAAAGGATTCGGGAAAGAGAAGGAATCGAGAAAGAAATGGAGCAGTTAGGCCTGGAGGAAAAGGATGCAGTGGACAAAAGTTACTGACGACAACATACAGGGTGACCCAGGAAAACCTCCCACATTTCAAAGGTAAATGAACAAAAAATGGTTAAAGATAATCAAAATATTATTTACACACATGAAACTTCATTCAATACAGTTTTTATTCATTATGATTTAAAGATGACATCCTCCACATGGTGGCCGTCATTGTCTATGCACGCTTGGAGGCGATTTCTGAAGGCTGCCATGGCTCGACGGGTGATGTCAGGTGGAACAGCAGCTATCTCCTGCTGAAGAGCAACCTTAAGGGCTTCAAGAGTTTGAGGTCGCTATGAATACACTCATGATTTAAGGTAGCCTCACAGAAAAAAATCACAAGGGGCGAGGTCAAGGGAACGGGCCAGTCACCCAACATCGCCACGCAACGAGATCATTTGATCCGGAAACATTTCCCTCAGCACTTGCCATGATCTTCGAGCTGTGTGTGCCATAGCTCCATCTTGCTGAAACCACACATCGAGTTCTTCAAGCAAGGTGTTCGAGTTGTGGCCTTAGAAAGTTTTCGAGAATATCAGTGTAACGGTCAGAAGTTACAGTAACAGTTACACTACCCTCTTCAAAGAAATAAGGACCCACGATGTCAACATCGGCAACAGTGCACCACACAGTCACTCGATTGGAGTGCGTCTTTCGTGTAGCATGCGAGGGTTGTCTTCAGACCAATAGTGAAAATGTTGTTTACAGAGCCACTCAAATGAATATGACTTCGTCACTGCACAAAAGAACAGCATCTTCCGGAACACATTGCAGAATGTTCTCACATAACTCCCTGCGGCTTATCCAGTCTCTCGCATTGGGTTCTTGCACAACTATCATTTTGTATGGATGGAAGTGAAGGTCTTTGTGTAAGATTCTCCTTGCAGATTCCCGGGATATCCCTACAGCTAAAGCATGCTACCGCACAGAATGTCTCGGAGACTGCACATCAGATTGCCTTAATGCTTCAATATTCTCATGCTTACGAGCGCTCCTATAGGTCAACCAGATGATTTTCTTTTTAAAGCTAAGCCTGTTGCCCTGAAATTCTCAACCCACTGCAAGATGGTTTTCCAATCTGGAACGTTTTGGTTCCGTGGAATACTGAAACATCTTCAAAAGGCCCTCTGCACGGCGATCACGGAACAGTTGTTTGTGAAGAACCCTTTGACAGCGAACGCACGCTGTGCTCCCGACCACGCCATGTTGGCGACTGAGGATGGTTGGGGTTGGGCTACCAACAGACCCTAGCCCAGCCCCTCCTGCCTCATTACTGCCAGTGCTACAGCCTTTCGAAATGTGGGATTTTTGGGGGGGTCACCCAGTATAAGCGTGGCCGACTCCTCCAGGAACAAAGGCAACGATTATCTCTCTCTCTCTCTCTCTCTCTCTCTCTCTCTATATATATATATATATATATATATATATATATCGGTGCCTGAGTCCCTGGTGGGGTCAGTCACTCTCTCTCTCTCTCTCTCTCTCTCTATATATATATATATATATATATATATATATATATATCATCTCATCAGCCGTTTGAGTGTCCATTTCAGTACCGGCCTATCCCGACCGAAGTTGGGACGATACAGCCGATGTATCTCTACTAAGTGCCTTAGGCTGTCTGGTAGAGATTGTATGTAGGGTGAGAAGTGCCTGTAAGTGTAACTGTAGTGTTGTAGTGCCCGCACAAGCCGACTGGGTGCAAACATACTTTACAGTATGCGACACTGGTTCAACCACAGCACCCCTTGTGTCCGCCAATGCAGTACTTGGCCTGAAGAATGCTCCCAAAGTTTATTACCTTGGCGGGGCGCGAACCCTCGTCCTTCAGTGTACGACCACGCACACTTTACCACTGTACCACAGAGACCATATATATATATATATATATATATATATATATATATATATATATATATATGTTAGTCACAGGCCATGCATGCGTCTCAGACTCTGGTGAGTCAAGTGGTGATACACGAATCCATCTCATTCAGCTGCTGTCTACTGACCATCAAGTCACGGCCTTCCCAAACACAGCCAGTTAAGCAGTATATAATTCACTATGATCTGATGGATATTATGACTTTAATATTATCAGAGGTGGAAGATGTTATAATACCCAGGAAATTTCAAAGAATATGCCGTATAAAAAAAAAATAAGTAACCTTACGCTCATAAATGGCTAGAATATGCATTTGCATATGCACATATGCAAATGCATGATTATCCTAAGCCTACTTATGAGACTCTGTGAGATAAACTGAGAGAGTTAGACAGCGAGAGACCCAGTATTATACACTGCACAACACACAAACACGCAGACGCTATTGATTGACCTGAAAAGGTCTAGGTTTGGTTTATGGTTGAATTAGTTTGTGACAAGCAGCCAGCATGTGCTCACGATTTAGGAAATATATCACATTCACACTGACAGCTAACAAAGATGCATTTGTCTTAAGATCTAACATACTTCAATGCCTTTTGGGGTAAAAAAATACTAATGGTTGACTGATACAACGAAAATGTAGAATATTATACATATTTTATTTTCCATACACTACATATTTACGTTACAATTAAGAATGTATGAGCAATTTTTCTGAGACGTATCAGAGGTAAACGTCTGATATTAGTCTGTGTTACAATAGGGATGTTATAGATACCGAAGGGGGGCGAGTCATTATATAAGGTTACGTGTTGGTGATGTCTGTGTGTTTATATCAGCCATGCATGATCACTGAACTGACCATTTTTCATCATGTCATGAACCATCACTTTACAGCTTGTTGCTACTTCATATGTTCCCTTATCATAAAAACACATTCATTTAAAATCAAAGCAAATTATGTTACGACATTAAATGGCTACTAAGCCTCTCCCCAACACTCCGCTACCCCCACTCCCATCCCTCCCAACACACAGCTACTCCCACTGAGGAGTGGACTGTAGCATCAGTCGAGCAGGGCAGTACTCCCAAGGTGGATGGAAAGCTAATGACAGGGAGAGCTGAAGCTCCCGTTTCATCAGCCCTCGGGACTAGGTCCGGACCATCCCCCTTTGCTAAACTTTGTCAGTGTCTCAGTAACACAGAGAGTAGGCCAGCATGCTCTCCAATACAAGTTTCTCTATCAACACCAAACTACATGCACAGTACACACTACACTTCATATTCAAAATTCAACCAAAATGGCGTCGTTTAACCAAGCCTCTGAGTCCCCAGGGAGGGAGGGACCATAAATGTCCCCATCTTCCACCCCTCTCCCGGTGACGACTTCAGCTGACTGGAATCACTGTCTGACTCTCTTCCTCTTCATTTCTGCAACATTCGCGGTCTTTCCTCTAACTTTCACTCTGTTGAGCACCACCTCTCGTTCTCTAAACCTCACCTTCTTTTTCTAACTGAGACTCAGCTGTCTGAGGCTACTGACAGCAAACCTTTTTCTGTATCCTCCTACTTCATCTATACTCATTTCAAAGCCAAAGGTGGATGTTCCGTATATGTACGCAACGACCTATCTTGTTCTCGTGTTCCTGAACTCTATTCTTCTGATTTGTCTACACTCTGGCTTCGGCTTTCCTGTCATTCTCTGACTAAATATATCTGCGCTGTTTACTTATCTCCTAATTCTACTGACTATCAAAAATTCCTTGACTACCTTACTTTTACGATGGAACACATATTATCCATTTCTCCTTTCTCCGAAATCTCCATTCTAGGAGATTTCAAAGTCCACCACCACCATTGGCTCTCCTCTCCTTTCACTGATTCACCTGGTGAACTAGCCTACACCTCTTTTTCTACCCTTAATGACCTAGAGCAGATTGTACAGCACCCTACCCGTATCCCTGACCGCCTTGGAGAGAGCTCCAACATACTTGACCTCTTCCTTACTACTAATCCTTCTGCTTACTCTGTTAATCTTTTCTCTCCGTTGGGCTCCTACGATCAAAACCTTATCACCTTAACCTGTCCTATCACTCTGGTACGGCCTATGGACCCTCCAAAGAAACGTCGTCTGTGGCATTTTGGAGCTGTGGATTGGGAGGTTCTCAGGTAGTACTTCTTTGATATTCCCTGGAATGATTATTGCTTCCATGGCCGGGAGCCATCTGAGTGTGCCTTGCGCATTACGGAGGTTATTCTCTCGGGCATGGAAGCATGCATTCCTTTCTCATATCCTCTGACTAACGCAAGAAAGCCTTGGTTTAATCACGCTTGTTCTAATGCTGTCCGCAACAAGGAGAGGGCCTATAAAAGGTACCGGAGCCAACCCACCCCTGAATCACATCTTTTATAAATTAATTCCCCGGAATCGTGCTAAGTCTGTTCTTCGCTCTGCTAAAAATAATTTCATCCATACTAAATGCTCTCAACTCTCCAACTCGAATTCTTCCCACTCCTTCTGGCACCTTGCCAAAAACCTTTCTAACAACTTTACCTCATCATCCTTCCCTCCTCTTTTCTACTATGATGGCTCTGTAGCTATTTCATCTACTGATAAAGCAGATCTCTTCGCACAGGCTTTCTCCTCCAATTCCACCTTAGACGATTCCGGTGCTGTTCCTCCATCACTTCTCCCCTCTGACTTCCTCATGGCTGACATTAAAATTTCTTCAGTTGGTGTATTTTCTGCCATTGCTGGCCTCAATACTAATAAGGCATATGGGCCTGATGGAGTCCCTCCTGTTGTTCTCAAGAACTGTGCTTCTGTGCTTACACCCTGCCTAGGCAAGCTCTTTCGCCTTTGTCTATCAACTTGTACCTTTCCTTCTTGGTGGAAGCTTGCTCTCATTCAGCCAGTCCCAAAGAAGGGTGACAATTCCCAACCCTCTAACTATCGTCCAATTGCTTTAACATCCTCTATTGCAAAAGTTTTTGAGTCAATTCTTAATAGAAAAATTTTAAAGCATCTTTCCTGTCACAACCTTCTTTCTGATCGCCAGTATGGGTTCCGTCAGGGACGCTCCACCAGCGATCTTCTCACCTACCTTTCAGACTCCTGGTCATCCTCCTTTCGGGACTTTGGTGAAAGCTTTGCCATTGCACTTGACATCTCTAAGGCTTTCGATCGAATCTGGCATAAATCTTTAATTTCCAAACTGCCCTCTTACGGTTTCTATCCTTCTATCTGTGCCTTCATCTCTAGCTTCCTTTCTGGTCGTTCTATAGCTGCTGTTGTAGACGGCCATCGTTCTTCTCCTAGATCTATCAACAGTGGTATTCCTCAGGGCTCTGTCCTATCACCAACTCTCTTTCTTTTATTCATTAATGACCTAAGATGTACATCTAACCATATCCACTCTTATGCTGATGACTCCACTCTTCACCTTTCCATTCGGTTCCAACAACGTCCATCTCAGCAGTTACTTCAACAAACAAAGGATGAAGCTATGGCACACCTAATGTGTGACTTGGCTCGTATCTCTGACTGGGGTAAAAATAATCTGGTTGTTTTTAATGCATCAAAGACTCAGTTTTTACACCTATCAACCCGACAAAATCTTCCACAGGTATACCCACTAATGTTTAATAATATTCAGCTTAATCCTGCATCATCCTTGAACATGCATAGGGTTTCATTTACTTGGGACTTGTCTTGGAAAGATCATATTACATCTCTTGTAAAATCTCCTTCCAAGAGATTGGGTGTGCTAAGCCGACTCCGTTCCTTCTTTACCCCTGCACAATTGTTGACTCTATACAGGGGTTTTATCTGCCCCTGTGTGGAGTACAACTCTCATATGTGGGGAGGCTCCCCACATACAACTCTTCTCAATAGGATGGAGTCAAAGGCTTTTGATGCAACAATGCAGCAAAGAGACAGGGGTTGAAGGGAGCCAGTAAGAGAAGGAAAGTTAATGAGATGAAAAACCTTTGACTCCACCCTATTGAGAGGAGCTGTATGTGGGAAGCCTCCCCACACGAGAGTTGTACTCTACACAGGGGCGAATAAAACCCGTGTAATAAATCAATAACTGTGCAGAGGTAAAGAAGTTACGGAGTCGGCTAAACACACCTAATCTTTTGGAAGCAGATTTTACAAGAGATGTAACATGATCTTTTCAAGTCCCGAGAGAATGAAACCCGAAGTATGTTTAAGGATGATGCAGGATTGAGCAGGATATTATTAAACCAAGCTTGCTTGAACTTCTGTCTGACAGACAATCATGTTGTTGAATACAAGTTATCCTCAGAGAAACAAAGAAACTGACGAAAAGACAGACATATGCCTTAGAGATTCGTCAGTGTTGTTATTTGTTTCTTAATATCAACAAACACATTTAGTAAAGTAGACTGAATATAAACTTTTCACGCAAAGAAATAGACACAAACACACGATTTGAGATTACAAATAATTGTTATTTTATTCATGCGAAAGACAAGCGATTACATGCATCTTCGGTAAGAAATCCCTCCTAAATAAGACAGACAGAAAGACTGACAAGCAGACAGACACAGATTCTGGATTATCGAAGCACGTTGACTTATATATTCTTGATTTCACCGGATGACATTATTCAGATTAAGTGATAACAGACCTTTCTTGTAGAGGAAAACCTGACAGGCAAGAGGGCAGACAGAAAAGGAGAAAGACAATCTCTCAATCATAATTTTACATTGATTGCTGCTTCACTCCCGCTAAAAACAGGCATTTTATGTAGCATAAGTGAGAATAAACTCTTTCTATAGCTGAAGATGTGAAAGACAGAGAAGCAGGTTAAATAAGTAGAACGAAATAGAGGCAGACAGTTTCCGAATTATCAGTTCACGTTAATTGGAATTATCATTTCACATTAATCCTCTCGGTACCATTCGGCGCAGGCTGCGTCCTACTGCGAGAGTGTTCTCTAGAGGCGGGTGTTTGAGAAGGCCGTGGCTCGGCGCCCAAGGCCACACACTGAGGCCCCCCCCCCCCCAACCACCACCACCACCACGCTATTCCTCGGCTATTCCCGCACACTCGATAGTTCATAAACAATTTATCCTCACACCCCTATTTATGCTTCGATAATCGTAATTTTCTCACCGTAATCTTGAATACATGTACCTGCTGATGGTGTAAAGATCAGCCGGATGTAAATTATGCCTTGATTTATTTCTTTTTACTTCGGTTTTTGTTTGTTTTTTTCTCATAGAAATATAATTTTTATGGTATGTGTTATTGAGAAAAAGTTATAGGGAATTTATTTGGCTACATTTTAGTGTAGAAAGAAATACTGTAGGTAAATTAAGGCCGATTTTACGGAATGCGATAGGAAATTATCTTACACTTGAGCAAGGCTCATATTACGCAGTGTTGTCAGGTCGATGGGTGCTGTTGGCGCCCAATCCTTCCCGAAAACGCGTCCAAAAAGAGCACAAACTGTCACTAGCCCAAGTACATTCGTGAGAGAGAGAGAGAGAGAGAGAGAGAGAGAGAGAGAGAGAGAGAGAGAATAGTACGGAAGGCATGTAGTGGAAGGGAGATGGGGTATGCACCGTTATTAATTATGGGATCAGGATTGTGCTTGGCAGGCTTGGTAAAGGGTGTGAGGGCTTCAGACAAAGAGATGAATGTGGGGGAGGTGCAGGGTGGTCATTATGACTGGTGCAAACTGTGATGGACATTAGTACTGTACTGGCAACATTTACGCAACATTCACACTTAGTAAGCCCTTATGAGACTATGCAGTGCAGTTTTGGTGTCCTTACTATAGAATGGATATAAATTCGTTAGAAAATGTACAGAGAAGAATGACAAAAATAATACATGATGTCGGGAACCTTTCATATGAAGACAGACTAAAACGATTTAAAAATTTGCACCCACTAGAAAGGCATAGTCTTGAGCCTCGAGGACTTGAGGATTAAAACAAGAGGTGAACACACACACACACACACACACACACACACACACACACACACACTTGGGATCATGGAAAGTCAGGTGAGGTAAAGGTGCTGAGGCTTCACAGTGCGTGAGGGGAGTGGTAGGGTAAGGATTGCTGAGTCATATTCGCACGCCAGGCATACGCCATGTATTTTTACTGTTTTTTTAACTGAACGTTCTATCCATAACACATAATCGCCCAATGCGTTCCCAGTCATTTTCAAAATTGCCCAAAAAAGCGCAACACACAGCCGTTCAGATTTAAGCGCAAATCATCTTCCAAAGTCGCCCAATCTGGCGCGAAACGCGCGCACCTGGCAACTCTACTGACTGGGGCAGTGTGGCGATGCTGGGTGCAGAGTGGGTTCAGCGCAGCAGAGGAATACACGGGGATGCAAGTAGTTCTTTGTTCTTGCCGAGAAATAATTCCATAACCAAAAAAACAGGGGCCATTTTGTTCAGTGCAACCAGCGTCAAATGATAATGAGAAGTTGAAATGTGCACAGATGCAGCCTGTGGCAAATGGTAACGAGTGGTTAAAATTTGCACCTCACCGGTAAACATGAAAGGGTTAATTGGTATTGTAATATTGTTACCGCCAGATGATTTTAATCAGTTGAAGTGAAAATACAACAATCCCAGACAGGAATACATAAAGCATTGTGAAGACATAATGAATGACAGACAAACACTTTCCAGATTGTTCATTCATGAAGTAACTATTTTAATCTTGCTACTGGCTGATAATTTTATTATGCTTAGTGCAGAACACGCCTCACTCGTTACACAGATGTCTATACTTACTGAATTACATTAATTGCACCCACGCTGTCGAAGATAGAGCGGGTGTTATTTTTAACAGGACTGAGTCAAGCTTATAATGACCTGTCTTCTTTCCTTATTTTGTTACACATTTCTGTGTATGTGTGTGTGTGTGTGTGTGTGTGTGTGTGTGTGTGTGTGTGTGTGCGTGCGTGCGTGTGTGTGTGTGCGTGCGTGTGTGTGTGTGCGTGTGCGTGTGTGTGTGTGTGTGTGTGTGTGTTTGCTTCATACCACGAAACAAAATTTGAGCCACCTCTCGATCACGAGATCAAAGAAGGTGATTGTAGTTGGGAATCGATGGAGGTGGGAGGAGAGGAGGGGGTTTACACCTATGTCCGAACACCAGACCACTCTTGGTTTCCTGGCCATGGCATCGACAAGACCTAGATACTTTCTTTGTATCGCGAGTATTCATCATAAATCAACTTCGCTCCCCTACCCCTCCACCCACCATGGAGCCCAACAAGGGGAGACCATGTGCCCGGGATAACGCCACTGGCAACTGCAGAGGTAGTGAGAGAGTATATGGACGTAACCACTGGGGTACCCAGTCAAGTGTGACTCCAGGACAGTAGGAGCCACCAAGCCCCCCAGTACACACCTGACCCTAGCCACCAGTGAGCAGTCGGTTGACCTGGTCAGACCCAGCCGGCCCGCCCATCTAGCCAGAACAGAGGACCAAAGGGGTGTCTTGCTAGCTGCAGGGGGCACTGTGCAGCATCACGCAAACCCCAGGACTCCCGTTTCCCAGCATTTCAGGACGCCACACACGGCAAGGATGTGGGGAGACAAAACCCCTCCCCAAGATGGAGAATGGGCTGGGACAAACATCATTGGCAAGCCTCCTCCATCAGTGGTGCAGGGGTGTACCTGGTCCTTGAGGACAACAGATGCCGATCCCTACAAAGGAAGGCAGATCTCCAGAGTAGGTGGCACTACCGGCCCATGCTTGAAGCCCCGCCACCATGTCAAGGTGACCGCCCCCCCTTCAGCAGGTTGCCAGTGGAAGAAGTCTTTGACTGTACCTTTGTACATAGAGAAATGCGATCGAAATCGGTGCAAAGGTTCTTGCCATGTCCATGGACAGGTATGTGAAAGTACTCGTATAATCATAAACAAGATAAATGCCATATATCATGATGCCGGGTGAGTGACAAAAATATGTAGGACAACACCAAGAAGGAACCAATTTTACTTAACGTTTCAACAAGGAGGCATCTCCAGGAAAAACACACGATATTACCAACAAGCGACTTACATGGTCCAGACTAGGGGCACCAAGGACAAAGATAAACAATTTCAATTCTTATGAAACTATGTAATTAAATTAGTCTGGTTTCCCCCTTAGTGGTAGCATAAAAATCACTTGTTTTGGTTAAAATGATAAAGCTCCTCAACAGAAGCAAATTGTAGGCAGCTTCTTCTGCGTTCATCATTTTCATATAGTGAATTAAGCTTCTTCCCAGTTTATTACATTGTCAGTATCCAACCTGTGTTGAACAACTTTATTATTTAGACTGAGTTTTCCTTATACTCACTTACTTTTGCTGTTCCTTGAAATGTTTCTCTGTTATGATGGTTGTCTTTACATGGTACAGTATAAACTCCCACCTTAAGCTCCACGACGCATTACCAGGCCCCAGTCGTGGTAGAGGTCGTCGTCACTACTTCTGTTCCTGTTCTATATATTATGCGAGAAACATTGTTTCACTGAGTTGTTTTGTGCAATTTTTTGTTCAACTTTACCAAACATTCTGTTTTCTAGTTTATTTCTGTAGCTTTTCACCTCAGTCCGAGGACAAAGTAGGGAGGGTATTTTCAGTCAGTAAAATACTGTTATTGTTAATCTTTGTCACTGGTGCCCCAGGTCTGGACTATTTAAGTCACTTGTTGCTACCATTTTCTGTCATTCCTGGAGAGGCCTGCTTAACGAAACGTTGAATAAAACGTGTAGCTTCTCTCCACGTGGTGTTTTTCTCCATAAAGACCTTTTCCAGTCACACCACAAATCACATGGTTTTGTTTACGACCACATATTGGACGGCAAACTCCTCGCAGTAGTGGATGTCCAGACAGGGCTGGCAGAGATGGAACTGTCAGATATATGCAGAAATCTGAATCAAAGCCACCAAGATCTGTACAGGAACAAGATAACGTGTTTGGGGTTGGATCCTTACACGATATCTAGGGAGAAATTGACCAGTTTCAAGGATTGGGGACCGACACCAGATATCAGGTATGGCGATCTCTACCACTATTTGGTGAACACCCCATCAAAGTTCACCGGGGCATCCCTCAAGGTAAGTAGACTTGTCATACTGTATATGTGTAAAACAGCAAGCTGGAATTGACATACAGTACATGTAAATCGTCTATATTATCTATCCATCTATCTATCTATCTATATCTATATATGCAGTACATATATATATATATATATATATATATATATATATATATATATATATATATATATATAATATATATATATATATATATATAATATATATATATATATATATATATATAATATATATATATATATATATATAATATATATATAATATATATATATATATATATATATATATATATATATATATATATATATATATATATATATATATATATATATAATATATATATAATATATATATATATATATATATAATATATATATAATATATATATATATATATATATATATATATATATATATATACACACACACACACACACACACACACACACACACACACACACGCACATAAAAACCGAGACAAATACATTCACTTTCATAGGCACACCTACAAAACATTCACATATTCATGTGCGGTAAACATGTCAAGACGACCAGCTTTAGTATTATTTTGAACATTATAATGTGTCTGTATCAGTGCTTTTTCTGTTGTTCGTTTGTTCGGTTTCGTTTGTTCGTTCTTTCGTCAAGCCTCCAACATGCTTGCATGCGTCAGACTTGGTCAACTAATTGCTGCTCTCCATGCTGCTCATCTCTGGCAGCCTACCCATTCAGTCCCAAATCCATGAAGCCACACTCAATGAACTTGTTCTAGGTCTTTTTCGGTTCCCTTTCGCAGCCTTATCCCCAACGTTCACACTTCCTGCACCCAATTGTCTTCCCCCATCTTCTCCACATGCCTCCTAGTTTTTACGCTATGCTCGACTGGAGCACTTCCTCCCACAGAACCATCAGCAGCCGCCGTCTTACGATCAAATGTTAGTTACCAAATAACTCTCCAACACCTTAATGTATAATATGGGTGGCTTCAGTGAAAATATAAAGGTACTGACTTGATTAACGGCCACGTTACATATTTAACCAACGATATTAATAGGCATATGGTCCTGATGGAGTTCATTCTGTTCTCAGAGTATTTGTTTCCGTGCTGCATCGTCTAGTCAAACTCTTTTACCACTGACATTCAACTTGCTCCCTTCCTCCCTGAAAACTTGTTTTCATTCCGTCCCTCGTGAAGGAAGCTGACTGTTGTTATCCCTCTATCACGTAATTATTTGTAAATATTTTGTTTTTAATGCCTTTAAATCAACCATCAACAAAAAGATTTTATGACTTTTTTTTTTTTTCATAATCCTTTTCACCGCCAGAATGGGTTCTGTCAGAGACGTTTTACTAATGGTTTTCGAGAATTCCAGTCGTGCTTTGGCGATTTTGATGAAATCTTTGCTTTTTTGGCAGACATATCAATGGCATTTGACGGAGCATGGTACACATACCCATTCATATATGATCCTTTCAGTTGTTTAGGTATCTCTATCCACTCATACAATGATGACTCCATCCATCACTTTTCCGTCCACTTCTCACATAAGCCGTCACGGAGTATCGCTACAACAATCACGGAGAGCTACTTGGGCACACTTAGCTCTGATTTATCTCATACTTCTGCTTGGAAGAAAGAGAACTGATCACTGAAGTATTTAATACTCAATTCGTACATCTCTCAACTCGGCAAATCTCTCAAATGACGATCCCCTTACCATCAATAACACACAACTAAGTCCTTCATCATATCCTAAAGTTCCTCGTGTCTTCTTTTCTAGTTGTCTGCCTGAGAAAGATCATATTAATTATCGGGCAAGAACAACTTCGCACAGGTTGGGTGTGTTGAAACAAGTCCGTGCTTTCATTATCCTCGAGCATTTTATGGCTTTGTACAATGAGCCATATTACCCAGATATAGAGTGGGTCTCTTCTAAATCGGGGAGGGGAGGGGGAGGCCTCACTAAATACCGTACAGCACTTCAAAATAAGCGCAATCAAAGGCTTTTTTTTTTTTTTTTTTTTTAATCGCTTCTCTTCTCTTTACTAACTCCCTTTTGTCCCCCCTCTCTTTCTGTGTGTGTGTGTGTGTATATATATATATATATATATATATATATATATATATATATATATATATTGTTACGGAACAGAGAAAGATAATGTACACTTTAAGTGAGAATACTAAAAATCACTACTGTCCCGTAAAGTTCCAGGTTCAAAACAAAAGAGTTAGGTAAAATTACAAGTTAAAGTTTAACCCTTTCTCGCACGGTAAGTTTCAGTAAGTTTTCTGGTGCAGGAATTTTCACTATAGTAGGACTCGCGCACGCTCGCGGCCGTGGCGCGGCCGGCACCTGTGTACAGTGTTGCCACGTTTTCTATACCGTTGTCTCTCTCTCTCTCTCTCCTGGCGGGAAATGTGAGCCACCCTGAGTACTTTTGATTCTTTTATAAGTTATTTATAATTGTGCTTTCATTTGTTAATTTGGTTTTGTCATATTTAGTAGTAGATGGAGTGTCAAAGTTACTGTCTGCTGAGAGGTTTGTTACGTTACTGATTCATACACCCCGACGTAGTGGTCCAGGGGGGAGGGGAAGTGTGAAGGGGGATTTGACCTGAGACACCCAGGAGGGATTAAGAAGGGAGGAGAGGGGAAGGGGGGGCTGGATTCACCTACCACGTGGTCAGTATTAGAAGAGAGAGAGAGAGAGAGAGAGAGAGAGAGAGAGAAATTACGTGTATAGATATATGTGCATCAATAGGAACAATGTATATCAGTGTGTGCAGTATGTACAAAGGAACAAATGAATACAAAGAAGGCAGTGACAGACCTCTCTCTCTCTCTCTCCTCCCTCCCCCTCTCTCTCTCTCTCTCTCTCTCTCTCTCTCTCTCCTGGCGGGAAATGTGAGCCACCCTGAGTACTTTTGATTCTTTTATAAGTTATTTATAATTGTGCTTTCATTTGTTAATTTGGTTTTGTTATATTAAGTGATGCCGACAATGCATTCAATGCATGCCTCTCTCCCTCTCCCTCTCCCTCTCTCTCTCTCTCTCTTGGGACATTGAATCTCCTCATTCTCCCTTGGGACATTTATTTTAGGCCAGATGGATGTGTATTGCCACTCACAAGAATTATATGAATTATTTCTTTTACTTTGGATATTGGCATATTTCTTCTTTTTTCAGGCTCATTATCTTATATCCATAACTGTGATATTATTACCCACCCTAAAACTACGCTAAAAACCATTAAAAGTGACTACAATATCTTTTAGCAACACTGTACAATATTTGTGCCATGTTTCTGTGGTACTGTATAAATATTTTATGCATAATAAGATTACTGTTGATTCATCCATCAAAATACACAAGTGTAAGTTTTATTCATCTGAATTTATCGAATTTGTGATGCCTTGTACATAAATAGCTTCCGTTTCACATCGCAAGTTGGGGAAACGTGGCACCATTGCCCACAAGTGCAGGCCACACCCCCGCCGCAAACAGGCGGGAATCCGACTATAGGAAGCCGCCCGGCCGGGGAGCGCGCGCGCGCGGCAAATTTGAGCGAATGAAACACATTCTTGCCTTATTTTCGCCACCCAAAAATCCATGTATTCCCATGACACCTATCTCCAGGTATGCATGGATGTTTGTTCTATCTGATAAACATGACCAAAACACAGGAAAACACCAGCAAAAAAAGTTATTAGCCCTGGAAGCATGGTCTAGTAAACTTTTTTCACTTCCCAACATCGCCGTTTGAAGGTTTTCCATCATACAGGAAAATGATCTAATAAGTTTTTATAGAGAATTTCATCAGCTTTCTAACGAAACCAATCCGGTTGAGATACGATGTATACTTTTCGAGAAAATGGCCAAAAACTGAGAGCCATTTTTGGAAAAATTTCACTGACCTCTGAGAGCAAAGTTTTCCCAGGCATCTTATGTTTTTATTACATAGTAATATGCCCCAATTATCCAGCTTTCCCACTGTGACGGGAAAACCCCATACGCCTCATAGTTCTCGAGTAAATCGAAAAAAAGTACTAGGCACTCCGTGCGTGATTGACTTTCGTGATGCGCGCAAGGCGTACGCAATGTTCCCGTCTACGTAACAACGAATTCTTATCAGAAATATTACATATTTATGTATTGTACACATGTAGAATTTCCTGCTCTTCATCAAGGTTCAAACGTGAAATCGATACGTCCAATAGTTTCCGAGTAATTGGCAGAGAAACAGAGAGTATTACTACGAGCATTTTTCAATGGTAACAGCCGGGAAGAGACACTCATTTCCACCGCCTTTTCTCGCACAAAACGTAAAATAATGCTTACATTTTGGTATTGATCATACGTAGAATTTAGTGGTATAGATCATGGTTGTTACAGAAAATCGATAAGTCTAATAGTTTTCGAGTAATTGGCCGACAAAGTGAGGTTATTACTCAGAGCGAATGTCACTGATAACAAATGCGAGGAAAAACATTTCCCTCGCCTTTTACCCCCCAAAACGCTACCAAAGGCTTACATTCTGGTATTGATTACACGTAGAATTTAGTGGTATTGATGATGGTTGTAACAGAAAATCGATGTCTAATAGTTTTCGAGTAATTGGCCGACAAAGTGAGGTTATTACTCCGAGCGAATGTCACTGATAACAAACGCGAGGGAAAAAAAAAAACATTTCCCTCGCCTTTTATCCCCCAAAACGTTACAAAAGGCTTACATTTTGGTATTGATCATACCTAGAATTTAGTGGTATTGATGATGGTTGTAACAGAAAATCGATAAGTCTAATAGTTTTCGAGTAACTGGCCGACAAAATGATGTTATTACTCCGAGCGCTTGTCATGTCACACAACAACCGCTAGGAACAAAAACATTTCTCTCGCCTTTTACCCCCCAAAACGCTACCAAAGGCTTACATTCTGGTATTGATCTTACGTAGAATTTAGTGGTATTGATGATGGTTGTAACAGGAAATCGATAAGTCTAATAGTTTTCGAGTAATTGGCCGACAAAGTGAGGTTACTCTTCCGATCGCTACCAACTTTTACACACACTGTTTCTTCCTCGCACACCGGCCTGAAGACTATGCTACTAACTTTCTTTTCCCCCTATCTGTACAGACTGTTACATCTTCCATGGATGTTTTTCTATTGTTATAACCTACTACACATAAACATAACTCTTCTATAGTTACTGCTGTGGAGATTTACTTTCATATGTGTAATCTGTAGGAGAAAATGGTTATTTGTCTGAAAGTGTGAGAGGTAATGGTAATAGATTATTACATATATCAACAAAATTTGAAGAACTCACTTCCTCCAGGGGTGTTGATCCAGTTAGACCACGGATTTGAAGATGAGGAGTTATGTAGTGTGTGTGTGAGTCAGCTTCTCCCTGAGAGTATGAGGCAACGCTATTTTTAGCACACACCACACTCGTTCACGGAAACTCGCAGCTTGTTTGACGTATATTTCATACAATTCCATACGCATTTACACTATCAGAATCACAATAATTCTAGCCCTAAAACACCGGTAATTCTCCCCTCCCAACTTCAGGTTTGCCCCTTCACAACACTGTTTCATGCCACACATAACGCTTGCTGGCTCTATAATCACATACAATGTATTATCTCACTGAGTCAATAGGGTCTTTGCCTTGGGCAAGAGGGGGAGAATTATGGACGATTTAAAGGGAACCACGAGCTGTCAAACACCACCGCCTGACTGCTCAACAAACACTGAGGTTGGAGGGAGCCGGCTGAGGCAGATAAGGCAAAGCAGCGTTGCCAATGACTTACCTCAAGAAAGCCTTGGCTACCCTATGACGCGCCCAAAAATCACGCAAATCGGCCTATAAGTTTTTTTCTGACGAATATTTTTGTGCCTAAACCAGGCGATTCGCGTGACTGTGCCTGGCAGAGTCCAGGCCGATGTCACGCGAATCGCGTGACTGTGCCTGGGAGGGTTAATGCTCAAACTAACAACAAAACATTCAGGACTCATAAGGATAATGTAATGGCAAAAACAGGTTAAATATATGGTTATAACCTCTATTAACACGAAATTAGCAAGAGTAAATTTATCTAAGTCAGCCCTGACAAAATGAGAATACACTGGATAGTGCTCAGTTAACACAAGATATATTATTACAGATACAAAATATTATTAATGATGGCTGACTACAAGAACCTTACATGAATTACAAAAACCTCACTAGGCCTACGAATTAACACCTTATGCTATACAGTACAAAAACAAAATGCAATAACACTTATACTCAAATTACACAGCTGCTAGATGGTTGGAGACTTCCTGAGCACTCACAATAATAACTGTACAGGGGAGGACAGAGATGTGAACAAAATGAGGAGTAGATCAAAGTGGCCATTAATGCAGAGACTGAGCTCATTATATAGGGGCCGGCAGAGCTTGATAAAACTTGTAAGAAGGACGCGCAAATGAAGCCATGGGGACAAAGAGTTGACAATCCTGCTCTGAACAACAGAAAGAACGACTTTCTTTACTATAAGGGAAGAGGGGGGGAGTGAGGTAGAAACCGCTCGTGATCAAACATGCAGCATACTGTACGATAGAATTACACAAAGGATGATGAAATCATAGGCTATGTAACACCTCCCCACAAATAAAAAGAAATTTACAAAGGAAATTTATTACTCTAAAACAATCTGTCTAAAGTCTAGATAAGCAATCTGCAATAACATTTGCTTTCCCCTTGACATGTATGTCTAATGAATACTCCTGAAGAAGTAGACTCCACCTTGTCAATCTCTGATTTTTATCTTTAAACTTACTAAGGAATTTCAGTGGGTTTTGATCGGTATAAATGACTATGGGGTCAAAACCAGAACACAAATAAGATGAAAAATGCTGTAAACCCAAAATCAAGGCCAAAAGCTCTTTCTCAATAGTTGAGTAGTTCTTTTGAGGTGGAGTGAACTTCTTACTGTAATAAGATACAGGGTGTTCAATACCCTGATCATCCTCTTGCAGCAAAACAGCCCCAGCTCCTGTATCACTTGCATCAACAGCCATCTTAAAAGGCTTAGCAAAATTTGGAGTAGCGAGCACTGGCTGACTTAATAGGATAGCTTTAAGTTTGGTGAAAGAAGATTCACAGTTATTGGTCCAGACAAATTTAACTCCCTTTTTCAGTAGGTCTGTAAGTATTGATACAAGAATTGAAAAGTTAACAACAAATCTCCTGTAATAACCTACCATTCCCAAAATCTTTGTAGCTCTTTCCTACTTTTAGGTCTGGGAAGATCATTTATAACCTGAACCTTAGCTCCTGGTGGTGCAACATGTCCATCACCAATTACGTACCCAAGGTACTGAACTTTAGCTTGACCAAACTCACACTTTGATAAATTAGCTACAAGATTAGCCTGAACCAAACGCTCAAGAAATTTACTGACATGGCATAGGTGATCTTTCCAGTTGTCACTGAAGATTAATACATCATCAATATAAACAACACACCCTGCCAAACCCTCTGTTACAACATTCATGAGCTTCTGAAATGTGGCTGGTGCATTCTTCATACCATATGGCATTACAGAACATGCAAAAGTCTTTCCTAGTGTTACAAAACATGAGATCTCCCTAGCACGTTCAGTCATAGGTACTTGCCAGTATCCCTTTAGCAAATCAAACTTACTTATGTACCTAGCCTTTCCGATCTTGTCTGTGCAATCTTCCACACGAGGGAGAGGGTAAGTGTCTGTTTTGGTTATCTGATTAACACGTCTGTAGTCAATGCAAAGCCGCTGTGACCCCCCTGGCTTAGGGACCAGAGTGACAGGAGAACTCCACTCGCTCTGACAGGGCTCAATCATCTTGTGGTCCAACAGGTAGCCAAGCTTCTTCTGCATGAGAGGAACTTTCACTGGGTTCACACAGTAAGGAGGCAATTTAATTGGCTTTGCGTCTCCTGAGGAGTAGACTGTAGCACCAGTCGGGCAGGGTAGTACTCCCGAGGTGGATGGAAAGCTGATGACAGGGAGTGCTGGAGCTCCTGTTTCATCAGCCCTCAGGACTAGTTCCTGACCATCCCCCTTTGCTGAACATTTTCAGTGTCTCAGTTACACAGAGAGTAGGCCAGCATGCTCTCCAGTACAAATTTCTCTATCTTCACCAAACTACATGCACAGTACACACTACACTTCCTATTCAAAATTCAACAAAAATGGCGTCGATTAATCAAGCCTCGCAGTCCCCAGGGGGGGGGACCATAAATGCCCCCGCCATCTGCCCCTCTCCCGGTGACGACTCGAGGTGCCTGGAACCACTGTCTGACTCTCTTCTTCTTCATTTCTGCAACATTCGCGGCCTTTCATCTAACTTTCGCTCTGTTGAGCACCACCTCTCCTCCTCTAAACCTCACCTTCTTTTTATGACGGAGACTCAGCTGTCTGAGGCAACCGACAGCAAACCCATTTCTGTATCCTCCTACTTTCTCTATACTCATTTCAAAGCCAAAGGTGGCTGTTGTGTATACATACGCAATGACTTATCTTGCTCTCGTGTTCCTGAACTTGATTCTTCTGAAATCTCCACACTCTGGCTTCGGCTTTCCTGTCATTCTCTGACTAAATATATCTGTGCTGTTTACTTATCCCCTAATTCTACTGACTATCAAAAATTCTTTGACTATCTTACTTCTACGATGGAACACATTCTGTCCATTTCTCCTTTCTCTGAAATCTCCATTCTTGGAGATTTCAAT
The DNA here is from genome assembly GCF_032717465.1 of Coenobita brevimanus. Taxonomy (NCBI): domain Eukaryota; kingdom Metazoa; phylum Arthropoda; class Malacostraca; order Decapoda; family Coenobitidae; genus Coenobita; species Coenobita brevimanus. The sequence continues at coordinate 27,581,138 of NC_137019.1, read as the reverse complement.
GTTCACCACCACCTTTGGCTCTCCTCTCCTTTCACAGATCCACCTGGTGAACAAGCCTACATCTTTTCTATCCTTAATGACCTAGAGCAGCTTGTACAGCACCCTACTCGTATCCCTGACCGCCTTGGAGAGAGCTCCAACATACTTGACCTCTTCCTCACAACTAATCCTTCTGCTTACTCTGTTAATCTTTTCTCTCCGTTGGGCTCCTCCGATCACAACCTTATTACCTTAACCTGTCCTATCACTCCGGTACGGCCTGTTGACCCTCCAGGGAAACGTCGTCTGTGGCATTTTGGAGCCGCGAACTGGGAGGCCCTCAGGCAGTACTTCTTTGATTTTCCCTGGAATGATTATTGCTTCCATGGGCGGGAGCCATCTGAGTGTGCCTTGCGCATTACAGAGGTTATTCTCTCAGCCATGGAAGCATACATTCCTTTCTCATATCCTTTGACTAACGCAAGAAAGCCTTGGTTTAATCACGCTTGTTCTAATGCTGTCCGCAACAAGGAGAAGGCCTACAAAAGGTACTGGAGCCAACCCATCCCTGAATCACATCATCTTTAAGTTTCTGCCCGGAATCGTGCTAAGTCTGTTCTTCGCTCTACTAAAAATAATTTCATCCATACTAAATGCTCTCAACTCTCCAACTCGAATTCTTCCCCCTCCTTCTGGCACCTTGCCAAAAATCTTTCTAACAACTTTACCTCATCATCCTTCCCTCCTCTTTTCTACTCTGATGGTTCTGTAGCTATTTCTTCTACTGATAAAGCAGATCTCTTCGCACAGGCTTTCTCCTCCAATTCCACCTTAGATGATTCCGGTGCTGTTCCTCCATCACTTCTCCCCTCTGACTTCCTCATGGCTGACATTAAAATTTCTTCAGTTGGTGTATTTTCTGCCATCACTGGCCTCAGTACTAACAAGGCATATGGGCCTGATGGAGTCCCTCCTGTTGTTCTCAAGAACTGTGCTTCTGTGCTTACACCCTGCCTAGGCAAACTCTTTCGCCTTTGTCTGTCAACTTGTACCTTTCCTTCTTGCTGGAAGTTTGCTCTCATTCAGCCAGTCCCAAAGAAGGGTGACCACTCCCAACCCTCCAACTATCGTCCAATTGCTTTAACGTCCTGTATTTCAAAAGTTTTCGAGTCAATTCTTAATAGAAAAATTTTAAGGCATGTTTCCTATCACAACCTTCTTTCCGATCGTCAGTATGGGTTCCGTCAGGGACGCTCCACTGGCGATCTTCTCATCTACCTTTCAGACTCCTGGTCATCCTCCTTTTGGGACTTTGGTGAAAGCTTTGCCATTGCACTTGACATCTCAAAGGCTTTCGATCGAGTCTGGCATAAATCTTTGATTTCCAAACTGCCCTCTTACGGTTTCTATCCTTCTATCTGTGCCTTCATCTTAGCTTCCTTTCTGGTCGTTCTATAGCCGCTGTTGTAGACGGCCATCGTTCTTCTCCTAGATCTATCAACAGTGGTGTTCCTCAGGGCTCTGTCCTATCACCAACTCTCTTCCTTTTATTCATCAATGATCTTCTAAGCTGTACATCTAACCCTATCCACTCATACGCTGATGACTCCACCCTTCACCTTTCCATTCGGTTCCCGCAACGCCCATCTCAACAGTTACTTCAAGAAACAAGAGATTAGGCTATGGCACACCTAATGTCTGACTTGGCTCGTATCTCTGACTGGGGTAAAAATAATATGGTTGTCTTTAATGCATCTAAGACTCAGTTCTTACACCTATCAACCCGACAAAATCTTCCACATGTATACCCATTAATGTTTAATAATATTCAGCTTAATCCTGCATCATCCTTGAACATGCTTGGGGTTTCATTTACTCGGGACTTATCTTGGAAAGATCATATTACATCTCTTGTAAAGTCTGCTTCCAAGAGATTGGGTGTGCTAAGCCGACTCCACTCTTTCTTTACCCCTGCACAATTGTTGACTCTATACAGGGGCTTTATCCGCCCCTGTGTGGAGTACAACTCTCATGTGTGGGGAGGCTCCCCACATACAGCTCTTCTCAATAGGGTGGAGTCAAAGGCTTTTCATCTCATTAACTCTCCTCCTCTTACTAACTCCCTTCAACCTCTGTCTCTCCGCCGCACTGTTGCATCTTTATCTCTTTTCTATCGTTACTTTAATAGTCACTGCTCCTCTGAACTATCTGCTTGCATTCCTCCACCTCTACGACAAGCGCGTAGCACCCGTCTGGCAGCAAACTCTCATCCCTTTTCTGTCCAACTCTCTAATGCAAGAGTTAACCGTTACTCCCAGTCTTTCATTTATGCAACAGGTCAGCTCTGGAACTGTCTCCCTCTATCTGTATTTCCTGCTGCCTATGATCTCCAGTCTTTCAAACGCAGTGTGTCCAGGCATCTCAAAATGATCGGATCTTGAATTTGGCTCTCTATTGTATTTTGTTTTTCTCTTGGAGGGAACTGTTACTGCGGGCTCATGGCCTTTGGTTCCTTCTGCCTCGCATAAAAAAAAAAAAAAAAAACTGACATCATGCATCAACATAGTGGTTCTTCCTGGAGTAGCACGGAACACTTGCAGGGTACTCCTGCAGTAATGCCGAAAACTCCTGCCTTTCCTCGGGAGGTAGATGAGAAAGCTTAGTCTGGAGATCATTCATGATATCAGGATTCTTCCCCAAACTATCACTCAGGCTCATGCTGCATGGGAGAGCTTCACTTGCAGACTCGGGTGGAACAGCTATAGTGCAGACTGGATCATTTTCGTCCCGCCTGTGATATAACTTTAGCATGTTGATGTGACAAAGTTGCTTGTTCTTTCTACGATCTGGTGTGGCGATGACATAGTTGACATCACTGAGTTTCTTCTCCACGAAATAAGGACCACTAAACTTGGCTTGAAGAGGTTGCCCATGCACCGGTAGCAGAATCAAAACCTGATCTCCTGGCTGAAAGTGGCGTAACCTGGACTTCTTATCATACCAAGTCTTCATCTTCTCCTGAGCAGCTCCTAAATTCTCTCTTGCCAGCTGTAAAGCAGTGGACAGCTGTTCTTTGAACTTCATCACATACTCCACCAGGTTGACGTCATCTTCCTCCGACAGCCAGCATTCCTTGAGTAACTTAAGGGGTCCTCTTACTTCATGGCCAAACAGTAGTTCAAATCGTGAGAAGCCCAGTGATTCAATTGGAGATTCTCTTGCGGCAAATACAACGAATGGAAGACCTTTATCCCAGTCTTTCTGATGTTCCAAACAGTATTTCCTGAGCATCGATTTGAGTGTTTGATGATATCTCTCCAACGCTCCTTGGGTCTGGGGATGGTAAGCTAAAGACGTGATCTGGGTGATGCCCAACTCTTTCAGAGACTGCTTGAAAACATTTGACATGAAATTACTTCCCCGGTCTGACTGTACCTCCTTGGGCAGACGAAACTTTGTGAAGAACCCTAGCATTTCCTTAACCACGTTCTTTGCTGAGATATTTCTAAGTGGAATGGCTTCAGGATAACGAGTAGCTATATCAATCAGGGTCAACACATAAGAAAATCCTGAAGAAGTCTTAGGAAGAGGGCCCACAATATTCACCAACACACGGGTGAATGGCGCCTCAAAAGGAGGAATGGGAACTAGAGGTGCAACCTTTTCGGTCTGATTACACTTAACCACAACTTGACAGGTGTGACAAGACTTACAATACCAGGAAACATCGCTGAAGATACCTGGCCAGTAGAAGTGTTTCAAAATGCGTGCCACAGTCTTCCTCACTCCAAGGTGTCCTGCCAAACTGGAATCATGAGCCACTCTAATGATATCCTGCCTACAAACACGAGGGATGACAACTTGATGTACAACCTCCCATTCACAGTCGGCTGATGCTGTTGGGGGTCTCCACTTCCTCATAAGTACTCCTGACTTTATATAATAACAAGTAGAAGCACCGGCTGACTCTTCCTCACTGCAAGCAGAGTTAGCTAGACCTTTCAACTCAGGGTCAGCAACCTGCAACTCAACCAACTCTTGACGAGACAAATTATCAACACTACGCGGTACTGCCTCATCTGGTGAGTGGTCCAAATTAGCAAGAAAAGTGTCAGCTAGGATAACATCATCATCATCATTATCCTCTAAATCACCAGTAACTTTAGACTTAGCCCTAGTGACAGCACATGCAGGGAACACATCAGGGACATCACAATCCTGGGTCGCAGCCACTGGCTCACTAGACAACTGAGGAGCTGGACACACTTGACTTCCACCAATATCATTTCCAAGTAAGAAAGTTACACCTGACATTGGGAGTGTCTCAACCAACCCAACCATAACGGAACCATTAACAAAACCAGACTCTAAATTCACTCTGCACAGAGGGACAGAGAAGTAATTATTCCCTACACCTTGTAGGATTACAGTTTCATCAGAGGAATTAACATTAGAGCCTAGAACACTGGTCAGCATAAGGGATTGGCAAGCACCTGTATCACGATATATTTTAACTGATTTCCTGTCATTACTGTCCAGAGGACTGACAAAACCATCAGACAGGAAATTAGCACATGAACTCTTGAGAGTGTCACCCACGTTACTGCTCAAAAGAGGAGCTCCATCATGAAAATTTAAGTTACCCCTCAAAGCAGGTTCAGTTAACTCAGTTAAAGAATTCTGGGAACTCTCAAGGGTGGACACTAGACCAATTGACTGAATATTTAAAGACTCCTTTTTGTTCACATCACGCTGTCTCCTGAAACATTTCTCCTTAGTATGACCAAACTTACTACAATAAGTACATTTACTTTTCTGAAATCTAGAGGTGAAGCTGGTATTTACTTCCTGAGAAACATCATCTTTATTCTCTTTCCTGTTACCTGTACTCTGAGTAGAGGCAACGTACTTACTCTCAGCTTTCTTTTTTTCTCTAGAATATCTCTTGTGAGTGAGAACATATTCATCAGCTAAAACTGCAGCATCAGACAAATTATCTATTCTTTTCTCATCAAGATATAGGCTTATATCTTTACTAATACACCTTTTGAAGTCCTCCAGCAAAATCATCTGCTTAAATTTGTCAAAATCAGAATCCACATTCTTAGAATTTAACCACTGCTCTAACAGATCTTCTTTGATTTTTGCATACTCAACATGGGATTGCTTATCTTGCTTATAAGTTGTCCTAAATTTTACTCTATAGGCTTCAGGAACAAGCTCATAGGCCTTAAAAATCAAGCTCTTAACTACATCATAATTATCACATTGATCCTGAGGCAAAGATGCATAAGTTACTTGAGCTTTACCGGTGAGAACAGTTTGAAGGAGTACTGGCCAATACTTTTTGGGCCAATTAAAACCTGTAGCTACCCTCTCAAACAAATGAAAATACTTTGTTAAATCAGATTCATTAAAAGGAGGGACAAGTTTAACATTTTTAGCCACATCAAAATCATCAGAGCTAGATGATCCAGTTCCACCTTGTTTCATGCGATACTCATGGTCTGCCTGAATCCTAGCAAGTTCAACTTGTGCGTGAAACTCAGCCTCCTTAACACGAGCCTCCTGCAGGGCTAGCTGTAACTTAGCTAATTCAATCTGCGTTTGCTCATTTGGAGGAGTTACATTAAACAAGCTTTCATTAATCATGTCGACAATTTGATCTTTAGAATGATGAGAGCGAACAACAATTCCCAATTGTTGAGCAACAAGCTTAAGTTCATTCTTTGTTCTGTTTTCTACATCACACACTGTTTGCACATTTGACAAAAAATCTTTGGTTTCATCAAGCGTAGTAATAGTAGACATCATGAATAAATCACAGTCACAAAATATCAAGCAATATCCTTATGATAATATCCTGAATATCCTGATAAGAGGTCGCCAAATTTATGTTACGGAACAGAGAAAGATAATGTACACTTTGAGTGAGAATACTAAAAATCACTACTGTCCCGTAAAGTTCCAGGTTCAAAACAAAAGAGTTAGGTAAAATTACAAGTTAAAGTTTAATGCTCAAACTAACAACAAAACAGTCAGAACTCATAAGGATAATGTAATGGCAAAAACAGGTTAAATATATGGTTAACTGCAATAGCCTCTATTAACACGAAATTAGCAAGAGTAAATTTATCTAAGTCAGCCCTGATAAAATGAGAATACACTGGATAATGCTCAGTTAACACAAGATATATTATTACAGATACAAAATATTATTAATGATGGTTGACAACAAGAACCTTACATGAATTACAAAAACCTCACTAGGCCTACGAATTAACACCTTATGCTATACAGTACAAAAACAAAATGCAATAACACTTATACTCAAATTACACAGCTGCTAGATGGTTGAAGACTTCCTGAGCACTCACAATAATAACTGTACAGGGGAGGACAGAGATGTGAACAAAATGAGGAGTAGATCTAAGTGGCCATTAATGCAGAGACTGAGCTCATTATATAGGGGCCGGCAGAGCTTGATACAACTTGTAAGAAGGACGCGCAAATGAAGCCATGGGGACAAAGAGTTGACAATCCTGCTCTGAACAACAGAAAGAACGACTTACTTTACTATAAGGGGGGTGGGGGGGAGTGAGGTAGAACACGCTCGTGATCAAACATGCAGCATACTGTACGTTAGAATTACACAAAGGATGATGAAATCATAGGCTATGTAACAATATATATATATATATATATATATATATATATATATATATATATCTATATATATATATATATATATATATATATATATATCAATATATATATATATATATATATATATATATATATATATATATATATATATATGCACCCCCTCCACAATATGTCTACCCCCTATGTATATATGTCCCCCCCCAATGCATACATGCCCCCACTAAACTTGCTGACCTAGCACGCTTTCCCAGGGCCCCACGCCTGAACGAAGGCGTTATTGCATCAGTTCATAGCAGGCAGCCAAGACGGGCAGACTATTATACTGTGAGCTCGTAATAAACTCCTTATCTAGCTGTTTGTACACGGAGTTTCTATCACCAAAGTATTGCAAGTTACATTTGGTAGCAGCGGTGTTTTGAACCATCAGATTCTGACCGCCTCCTCCGATTTTTAGTGACACCACAAGATACACGACGTCTCGCATCTCCCAGCCTCGCCCCTCCTCAGTGCCTCTTGTGGTGTAATACCTGGCTGTGCTTTCCGAGTGTACAATTTCTCTCACCAGTGCTCACCTCTCAAACAACCCCACCCACACACCTTGTTCCTGACCGCAAGTGTCACCGTCGCCGACCTACGCACCTGTTGCACCTGTTCCCAACACCTGTTCCGAACTCATCATTACTCCTGCCCCCACGGTGCCACTTATCACTGTCTGCCCACTGCCTGCCCACCACCATTCTCTGCATTTGCAACTCAACAGCTCTACACCTGCCTTGAACCAACATCTGCCCTCACAACCCACCACCAGCCCCGCCACCGCCACATCTGGTCTGCATTACCTGAGCCTCCTAAGACCGCCCCTCCCTGCCGGTGACTCATCGCGGCATCTCTTCTCCTCTTCGCCCAGCTGTCTCTCCACCGCCGCCCCGCCCCGCCCCGCCACGCCCCGCCACGCCCCAGCTCAGCTACGCCCAGCCACCCCTGCATGTCATACATCTAGACAATCCCGTCTCTACTGTGTAAATATAGTATCCCTTACCTTTCTATAGAGATTATCCTCAATGTTCTCAACAGATTGGATATTGTAAATATTCCATCTCATTTCCATTATCCGTTTTCATCTTCACCTACGTTATTTATAATCCATCTCATCCTTCACCTTTTATTTAAACCATCCATCCCCGCACCTTCATTCATTTTCACACCTACTCGTGTATTCCATTCTCTCATTGTTATATTATACATTTCCACCTACGTATCCATCTTCATCCTTTCATCTTCCATTGCCGCATTAAATGCCATACTTTCCACGTCAACCACTTAACACCAGCCCTCTCGACCCGAAAACATCACCTGATCATACACCGTCTGCCGACTCTAACACAATCACTCATTTACAAAGTGGCAAAGAGTACCACCGCCCTGTACCTGAGACTCCCGTTTCACTTCCCGCAGAATCACTTACTACCCATCCTACACTCGTAAATCCAGATACCTCCTCCTCTACTCCTGCCTCTACACTCCGTTCTTCTTCCTCTACTCCTTCCCCTGTCGTTCCTTCTCCTGCCTCCCTTCATACCCTGTCTTGCTCGCTGTTAACTGCCACTACCTTCTCTCTCTCCCACACCTCTCCTGCCGCCACTTCTGCACTTCCAGCCATGGCCAACCCTCCACAGTCTATCTATCTCGACGATGCCAATCGTCCCAAATTTACCAGCCAGGACCCAACTTGGTCTGTCTATGATTTCCTCAGAGAGGTCAAAACAGAAATCCACAATACACAGATCACCGATGAATCGCTTAAAGTAGCCTACCTCATGGGTCGCTTGCACCACGGCAAATCGGACATCAGATCCGCGATCCGTGCAGGACAATTCGATAGCATTCGTACCTTTGCTGATTTTCGTATGGAACTCATCAGCCTTTGTTGCCAGCATTCAAATACCGCATCTCTCATGGGATTCATTAATCTCCTAAACCAACTAGATGAGGACTTGCGAGTCCCAGCGCAATATGCCAAGCTCCGCGAAGCTGCCGCCGCCATGAAAGCAACTAGTAGCAAGATGCTCCAATTACTGGTAGGCACGAAATGGTTAGAAGACAAGAATGGCGTTCCAATGCTTTCACTCACCAACTTTGCTGACTTAATTGGTTACCTGAGATTCCTTCACTGGCTTACTCCTAAACAGCGAGAGCTAGCCTTGGAAATCGGTTTCAATCCAGGAGATAAAATTATTCAGGTCACTAAAGCCATTCATGAAAGAACAGGTTCGAACTACACGCGTCAGGGCACCACCCAACCCTTGGCCTCCTCAGTCAGTCACACCTCCACTACCCGAGACCAATCTCGCTCCCGTCCCACCACACGCGGCAGACCTGCCACACATCGTTCTCCTACCGCAGGTCGTGATCAATCTAGCGCCCGACGGAACAGACAATCTTCGATTCTTTGCTGGCACTGTGGTCATCCTGGACATCGAGCATCCAGTTGCGACCGTACATACAGACGTCCTCATTCCCAAACCAGACAGCGTACACCTTCCCGCTCACGTCGTCCACACTGCAAATACCACAAATCAAGCACGACTCACACCACTGAGGAATGTCATTACCTCAACCGCCAACAGTCAGGGGAAGCACCGCGCCCGTATCGGCCCAGTATCACATAGAACCAGACACCCAACTCCCCATCCGCCATGTAGGTCCCATAACATCCTCGGGTTTAGTCATGCTCGGATGCAGTCATGACATACCAACGTCATTCTTCTTGGACACAGGATCTATAGTAAATCTCATCTCCGACAATTCCTTACAAATTATTCATCGACATCACAACCACGTCAGTTTCCTAGAACCACCAGACATTCGCCTATGTGGTGTCGAAGTCTCAGAGTTTAAGGTTAAGGGAAGAGCCACCCTTGAAGTCAAACTCCACAGAGATTTGCCCCCTATCCCTATTGAATTTCATTTCACTAATGACTTGCAGTATCCCGCAGATGCTCTTATTGGTTTCTCCACCATGGCACAACACTCCATTGCATTATTACCTGCTTGTGGTAGTATAGACATTTCTGGATTCTCGGTTTATACTATGGAATGTCCCCGTCCTGTTCTTACGATCAAATCAGTCCTTCAATTACCTTTGTCCCTATCACTACCAAAACGTCCAATCCAGCCCAGATCACCACTATCATCCTCTGCGAATACAGAGATCATTACTTTACTGACTGCGAGCAAGGAATAAATTCCTCAATGTCTACTGATACATCATCTCAGCCTTCAGACATGGCTCTTACCTCCTCTTCCGACAACACTATCGCTGACTCAGACATGTCTCAGTTACCTACCTCACACAGTGTGCATGATCTCCAACACACAGAGATGAAACGTGCAGTAACGAATACGTGCACAATTTTGTTACCGCATGAGTTCAACAAAGTCTCTGTTTGTGTTGCCGGTGCGAAAGGAGGAGTGGATGTACCAACACTACCTGAGACGTGTTGTGTGAATGGCTTGACTTATGAGTCAGCGTGGTGTACAGTCTTAGAGGGCAGTTTATGCTACCTGTACTTGCTCAATGTCACAAATGCTCCACTAAAACTTAAAAGTGGTGTAAAGATTGGAGACTTCCTAGTATACCCAGCGGCCGTAAAGGTGTGCCAGGATTCCTCAATTCCTACTATTCAGATTGATGATAGTACGCCAATCGGTGTATGTACTATTAACTCTACGGGATCTGCACCGACATATTCACCCGATATGCTTTCACATCTCACTTGCACAGATTTCCCAGAAAATACGCCTCAACTCCTCGACCTTCTGACCTCGTACAGAAACGTGGTTGCCTTACCTGGTGAACCAATGGGTAGAACAGACCTTGTCAAACATACGATTGAACTACTACCAGGAACTCAGCCGATTTACATACCAGCGCATCGATTTCCTCACAGCCAGAGAAAGCAGACAGATCAAATGGTACAGAACATGTTAGACCAGGACATTATTGAACCCTCCATCAGTCCATGGAATAGCCCACTTTTCTTAGTACCAAAGAAGGACGGCAACTTTAGACCAGTAGTCGACTATCGTAAGGTCAATTCTGTCACCGTTCCAGACCGTTTCCTGTTACCCGTCCTCACTGATTTGCTAGAATCCCTTGATGAAAATAACGTAGTCTTTTCATCTTTAGACCTCCTCAGCGGGTACTGGCAGGTCCAAATGGAAGAGTCCTCTCGCCCAGTTACAGCCTTTAGCACCCCTTCCGGATATTTTCAGTTTAAGAGACTCCCTTTTGGTCTGAGAAATGCTCCTTCCCTGTTCATGCGACTTATCCATTCAGTCTTCAGCAGTATGATGGGACACTCTCTTTTTGCTTACATCTTGACATTGTTGTGAGTTAATCCATCCCTGATCATTTTACCAAACTCCAGCAAGTCTTTGAACGTCTCCAGCTCGCAGGCCTGAAAATCAATCTCAGTAAATGTGACTTCCTGTGAAAGAAAATCAAATTCCTAGGCCATGTCGTAGATGCACAAGGCATTCATACTAATGAGGATAAAACTAAGGCGATTATTAACTTCCCAGAACCTACCACTACCGAAGCTGTACGAAGTTTCCTGGGCCTCAGTGGCTATTATCGTCGATTCATACAGGATTATGCAAAGATCGCCGCTCCTCTGACCCACTTACTCAAGCAGAATGTGCCCTTTGTTTGGACTAACGACCAGTCACAGGCCTTTCAAAAGCTAAAGACAGCTCTTGTAAATGCCCCTGTTCTAGCATTCCCTGATTATACCACACCCTTCCTTCTCTGCACAGACGCCTCAGGCACTGGACTTGGTGCTGTTTTGATGCAACTCGATGAAGCATCAAGGAAGCGCGTAATAGCGTATGCTAGTCGCACCCTTACAACCGCTGAACGTAACTACAGTGTCACAGATCTCGAAGCGCTAGCGGTAGTCTGGTCCTTGAAACATTTCAGAGATATAGTCTATGGTTATCCAGTGCATATCCAAACAGACCACCTTCCACTATGTGATTTGTTCAAGAATCGCAACCTAACAGGTAGGCTAGCTAGATGGTCTCTCATCATCCTGGACTTTAATCCCACTTTTCAATATGTACCAGGCAAGTTGAATGTAGTCGCAGACGCACTCTCACGTCACGTAGCAGCAGCTATAACATCACTGCAGCCCGAAGTAACTGAAAACACTGCACTAACGTCAGAAGTTGTTCGAAACTTTCAGCGCCGAGACCCCATGTGGTCCAAAGTCATTTATTTCTTAGACTCTGGCGATGTCTCGACCTTACCTACTCTGCCAGTATCACTAGATGAGTTCATGCTAGATGATGATCTCTTGTACAGGAAAACACTGCTAACAGGCAAAGATATGCCCAATCGCGAAGTACGCCAACTTGTTGTCCCCACTGCCCTGATACCAAAGGTTCTTCATATTGTTCATAATACTCCTCAAGTTTCCCATCCAGGTAAAGACCAATGCTTGCGCCAAGCACGTCTCAAATACTATTGGCCAACCATGCGCCGCGATATCAATGCCCACTGTGACTCTTGCCTCTCCTGCCACCGCCACAAAGGATCAACCGGCTTACCAGCACCTCTCTTACAATACCCAATCCCGTCACGACCATGGGAAACTGTCTCAATCGATCTCTTAAAACTACCTCTCACAGAATCTGGCGCTGAGTACTTGTTCGTAGTGGTCGACCACTTCTCCCGCTACTGTGTCCTCGTACCCCTCTCCGACAAGACCGCGAAGAGCGTTGCACGTGCCTTTGTAGATCACGTAATTTGCCTGTTCAGTACCCCTCATACCATTCTTACTGACAACGGTACAGAGTTCAACAATAGCCTTCTCGATGAGATCTGTCGCCACTTTCATATCAGTAAGTGCAATGTCGTGCCTAACCATCCGGCTTCCAATGGCCTTGTAGAACGCCACAACCGAAAAATCTTAGAGTGCCTCAGACATCTAGGCTCCCATAGTTCATCCTGGGATGACTGGATTCCCCAAGTGGCGTCCTCAATTAATAGCTCCATCAATGCATCCATTGCTGAATCTCCCTTCTTCGTCCTCTTTGGTTTTGACAAGGACCTCCCATACTCTCTCTTATCCTCAAAGCCAGAACTCATCTACAACATGGATGATGTTAAACTCAAAGTGGCCAACTTCCAGACAATCCACCAGTATGTCCAATCTACTCTGGCTTCCTCTCAGGAGGACATGCTGCAGCGCCAACATAAATCCGCCTCTCCTATCACCATCAATGTAGGCGATCTTGTCTTTGCTTATTCCCATACGCGTTCCTCTAAGTTGGATGACAAATTTACAGGGCCCCACCGCATCCTCACTCAACAAGGCAACAAATTTCACCTCCAGGACCTGTCCACTAAGGACACCAGATGGGTCCACGTCGATGACTTAAAGCGAGCACCCCGTGGCCTCGTGTTGGAAGAGTCACTTACACAACCTCCTGCCCCCTCTTCCCCTCCACACATCCCTCAGTCTACTTTGTCTCCACCTATCCCTCAGTCTCCTTCCTCTCCACCTCCACCTGCTCATTCATCACCCAATCAATATCGGTCCAAACTGCGCTCTGCCCATCAACCTCTTCAAGACCTCTCCCATTAACTCTACCCTGATTTTCTAGGTATGATGTTAGCGATGTCCCTGCTGGCAGTGCGGACCCTCCTGGGGTCTGGGTCAGGTCAGGACGATGGTGGAGTACGTCCCGGGGCCTTGGTCGGCTCAGGAGGTGAGGTCTCCCTGCGCTACGATCTTGCGCCCCTGGCTGACATAGCCATTGCCCTACCTGCCTACGCGGACCAGCTCCACGGAATCAGGAACCATCTCACGGCCATCATGGGGACACACAACCCAAATGAGTATCTCTATACCCTTTTCCTACCACTCTCCTGGCAATTGCAATACATAAGTAACAGATTCACTGAACTCAATGACACATTTTCCATTCAGACACCCGTTGGTCGTTCTCGTGTGAAACGAGGTCTCTTCGACTTCGGCGGTGAGATTCTGAGTGGCTTGTTTGGCGTTGCTACGGCCCGTGACATTTCTGGCTTCAAATCTGATCTCACTCATTTAGCTTCAGCTCTAGAATCCCAACGCCGAGTCATTAAAATCCGACACACTATGTTCCAGAAGCTCACAACCCACCTAAGTGAAGTCACGTCCACTCTAAACAATTTCACCGATATCTTACAACGCCACCTTTCAGATCTCAATGTTATCTCTCAGTTCTTCTACCTCAAACTCAACATGGATAATCTCCAACTGGCCATTGACTCTCTCCTGTCTCAAGTCTCTACCTTGGGTCGTATCCTGGTCGATGCTATCAATGGACGTGTCACTGCCGACTTAGTACCTGTCTCAGCTCTCCGTTCTGTCCTGGAATGGGCTCACTCCACCTTCGGTCTCTCCCCAGTCCTCTCCTACTCCTCCCTTGAATATTATTATCCTGTTCTCGAAGCCACTCTTCTCACCACATACGTCGTTGTCCATATTCCTCTCCGTTCTGCCATAACCTTTAACCTTTTCCACATCATTCCCTTCCCTTTCCGCCTCAACAACTCCTTGTTACAAGTATCTGTCCCTTCAGAATATTTCCTTCTCTCCCATGATCATCTTTCAGTTGCCTTCCTTTCTTCCACAGACCTCCAGAAATGTTCCTCCCTTACTCCGACCTCTCGTCTCTGTGCTGCCCACCTTTTTGCTATCTTCCCTAATAGTGCTACACCCTGTGAGTCTGCTTTAGTTCGCAACCATTCCATCTACTCGGCCTGTTCTTTTGTCCCAGCTCCTGACCTCCCGGTCCACCATGCTCACATCAACCATGTCCAGTACTTCTTCTTTGCTGTTCCCATCTCTGTCACAATCCTATGTCCTGGTTCTTCGGTTCGATCCGTCCCCGCTAGTGGTCTCTACAAAGCACCAGACTATTGTACCGTCAAATCAGAGTCCGTCATCACTTACGCCACTCGCTATCACCAAGCTGTCCATATACACTCCTATGACATCTTTCAACCAATTGACATGCCTTCAACCCTACCATCTGCCAACATTACCATCACCTCCCCTAACTTGCGCATGCTAACCTTCCTTAATGACAGTGATTTCATTATGGATCAATTTTCTCTGGCCTTCAGCCGTTCATGGGTTCATCCAACAGTTGTGTTTCCCCCTGTGGTTATCGCTTTCATAGGTTTTCTACTCATCATATGTGCAGTGCATTATTGTGTCAGAAAAATGGAACATCGACTTCAGGAAAGCAGAGTTGCTACAGGCATAGTATGCCCTACACACGACGTAGAAACTCCCCGTACTTAGTGCCCTCACATTCAGTGACTACCAATGCCATCTGACACTTAACCAAACTGTGAACAGAACTCTGCCTACTAGAAAATGATGGTATTTCTTTAATGCATTACTGAGTGACAGTGTATCCTACAGAAAATACAAAAAAAAAAAAAATGAACGAAGAACAACAATAGAACTCTCATATCTACTCCTTGTTTATCATGTATCAAACTATTATTGTGTAATTCCCATTATGTTTATGTATACCTTCGACCCTTACTGGACTCGTACCTATTAACCCTTGTATATCTTATATGTATATATCCTTCTAATTCCCTCCCCTCACCATGGCCATGTCTCCCCTACTGCCCCTGTATCATACTTATCCCTTGTACAAACCTCCCTGACCTACCCTTAATACTATAATCAAACACCATTTAACTCCTGGTGTCAGGAGACACCATCTCGGCTACCCGGGGGAGTAGTGTACCCCCTCCACAATATGTCTATCCCCCGATGTATATATGTCCCCCCTCAATGCATACATGCCCCCACTAAACTTGCTGACCTAGCACGCTTTCCCAGGGCCCCACGCCTGAACGAAGGCGTTATTGCATCAGTTCATAGCAGGCAGCCAAGACGGGCAGACTATTATACTGTGAGCTCGTAATAAACTCCTTATCTAGCTGTTTGTACACGGAGTTTCTATCACCAAAGTATTGCAAGTTACATATATATATATATATATATATATATATATATATATATATATATATATATATATATATATATATATATATATATATATATATATATATATATAGTCCCCGTTCCACAATGCCACAGGCTCCAACAGCAGTAGTACAGGATTGGAAGGATGTTGCCCAGTGAGCTGTTCTTCCTATGGTCAGCCTCTAGGTGTACAGTATCAAAGGTCAGTTGAGGCGAAAATAAGCACTGGCTTCTTAAAGTTCACTGTATTTTTCAGATAATTCCACTTAATGCTTTCCAACTTCACTTCACTATTCTCACAAGCACTGGAGCTATACAAACTTTACTAACTGCAGTTACACCTAATGCTTGACGGCACTTCACTATTTTCACGGATACCAATGATATACTAACTTCAGTAACACTTCACCGTTTGCCAACACCACTGTTCTCACAAGTACCGAAAATATACAAACTTCATTGCACTGACACTGCACTACACTCAAACCGAACTGAAAACCGACTAAACCTACTCTAGTCTCTTCCCCACCTTTATACAAGCTTGCATTGTTCAAGAATGTTCTACTTCCCCACAGTTCTGGTGTATTCCAGAGAGAGAGCACAGTTACCAACTCGGAGACAACCCAAAACGTGCAAGAGTTTACTTACCTAACACTGTAAATTATTTAGCATCCAAACTTAAATTGAATTACATAATTTAACAAGCAATCACATAAATGAAACAGTATAGAGAAAAAGAACACAAAAATTAATGCATGAAATAACTAAGCTCACAAACAGAAGGCAAAGTGGCAACTCACTCATACCAGAACTAGCTACCGTAAACATCGGGAATCAGCGAGAAGCTTCGAGACTACCTAACTGGCAAATCCCGCTTCTTAACACTTCCCTTTCCCTAGTCCTTTGTCATCCCGACAAAACTACACAATATATACAAACATAAACCTTAATTTTAATGGAACATCTAACTATACACAAAATAATCCTTCAACTTATCAGGTGTTCTTCTATGCTGCTTCCGACGATGTCCTTGCTCCTCCAAACAGTCCACCCCTCCAGGAAGGTCTTGGTCCTCTTCATGATTCACATCTTCTCTTGGGCAACTGTCACCATCCTCTTGCACTTCAGCTCCTTGGTCCTCCTGAACATCCTTGGCTACGGGAGAGCACGATTCCTCGGAGACATCCCAGCTGTACTGTCCCGGCCCATGGTACTGCCACAGACGTTTCACGTGTACCACCTTTGGCGAGACTTCCTGCCTCCCCGAATCCGATATGGCAGTCCAACACAGTGTAAGGCCCGTCCCATGGGCTCTGCAGCTTCGGTGACTGTCCTTTCTTTTGCTGAGGATTGTATAACCAGACTTGATCACCGTCCTTGAAGCTCACCTCACTTGCCTTGGCATCATACTTGCACTTCATCCCTTCTGAAAACCTGAGGGCTCCTCACACCTGATGATGTATAGTACTCAGCCATCCTTTCCTGAAGGTATTTCGCATAGCCGGTGGTGTCTGTATTTAGGTCTTCACCAGGTGGTCTTCCTATTAACAAGTCAATGGGTAATCATAACTCGTGGCCCAACGTCAGTTTTGCGGTGGTGTAGGCGGTAGACTCATGGGATGCAGACTGATATGCCACCAGCAATGCAGGTAATTTCTGGTCTCATTCCTTTTGTCCCTCTACACAGTACTTGGCTAGTTCTTGTCCTAGGGTTCAGTTGATATTCTCCACCATCCCATCTGACTGTGGCTTTAGGGGGGTCATCCTAGTCTTCTTGATCCCCAATGACTTGCAGCACTCACGGAACACACCAGACTTGAAGTTTCTACCCTAGTCTGAATATATCTCTTATGACATCCCAAAACGACATAAAAACTGGTCAACCAACACCTGTGCAACAGTCATAGCCTCTTGATCTGGGATGGCATAAGCTTGTGGCCACCTTGTGAAGAAGTCCTTGGTGACACATATATACCGGTTTCCTCTTTCAGTCAGTGGCAGAGGTCCAGCAATGTCCACTGTGGCTCTTTCCATTGGTGCACTGACTTGTACAACTGAAGAGGGGCGCAACCACGTATCTTGGGTCACTTCTTGGCACAGCATCCATCACAGGCCCGACACCACTCCTGCATCATCCTTGAACATGCTTGGGGTTTCATTTACTCAAGACTTATCTTGGAAAGATCATATTACATCTCTTGTAAAATCTGCTTCTAAGAGATTGGGTGTGCTAAGCCGACTCCGCTCTTTCTTTACCCCTGCACAATTGTTGACTCTATACAGAGGTTTTATCCGCCCCTGTATGGAGTACAACTCTCATGTGTGGGGAGGCTCCCCACATACAGCTCTTCTCAATAGGGTGGAGTCAAAGGCTTTTCGTCTCATTAACTCTCCTCCTCTTACTGACTCCCTTCAACCTCTGTCTCTTCGCCGCACTGTTGCATCTTTATCTCTTTTCTATCGCTACTTTAATGGTCACTGCTCCTCTGAACTGTCTGCTTGCATTCCTCCACCTCTACGATGGGCGCGTAGCACCCGTCTGGCAGCAAACTCTCATCCCTTTTCTGTCCAACTCTCTAATGCAAGAGTTAACCGTTACTCCCAGTCTTTCATTTATGCAACAGGTCAGCTCTGGAACTGTCTCCCTCTGTCTGTATTTCCTGCTGCCTATGATCTCCAGTCTTTCAAACGCAGTGTGTCCAGGCATCTCAAAATGATCGGATCTTGAATTTGGCTCTCTATTGTATTTTGTTTTTCTCTTGGAGGGAACTGTTACTGCGGGCCATGGCATTTGGTTCCTTCTTCCTCGCATAAAAAAAAAAAAAAACATCCTGATGCATGCCAATCCAGTAGAACCTCTGTTACAGCCGGCTTAGGGTTTTCTTCACTCCCATGTGCCCAATTGTGATCTTGTTATGGGACTCATCCAAGATCTTAGACCTCATTTTCCTCAGAACTATTAGTTGCCAATACATGCTGAGGCCATTGGGTGTCTCCCACTGATGCTCCAGTAGTCCATTGGTCAAATGAAGAAGGTCCCACTGACTCCAGTAACGCTTGGTTGCAGGGCTTAACCTGGAAACTTCTTCCCAAGATGGTCACTGTACTCTGCTGCAGCCACTCTAGCACTGGTTGTAAATCTGCATGCTCCATGTGCATCCTCTCCAGGTCTTCATCTGACGCTGGCCCTGTCATTGCAGTACAGCTGCATTTCTTACTATGATGTTTCTTTTTACTACACTGCCAGCACTCCGGATCACAAGGCTGATGACTCAGGCTGTCAGCATTGCCATGTACCCGTCCAGGACGGTGCTGCACCTCATAATTGTGCTGGTTTAGCTTCCTGAGCCAGTGTGCCACTCATCCTTCAAGATTCTTTAGCATTTTCAGCCACTTGAGTGCTGCATGTTCCGTCCTGATGATGAAGTTTGACCCGTACAAGTAGGGATGGAAGAAATCAAGGCTCTTCATCACTGCCAAGAGCTCCTTACAGGTCACACAGTAGTTCCACGCTGGTGGGCTGAGCTTCTTGCTGTAATACGCCACCACATACTCTTGTCATCCTTCTTCTGCGACAGGACTCCACCAATACCATGGTCACTAGCATCACAGTCCAAGATAAATGGCTAATTCTAGTCTGGGTATGGCAATACTGGAGAGCTTGCCAATGCTTGCTTGAATTCGTCAAAGGCTTTCTGAGTCTCTGTTGTCCATGCAAACTTCTGCCTTTTCCCCAACAGCTTGTAAAGAGGTGCAGCCATCGTTGCAAAGTCTTTGACAAAACGGTGATAGTAGGTGCACATGCCCAGGAAACTCCGTAGCTCTCTCACACAAGTTGGAACTGGCCAGTTTTCCACAGCTGCTACCTTCTCTGGGTCAGTATGGACGCCGCTGTCACCTACAATGTGTCCAAGATACTTCCTTCTGAAACAAGTAGCACTTCTTGAGGTTCAGCTTGAGGTGCACTGCATGGATCCTGTCCAACACCTCTGACAGCCTCTCCAGTTCCTGGTTGAAAGTCCATCCAAACACAATTACATTGTCTAGATAGATGAAAGCCGCCCGCCAGTGCAGGCCTTCCAGTATGCGATCCATTAGATGCTTAAAAGTAGCTGGGGCATTTCATTGGCCAAAAGACATCACCTTAAACTGCCATAAACCCCGCCCGTATGAAAAGGCTGTCTTCTCTTTGTCCTTCTCTGCATTCTTGGCCTCTTGATATCTTGCTTTTATGTCTGTGGTGGAGAACCACTTAGCACCTGACAGAGCATACAGGGTGTCATCAATTCTTGCCAAGGGATATGCGTCCTTCATTGTCACATCATTCAGGGCTCGATAATCTATGCAGCACCTTACTGAGCCATCTTTCTTCCTTACTAGAACCACTGCTGATGCCCAAGGACTACTGGACTTTTCTATTACCCCTTGACTTTGGAGATTCTCCATTTCCTTCTCCATTTCTTGCCGCTGGGTTGGCGCCATCCTCTGTGCTGGCTGTTTAATCGAGCGGTGATCCCTAGTGTCTATACTATGCTCCACCAGGTCAGTGCACCTCAGGTCTAGGTCTCCGATGGAGAAGACATCAGGAAACTTCGTCAGCAGCTGCCTCAGCTTCAGCACTTGTGAGCCGTCCAGGCACTGGCAACTCTTTTAAAATAGGTCTCATACGTGGTCTGGCAGGGACCCATCTTCTTTGACTACGCTTCTTTTACAGGCCTTCCTCTGATGCCACTCAGGAACCACCGCATGGCACAGGCCCAGAATTTCTCCCTTGTTGATCTTCTGTGGCTCACAGAAGAAATTGGCCACCACAACTGGCACTTCATCTGCACCTGTTTCCACCAGAGTTCTCCTCACCATCACTCTGGCCTATGTCTTGCACTGTACATCAGGCTCCACCACCCCTAGACAGCTGTCAAAAGAGCCACTAACCTTATGCTGAAGCAGCAGTTCTGATTTTGGGGGTATCACTGTAGTGCGTAGCACCCTCACCTCGCCACCAAAACTGGTACGTTTCACTGCCGTGATGGGAACTGACCTTCCTCGAACCTTCAGCTTCATGGAGCAGAAGTCCAGCTCACATCCCATGGAAATCAGACAGTCCAGACCCAGAAGACAAGGATCTTCCATGCCGGCCGTGTAGACTGATTGGGAGAGTAGCCTCTTGCCCTGCCACTTCAGTCCAGACATCCAGGGATCCCCTCAGTTCTGCGCAGTGCCCAGTTACGCCACACAGTTATTCTGATGACTCGGGCAGATACTGATGATGTAACACATCAGGCCTCACAGAAGTCTGCTCTGAAGCCAAATTAATCACCAGTGAACACTTCTTTCCGTCTATTCTTCAGTCTGCACGCCGTCGATTGCCATCCTCTTGCATTTTCTCGGTGGTGGGCTGTGGCATACCCAGAAAGTTGAAAAGGGGGGGCCTTTTTTTTTTTTTTTTATCTTTTTAACTGTGCAGCCCATGACTTTGCCTAGCACAGCGAGCCCGTACAGCTGGGGGGTTCGGAGGGGCGCTGTAAGCTCCCCCCCTCCCGAGAAAATTTTCCATTTTGGTGAATTTTATGATCATTTTGAGGCCATATGGAATGGGTATACGACATAAATATAGCATATTCTAAAGTAATTTTTAAGTCTGTGCCACTGAATTATGATTCAGTCTCCCCAATAACCTTATACTACTAAAATTCAAATGCTCACATTTTGATCAAACAACTTTACAACTGTAATAAACTAATAATAATAACATTAAATAATTATGATAGTTTCATCACTGTATTAGTCTCAATTACAAGCAGTTAAAGACAAAACATATGCAACATAATTTTCTTGCTGATAATTCATTTAGAACAGATGAAGCTGATAAGCAGTTCTCAGAGCAATAAGTGGATTATATATATATATATATATATATATATATATATATATATATATATATATATTAATGTGTGTGTGTGTGTGTGCAAAAGGAGGGGGGGCCATGGCCGCATGGCCCCCTCCCTCGATACCCCGCTGGTGGCGGGGCTACTTGGGAAAAGCTGGCTAGTGGCTGCCCCTTATCACCAGCCTCCACTAGTTTTCTGCTTCTTTCTGGTCTTCTGCAGCCTTCTTCTTATCATCCTTTTTCTTCTTCGGACTCTCAGAACTAGAGTGTCCCACCTCACTACATGACCAATAGGCTTTTGTTACAGCTGAAGATTTCCTTGCACTGCTCTGTTCTTGCTCTTTCTTCCATATGTGACAATCCTCCTTTTTGTGTCCTGGTTTCCTGCAGAACCAGCAACCTCCACCGGTCTTCTTCTGTTCCCTCTTCCATTTGTAGCAGTCCTCTTTTCTGTGTCCTGGCTTTTCAGAGTACCAGCAACTTCCTTCAAATGTTTCCATTTCACAAACCTGCCGTTTTCTTGCCCTGAATCCTGCACTACGACCTGCCTGAAAAGTGGGTATGCTGGACCTGATGTAGGACTCGAATTCTAGAGCCCTGGCTAGTCTTCTTGCATGCTTCTTGGTTGTGCCTGCTTCACTTGCACTTTTAACTCTGCACTATCAAGAGCAGCGATGAACCGGTCCCTCAGTAGAATAGCAAATGGGTTAGGTGCTGCTCTAGGGTATGTCTTGTGTGCCATACTTTCCAGGTCATGAGCAAGCTGCTGTAGGGATTCTCCTCGAGCCTGTACACAGCTCCGGAATCATGCTCTGTAAACCTCAGTCTGGTACATGGTTCCATATCAGCACTCTAGCAGTTCTACAAGGGACTGATAACTGTTCCTCTCCATTACTGACATCTGGCCCAGAATTTCCACAGTGGCATCCTTAAGGCTAGTAGCAAGCTCCATTGCCCTCTGCCTGTCATCCCAACCATTCCGATCCGCAAGTAACTCAAACTGTGCACGGTAAGCTTCCCAAGATTACCATCAAATTCCTAAGGTTTCATTTTAATTGGACCTCCATTATAGGCATGCACTTCACTGGTTTGGGGCCTAAAAATTGGGGCATCATAATCAAGGCCAGGACTTAAAACTTATGCATTCTGATTAATCAGTCCTGTAATGCTACCTTTAGATGCCTGGGATCCATCAAGATTCACCATACACTGTCCATTCCTTTCATATGCTCCCTGTACACCAACCTGAGGCTCAGCAATGTAATATTTCTCTACAGCCCCAATTTTCTCATTAATTATCTTCAGATGGTTAACTACATGCTTCAACTGGTTGTTTACATGATGTCTGCACTCCATCACTATTCCCTCACTAATCTTCAGTTGGTTGTCCACATGCTTTTTGCACTCCGTCATTATTTCCTCACTAATTGACTTCAACTGGTCGTCTACATGCTGTTTGCACTCGGTTACATAATTGCTTACCTCATACTTTTGCTACCACAGCTCAGCGTATACCTCCTTCTTTAATTGTTCCTGTTCTTCCTTCATTTCCCTCATGAAAGCATCTAGCTGTCCTTGCTTCCTCATTTGCAATTCCCTGTACTGTATTGCCTGTAATGCCTCTTGAAGCTGTTCCTTCTGTGCATGCAATTGTTCTTTGATTTCTTCATTTTATGCCTGTAGTTGTTCCTTGAGTTCCTTCTGTCCTTCATTTGTGCCTGTAATTGCTCCTTGAGTTCTTTATGTCTTTCATTCTGTGCGTGTAATTGTTCCTTGACTTCTTTCTGTCCTTCATTCTGTGCCTGTAAATGCTCCTTGAGTTCTTTCTGTCCTTCATTCTGCGCTTGTAGTTGAACACTTTGTATTTGTAATTGTTCTTTGATTTCTTTCTGTCCTTCGTTTTGTGCCTGTAGTTGTGCTTGTAATAGCTTCATAATTGCACCCAGTGATGCCTCTTCCTGCCTAGCTTGGCCTCTTGTCTGGACACCTTTTGCCTCTATATCAAAGCTTAAACTCACTGCAGCACTTAAATTATCCACACTCCTGATACCAGTGTTACATCCCCATCCCACACTGCCACAGGCTCCAACAGCAGTAATACAGTATTGGAAGGACGTTGTCTGGTGAGTTGTTCTTCCTATGGTCAGCCTTTAGGTGTACAGTACCAAAGGTCAGCTGAGACGAAAATAAACACTGGCTAATTAAGGTCACTGTATTTTCCAAATAATTTCACTTGAAGATTTCCTACTTCACTTCACTATTCTTACAAGCACTGGAGCTATACAAACTTTACTAACTGCAATTGCACTCAATGCTAGACAACACTTCACTATTTTCATGGGTACCAATGATACACAAACTTCAGTAACACTTCACTGTTTGCCAACACCACTGCTCTCACAAGTACCGAAAATCAAACTTTACTGCACTGACACTGAACTACACTCAGACTGAACTGAAAACCGACTAAACCTACTCTAGTCTCTTCCCCATCTTTATATAAGCTTGGAATGCTCGAAAATGATCTGCTTCACAGTTCTGGAGTATTCCAGAGAAAGCACAGTTACCTACTCGGAGAGAACTCAAAACATGCAAAAGTATTCTTACATTACATAACACTGTAAATTATTTAGCATCCAAACTTAAATTAAATTACATAATTTAACAAGCAGTCACATGAATAAAACATTATAAAGAAAAAGAGCAAAAAAATTAAAGCATAACCTATGAAATAACTACACTCACAAACAGCAGGCAAAGTGGCAACTCACTCATACCGGAATTAGCTACCGGAAACATTAGGAATCGGCAAGAAGCTTCGAGACTACCCAGCTGGAAAATTCGCTTCTTAAAAATACATATATAAACAGGTTTATTACACACACACACACACACACACACACACACACACACACACACACACACACATCTCATATACTATAGCACTAGCCGTGTGTGTGTTCTTACCTTACCTAATTGTTCTTACCTAACTGTATCTTTACAGGAATGAGTCAAGCTCGTACTGTCCCGTGTCTTAAACCATATTTATCGTACATATCCTTAAATTTGTGAATTGTTTTGGCACACACTATTTCATTCGGTAGTGCATTCCACTGATCAATTGCTCTGTTTGGGAAACTGAATTTTCTTACGTCTTTATCACCTCTCTTCTTATGCAGTTTTTTGCAGTGTCCTCTTGCTGATGCTTCTCCATATGTTAAGTAATCATTTATGTCTATTTTCTCCTTCCCTGATATGCACTTATATAGCATTATCATGTCACCTCTTTTCCTTCTCTCCTGTAGTGTTGGTAGATTCAGTTTATTTAGTCTTTCTTCGTAGCTTAGGTCCCTTAAGCTTGGTATCCATCTTGTAGCGGCCCTTTGAACTTTTTCAATCTTGTCTATATGCTTTTTGAGATGACGACTCCAGACTACTGATGCATATTCCAGGGTTGGTCTAATGAATGATGTTATTATCCTTCTTAGCATGTTTCCATTTATGTATGTGAATGCTATTCTCATATTTGCAAGCAGTGTATACATGTTCCGTACCTTCTCGCTGATGTGGTCAGCCGGAGATAGTCTGTTATTGATAATCACACCTAGGTCTTTCTCTCTTTCTGATGTGTATAGGGTTTTATTTCCTAACTTATAATCCCAATCAGGTCTTTTTCCACTTTTACCAAACTTGATTACATTACACTTGTCCACATTGAATTCCATTTGCCATGTACCACTCCATTCATGAAGTTTATTTAATTCTTCTTGTAGCTCCCTACAAGAGTCTGTGCTAGTAATTCTCCTTTGTATTTTTTGCATCATCTGCAAACATATTCAGATAGCTCTCATTTCCAGTGTTACTGTTTATATCATTTATATACACTAAAAACATGATTAGTGCCAGCACTGAACCCTGTGGTACTCCACTAGTCACTTCTTTCCATGAGTAGTTCCCTCTTAGTACTGTCCTCATTTATCTTTTTATGAGAAAGTGTTGCATCCAACAAAACAGTTTGCCTCGAATTCCTTCTTGATGGTACAGTTTCCATAAAAGTCTTTGGTGTGGTACTGTGTCAAAAGCTTTCTTGAAATCTAAATAGATACTGTCCACCCATCCTTCCCTTTCCTGTATTGTGTTTGTTACTCTGTCATAGTAGCTCAACAGATTAGTAACACATGATTTTCCTTTTCTGAAACCAAACTATCTTTCTGTTATCATACTGTGTTCTTCCCGATGATTTACCCAAGCTTTTCTTATAAGTTTTTCTAATACCTTGCTTACAACACTGGTCAGTGATACTGGTCGGTAGTTGAGTGGATTTTGTCTATTTCCTTTCTTGAATAAGGGGACAATATTTGCTTTTTTCCAAATATCAGGTAGTTTACCTTGACTCAAGGATTTCTTGAAAATTAAAAATAATGGTTTACTTAACTCTTTTGCACATTCTCGTAATACCCAACATGAGATTTCATCAGGACCACTTGCTTTTCCTCTGTCTAATCTACTTAACTCCTCCTGTATTACTTTTTCTGCTATTTGTATATCTGGTAGTATGTGTGGACATGCGTGTTCCACATAGTCCCTCTCAAAATTTTTTTCTTCTGTAAAAACTAATTGGAAATTCTTGTTTAGTGCTTCACAAATATCTTTCTCTTGTGTATAAGTGATTCCTTCGTCCGTAATGGATTGTATTATATCTTTTACTTTGGTTTTGCTTCTGATATAGCTGTAAAACAGCTTTGGTTGATCACTACTTTTATTTATCATATCCTCCTCAAACTGTTTTTGGGCTTCCCTCCTTATTCTTGTATAGTCGTTTCTTGCCTGTTTGTAATTATTATACGCCCTTTCACTATTGTGTCTTCTGTATCTATTCCACAACAAATCTCTTCTTTCTTTTGATTTTTTACATTCTGTATTGAACCATTTCTGTATTTTCTTATCTGCTTCTTTGTGCTGTGGGATGTACTTCTGGACTCCTATTTCATAAAATTCACAGAATTTTTTATATACAGCATTTAAATCTTGTCCTCTAAGCTCATTTTCCCAATCAACTTTTAAGAAATACTTCTTTAGGTCTTGATAATTTCCCTTTTTATAGTTTAGGCTCTTTTTGTAACTGTCATTGCTGTTTACTATGTCATATGCTATCCTGAAATTATAATTTAGTACTGCATGATCGCTTTTGCCGAGTGGAGGGTGATATCTTAAACTGTCAATATCATTTTCTTGCCTAGTAAATATTAGATCTAGCACTGAAGGTACATCAAGTCCTCTTTTTCTGGTGGTTTCCCTCACATGTTGCGTTACGAAAAACTCTTGTACTAGATCCAGGAGCTTTTGGTCCCAACAGCTTTCTTGGCTAATTATATCTAGAGTATTCCAATTTATATTTGTATTGAAATCCCCAGTTAGTATAATTCTTTCCGATTTCTCTTCCATTTTACGTACTAATGATCTTATACTTTGAATTGTACTCTCTGCCAGGTCCTCATATTCGTCTCTTTCCCATGTGTTTGATCTGGGTGGCATGTACAAATTGGCTACAATTACTTTACCTTCAGATGTGTTGATCTCTACTGCAATCAGTTCTACTTGTGATGGTATATCTAGGTTTATTTCCTTGACTTTTAGATTTTTCTTAGTTAATATTATAATTCCTCCTCCTTTTTTTAAATTTCGGTCTCTTCTCCATATATTGTATTCCTCTAAGTTTAGTATGTCATTGGATATCCTTGGTGTTAATTTTGTTTCAGTTAGGCATATTATTTGTGGTTCATTTTCTCTGACATAATCATTCATCTCTAGTAATTTAGATACCATTCCATCCACATTTGAGTACATCAACTTTATCATTTTGTTTATATACTTGTCATGACATGGTTCTACTAACTTCCTCCTTTTTCTTCCATCCTGTTTGTGTACCATTTTCGTACCTGCAATCCTATTACTTTGTAAAAAAAATTCTTCTTCTCCTCTTCTGATCTTCCCTCACTTTTTGTTTTTGCTTCCTCCCTTTTCTCTTTCAGTAATTCCAGTTCCTCTTGTGTTAAAAAAAATTTCTTCTTCTCCTCTTCTGATCTTCCCTCACTTTTTGTTTTTGCTTCCTCCCTTTTCTCTTTCAGTAATTCCAGTTCCTCTTGTGTTAGGCATCTTTTTATCCATACATTTTTGAACTCCTCTTTTTCCATAAGATTCTTTGCATTTTTTAGTATCTCTTCCACAGTGTTTACACTCTGGAAAGTCACCTTTAGAGGTCTTGTCTTGCTTTTCTCGTATTTCCCTAACCTTTTGTGTTCCTCTATGTCTTTACTACAGATTTCCTCTGATACTTCTTTCAGTAAGCTCATTACATTTGCCATCTCCTTTTTGTCTCTTGTGATCTTGTTTTTTACTTCTTCCTCTTCTATACCAGTGATTACTATTGATTTATTTATCTCTACTGAATCTCTGACTAACTTTGGATTGTTTTGGATTATTCTTTTCACTTCCTTTTTAATGCTTTTTTCCTCCACCCTTGTTTCTAAGTCTTTCTTTACTTTCACCATTTCAGCATACGTGGTTTCTACATCATTTTTGTAGCTTTGCACAGCTTCATTCACCTGTGTTATCTTCTCCTCGATATCACTGCTCTGGTCCATAAGACTGCTTGCTTGCCTAATTGTCTCTGTGTCATTTTTGAACTCTTCCATAACACTCTCGTGATTGACTACTGTGCTTGCCATTTCACTCACTTTCTTCCTAAGTGTACTCAGTTCCACTGTTAGTTCACTGATGGTTGTGTCTTTCTTATTGGCCTCCCTTCCTAGTTTTTCTATCTCTTCCTTTTGCAAGTGCATTTGCTTCTTTATTTCATCAATTTCATTTTTGAAAGCCATTTCTAGTTTGTGTGCACGTTCATCCAGTCTATTGTGAGTCTCCACTTCAACCAGTTCTTGGTAGAAATCATCATTTTGCTTTTTACTTTTATCCCTTTTCTTTTCCAAGGTTGTTTTACTGAAGTATGTATCCATTTTGCAATACTAAAAGAACAGAGTATGTACTTACAGAGTATGTACACTTTCCCCGTGTTGCTGTAGTCTAAACAAACCCAGCTGACTCAGCGCATTTTTTTCCTCGTGATTCTTTTTTCTGTTTGAACAAGTCTTGTTTAAACTTATTATTTTTTTCCTTTTAATAATGAAAAATCATTTAGTCTAACCTGGTACAGAGCTTGACTCATACTAAGATACTAATTTAGGTAATGCCACTGGCCGTTTTGGTTCGGTACGGAGCGCCGATGTCGGACTGCCTCTGTGTGTGTGTGTGTGTGTGTATTTTGGGCAGCTAAAACTGCACATTCAAATCGCACCAAAATTGGCACAAAAACTGCAAAAAATTCGCTGATGTGAAAAAACTTGGTCCCATCACGATTCAAAAACTTTTACTATATTTAATGCGCGACCACAATTTGACCAAAAGAACTCTGCTCCTGAAGCCCGGCATAGGATCTCTGTAGAATTTTTTGCCCACAGCTATAACGAAAGTATTTTGGACTTGCGTTTGGACAACTTGAATTCCAGTCCCGAAGCTGCAAATAGCACGATCAATTGGTTAGCTACAAAAAATCCAAGTGACAAAGTTACACTAGAACATCACATAAACATGAGAGCCCTCCGCAGGAGCAAGTGCGAGGGGCCCGAAGGACCCACAAGTACTTGTGTATACTATATATATATATATATATATATATATATATATATATACTTAGGCTGCTTCCCCAAAGAAAGGGAGGTAGCCGAGAAAGGACGACACACTCCCCATTTACTCATTCATTCAAACACATTCATTCGCATCTTAGTCCCAAAGGGGAGAACGGACAGATCCTCACTGCACCACACCGCACAAGGGTCAACTGCGCAATGCAATCAGTGACATCCGCAGCAGGGCCCAACAGCAGAACTGGTTTACCCCTGCCACATCATAACAGACCCATCCCCTTACCCGCACCTGACCTGACTAGCTGATCAAACCAAATGCGGGAGAATATTCCCTCAGGGCTGCGTCATCACTTATGCATTCACAATTTCTCTCCATTTATTTCTGTCACGCACAGTCACTCTTCCTTGCTCAACAGATATCTCTCTCGCATCCAGCGCTCTCTTCACACTGTCCATCCATCCTATTCGTGGTCTTCCTCTCAGCCTTACACCTCTCACATCAGATCTAGTTATCTTTTTCACCAATCCCTCATTATCCATTCTCTCCATATGCCCAAACCATCGCAACACCCTCTGCTCAACTCTACCAGCCATCTCCCGAAAACTCTAGTTCTCCTTCGCACTTCATCATTACTCACCCAATCCATACGCGTCACTCCACACATACTCCTCAGGCACCTCATCTCCATTACATTCAAACTTTTCCTCTCTGCTACACCCATATTCCATGTTTCAGCCCCATATAACGTAGTCGGTACCACAACACCCTCATACAGCCTTCTCTTTACATCCATTCTAAGCGAACGACATTTAAACACTTTTTTCATTCCTCCCAGCACCTTTCCTACTTCATTTATTCTAAACTTCACTTCTGCATCTATTCTTCCATCCACAGCAACATGTGACCCTAGATATTTAAAACAATCTACCTCCTCAAGCAACTCACCATTCAAAACTATATTCATACCTCGTACACTTCATCACTTTACTTTTATTCTCATTTACTTTCAATTTCCTCCTTTCACACACCCTTCCAAACTCCTCTACCAACTGTCTCAATCTCTCCTCTGAATCAGTCACCAGTGCAGTATCATCTGCAAACAGCAGCTGCTTTAGATTCCACTCTCCACCATCAACATTCACCAGAGTCAGACCTCCACCTAAAACTCCTGCATTCACCTCCCTTACAACACCATCCATGTAAATATTAAACAACCAAGGCGACATCACACATCCCTGTCGCAGTCCCACTCTCAAGGGAAACCAATCACTCACAGCATTTCCCACTCTTACACACGCTCTACTATTTACATAAAAACTTTTAACCCCTTTTAGTAACCTACCATCAAGTCCATACAATCTTAAAACAGTCCACAAAGCCTCCCTATCAATTCTATCATACGCTTTCTCTAAATCCATAAATGCCCAAAACACATCCTTGCCTTTCGCTAAATACTTTTCACACACTTGTCTCACAGCAAACACCTGATCAACGCATCCCCTCCCTCTCCTAAAGCCACACTGCTCATCACCAATCACTCCCTCTGTACCCTCTCTAACTCTCATAATTAACACTCTACCATACACCTTACCTACAACACTCAACAGACTTATACCCCTAAAGCTAGTACATTCATACTTATCACCCTTGCCTTTATACAACGGGACCACACAAGCACTTGCCCAGTCAATTGGCACCATACCTTTCTCAAAGCACACATTCAACAATCTTACTAACCAGTCAACAATAGTCACTCCACCACCCTTCAGGCATTCCAAAGCACACCCATCCATACCTGCAGCTTTCCCTGTTTTCATCTCCTTAACTGCCTTCTCCACTTCCTCCTTCGTGATCAAAGAATCATTCAACTCTCCCAACACATTTATTCCTTGCACCCTTCCATCTGCCACAATCTCAGCCACTCTTTCCTCCTCTACTGTACATTTAACAATCTTTCAAAATACTCTGCCTATCTCTTCCTTACTGCATCCATCTCAGTTAACATCCTTCCATCCTCTGCTTTTACTCGTTCTTCCTTCCCAGACTCTCCCTTTCGCACCCTTTTCACCTCCATGCAAATTATTTTCTTATTCTCTTGAAAATTCTCTGTCAGCCGCCTACCCCACCTCTCATCTGCTGCCACTTTAGCATCACGCACAGCCCTTCTCGCTCTATTCCTCTTTTCCTTATACCTTTCATATGACATCTCATCCTTCCTCTGCAGCCACACTTCACATGCACGTCTTTTCTCAGCCACAGCCATACTTATTTCCTCGGACCACCATTCACTTCCTTTTCTTACACCACCACCCACACGTCTCACACCACACACCTCTTCTGCATGCCCCACCACAGCACTCTTAAACAACTGCCAATATATATATATATATATATATATATATATATATATATATATATTACCAGACGCCTCAATCCCGTTCGAGGTGGGCACAAACAAATCGCTTCCACGTCGCCCTGTCCCTTGCCATTTCACTGCCCTGCTCCCAACTCACACCCCTCTCTCTCTCATTTGTCAGTCTGTCTCTCCATGTGACTCCATAGGCTCCTCTTAAATAACTCATTTCCACTGCTATCACTCTTGACTTGTGTCCTTCCAACAACGTCCAAGCTTCACTTCCATACGTTAGAGTTGATATCACAATATTGTCATGTAGGTACTTTTTCACTTCCATGCTCACTTCCCTGTTTCTTATCACTGCTTTCAAAGAACCAGCAACCTTTCTTCCCTGCTGTACCCTTTCAAGCACTTCACCCTCCAAACCTCCATCCTTACTCATCACACCACCGAAGTACTTAAATATACTCACATTTTCTAATTCCTCACCATCCAACCTCGCTATACATTCACTGACTTCACCTCTCTCAAAGACCATCACTTTACTCTTCCTTACATTCACATTTAGATTCCGTTTCTTACACACTCTCCCAAACTCATCCACCAAGCCCTGCAGCTCCCCTTCGTCTTCACTCAGTAACACTGTATCATCTGCAAACAACAGTGCAGGGAGTTTCCAAACACTACCCTCTCTCACCAAGGCCACTCCAACATCCACTACCCTACCTTGTACCTCTTTTATTACCCCATTCATGTACAGATTGAATAACCATGGAGACATGACACATCCATGTTTCAACCCAACATTCAAAGAGAAAAATTCACCAGTTCCCCATCCACGCACTTCACTGCATTCAACAACTTCCCATCTACTCCATATATTCTTAATATTTTCCACATTCCTTGTCTATCCACTTTGTCATATGCTTTCTCCAAATCCATGAAAGCCGCATACAACGTCTTTCACTCTCTAGAAACTTTTCCACTGAAGATCTAAGAACGAATATCTGATCTACACAACCTCTTCCCTTCCTAAAGCCTCCCTGTTCTTCTCCAACTAATTCCTCTATTCTTTCTCTAACTCTGTCCATAAGTATTCTACCATACACTTTTCCTATTATACTAAGAAGACAAATGCCCCTATGATTACCACACACTTCTTTTTCCCCTTTTCCCTTGTTCAAGGGAATAATTATATCTGACTTCTAATCCTCCGGGACTCTACCTTCCTCCCAGGCCAATCTGCACGTCTTCCACATCCATTCTACTACTGTCTCTCCCCCATGCTTCAGCATTTCACCACACACTCCATCAATTCTTGGGGCTTTCCCCAATTTAACTTTATTTATTGTTTCCACAGCTTCTATCCTACTGATTTCTTCCTGGCTTCTCACCTCCCTCCTTCTCCCAGCCATTCCCCAGTCACTTATAATCGGATTACATCCATCCTCTATGTTCAGTAATTCCTTAAAGTGTTCTCTCCATCTGCTCACATTTTCTTCCTTCTACTAGTAATCTACCATTTTTATCTTTCACTCCCCTGCTAACATCGCTTCCGCCCTGTCTTACTCTCTTCACCTCTTTCCAGAACATTTTCTTACAGTCCCTCCACTTTACACTCAAATTCCTTCCAAATTCCTCATCCACTCTCTTCTTACTCTCTCTTACTAATCGTGTCACCTCTTTCTTTCTCTCTACATATAACTCTCTCTTACACCTGTCAACTTCTTCCACACCCCTATTTCTCATCCATTCATTGTATGCTTTCTTCTTTTGTGCCACAGCCTGTCTCACCTCTTCATTCTAGCACGCTGTTCCTTGCACCCCCCTCCGTCTTCTCTTCCTTCCACACACCACATCACATGCTGCACATATTTCTTATGTGAATATCCTGCGCACACCTTCCTCGTCCCCCATCTGCTCCAATTCATATTTGCCCAATCGTTCCTCCACTTCTCTCTTATATTCTGCCTTTTTCTCATCCTCTTGTAACCTTTCCACTCTCCCTGCAAATACTCCTTCTTCCCGTCCTTCCTTTCTTCCGTTTCTCCATCTTATTTGGATCTTGATTCTGGCCACCACCAAGCAATGATCAGAAAGTCCACTCCCCCAGCCTCTATAAGCTCTTGCATCCATTACACATCTTCACATCCTTTCATCCACACACACATAATCAATCATTGCCTTCCTTTCATTCAGTTCACCACCCACCCTTCTCATCACTCGCCATGTATACCTGTGGATCATTTTATGCCTGAAGAGGGTATTGGCTGTCACCAACCCCCTCCCAGCACAAATGTCCACTAACGCACTGCCATTCTCATCTATCTCAGCAGGCACACCCCACTCACCAACTATTCCATCCGCCTTCACATTCCCAACTTTACCATTCATATCACCGATCAAAAACACTCTCTCATTCCTTCCAAACTTTTCCATGCACACTTCCACATTTGTCCAGAACTCTTCTCTCACTCTGCTTGCACGATCTTGGTTTGGCACATTCACGCACACAATCGCCCACATTTGTATTCCAGTTTTCAATCTTACCCACACAATCCTTGACCCAAATGATCCATACTCTCTTATGTTCTTCTTCCATCTTTTACTCACAACTATACATACTCCTTCTTTTGCCCTCTCATTCACACCTACTCCTGCATATATACCCCATCCATACTCCCAATCTCTCACACTCTCACCTACCTATTTAGTTTCAGTTACTCCACATACATCCACTTTCGCACCCTCAAGCACCTGGACAATCTCTCTCTCTTTCACCTCATCATTAGCACCTCTTACATTCCATGTTGCAACTGCAGTTACCATGTCCTTTGTCCGGTCCTTGGTCGTCATCTTTTGGTCAATCCTTGTCCGAGGCTTCTTGTTCGTCTTTTTAGTTAGTTGTTTTCCGGGGAGGGGCACTAACCCTCCGCCAACCTTTTTAGTCGCCTTGTATGACAAGCAGGGATACTGGGGGAGTATTCTTAATAAAATAAAAAAACTACCCCCAGGGTGTGTGTGTGTGTGTGTGTGTGTGTGTGTGTGTGTGTGTGTGTGTGTATATATATATATATATATATATATATATATATATATATATATATATATATATATATATATATATATATATATATATCGTATCTTCGCTGCAATATCCCACCAGTTTCTCTTGTGTTGCTACTATTTTGGTTCCTTGTTCTTCTAAAGTCTGCTTACATTCCCTCCTCGTTAAAGCGGTCACAAGTATGCTTCTAATTACACTCTCACTCCTTTTCTGCCCAAGGTTTAAAAATGCACGAGTTAACCCGCACTCTCTGTCTAACTGGCCATCTCTACATGTCTCCATTTGTCTTCCATTTCATCTTCCTGTCTATTGTACAATCATTTTTGCCTTTTCAGTAGCATAATAGTCTGGGGCTAAGCTACTCACTCCCGATATTTAAGGCGAGGGTGACCAGGCTTATTCATCCCTAACATATTATGTGAGCAAGATGCACCAGGCACCTATCAGACGGAAACCTCACAAGCCCCATTCAGTTGAAGTGCCTTAAACACTAGACCCCAAGGCATCATTTGGTTATAAGGCTACCAAACAGCGTAGTAAACGTAGTAAAGCGTAGTTACACTAATGCATCAGACTAGTCATTCAGTACAGAGTCACCTGAAGACAGCCATACATCAGGTAACTGACTGGTGGGTGCCCATGCCTATCACGCTTACTATAATCTCCAGTCTCTTAAATGCGATGTGTAAGAATGATGGAAGGAGGAACTCTTGATCTTGGCTTTCATTTTTGTTCATTTGTATTTGGAAGAAACAAGACTGCAGGCTCTGAGCCGCAAGTCCTTTCTTTTCTGAAGGGGGGAAAAAAAAAAATCCGGCCTTTACAAAGACGCAACAGACTTAGGCAGAGATCACGCTGTCACACAAACTCTTTCTTTTCCTTCCTTGTCACTGAAAACAAATATTACATTTTTACCGACTTTTCGGAAATTCAATGCAAGGTGGAAAGGTGAAGTCCAGAGTAGTGATATTTCGAACAGTCGATGTGTCTAGCCATTACAGTTGGGGGAACAAGCCA
Organism: Coenobita brevimanus; assembly: GCF_032717465.1. NCBI lineage: Eukaryota > Metazoa > Arthropoda > Malacostraca > Decapoda > Coenobitidae > Coenobita > Coenobita brevimanus. The sequence goes on along the minus strand of NC_137019.1, from coordinate 27,545,397 downwards.
AACTGTCCAGATTGACTGACCGTGGCTATATTTTGTGATCCGCCAGATGGGGGTGGGTTCTGGAAAGCGAAATGTGCCTGAGTATTGTACCCTTCCTCTTATTATTCTCACTTACCCTTTCCGTCCCAACATTCTCTTCCTCTGAACAAAGAGTGGTGATAATTTCTTAACCCCTCTGTGTATATCAACTTTTCTCGAATTCTGACAAGCGCCGGGACGAATGAGGGTTGTAATTGGGATTGGCGGACTTGGAGTGATGCATCTACACACTTTTCGTGGATCTGGGAGATGGGGAGGATAAAAGAAGTGTCTTTGTAGTAGTCCTCAGCATCTAATAGAAACTAATAATCCATACAGTTTAGTAGGAATTTAACATACAGTAGGAAGATATGATCTTCCATATTGTTTGGTTATATACTCGTGAATAAAATATCTGCCGCTTCACATCGATATCTTATTTTTGTTATGGCCGCCGTAGTCGAAAGGGCAGTGTTCCAAGCTACGAAACTGCTGGCCTCTTAGTTACAGGATTTGAATCCTATTGCGGGCACCTGATGTCAATCAAGTGTATGTCAACCCTTTCTGGTTTGATAGAGTAATGAGTAACGAAGGTAACAGCTAGGTGAGATAATTGTGGTAACCTGGATGATACAGTGGCCTTGTATTCCAGGCTAATGGGTAAATGACCCTTTGCAGGCTCAAAGGTCCAAGTTAGACGGATGAAAATAGCGACTGAGCACTTCATGTCGTCTGCCTGAATATTTCACTTTACCCCAGAAGATGGTTCTCTTCACTGTATAATTGATATCTCAAATGGCAGGATTATAAGCAGCCTCTGACTATTCAGTACTGAGGAAAGGATTAATATAACTTATAATATGTCCAAATATTAATGTCCAGGAAGGCATATATTCAGTTGAGAAATTCTTTAATTCAAGAAAGTCGTTCTTTTCCTCACTAGCACAAGATGTTATTCAATGTAGGAAAGCCATGATAGTATTTACTTATTTTCTTGCTACTGCCAGATTATTTTCTTTGCTATAGCGAGGCATCACCAGAATACACTAAACAAGGGTGTTTGTCGACTGTGTAACCTGCGTTGCGCCATAAACTCCGCTCTTTCTTTACCCCTGCACAATTGTTGACTCTATACACGGTTTTTATTCGCCCCTGTGTGGAGTACAACTTTCATGTGTGGGGAGGCTCCCCACATACAGCTCATCTCAATAGGGTGGAGTCAAAGGCTTTTTGTCTCATTAACTCCCCTCCTCTTGCTGGCTCCCTTCAACCTCTGTCTCTTCGCCGCACTGTTGCATCTTTATCTCTTTTCTATCGCTACGTCACTGGTCACTGCTCCTCTGAACTGTCTGCTTGCATTCCTCCACCTCTACGAGGGGCGCGTAGCACCCGTCGTGCAGCAAACTCTCATCCCTTTTCTGTCCAGCTCACTAATGAAAGCGTTAACCTTTACTCCCAGTCGTTCATTTATGCAACAGGTCAACTTTGGAACTGTTTCCCTCTGTCTGTATTTCCTGCTAGCTATGATCTCCAGTCTTTCAAATGTAGTGTGTCCAGGCATCTCGAAATGATTGGATCTTGAATTTGGCTCTCTCTTGTATTTTGTTTTTCTCTTGGACGGAACAGTTATTGGGGGCTCGTGGCCTTTGGTTCTTTCTTCTCAGCATAAAAAAAAAAAGTGGGGTGATGGGGAGTAAAGAAATTGACGTTATGAACAAAGCAATGGATGAGATGAAATGGAAACTTGGCATGTGGTGACGTTTTAGCAGCAAAGCATACCCTCTTGAATGGGTGTTGAGAATTTACCGGTGTGAATAGTGAAATCTTATTTCAAATTGCCCACCAAGTGTGATAACATCAGAGGGCAGAGAAGACGGCATGGGGAGACGACAAAATGGGCTGAATCTTTGGCAATGTATGCTGTAGGATTAACGGTTTGAGTGTGACAAATGATTTTAGAGTTTATTTCAGCATCAAGAGACGCGCACAGTTCTTTCAGTTACCTTGTCTTGGAATGCAGGTAAGCATCAGGAAATAAGATTGCTGGGAAGCTGGATTTGCTAGTTAGATAGTGCTGGAGTATTCCCGACGTTTCTCTATTTTTCCTTTTCGCTACATGTTAGCCAGCTATTTGTGATCGGAGGTATTTTGTAAGTTGTACATTAATTTTTGTGCTATTTTTCTCTACAATGTTTTATTTATGGGATCGTTTGTTAAATTATGTACTTTTATCTCAGTCTGTATGCTAAATAATTAGAGTTATGCAGTGTAAGAAAACTCTGGATGTTTTGGATGTCTTTAATTTGGTAACTCTAGGTGCTAGAGTAAACTAGAAGCTTCAAGAGTAATGCAAGGCTTTATATATTCTATATATTTTCCACTTTCCTTGTCTGTCCACATTGTCATATGCTTTCTTCAAGTCTATGAAGGCCGCATACAACTTCTTTCCCTTGTCTAGAAACTCTTTCACTACAGACCTAAGGATGAATATCTAATCTGCACAACTTCTTCCCTTCCTAAAAACCTCCCTGCTCTTCTGCAGCTAAAACCTGTTATTTCCCTAAATCTGTCAATAAGTATCATAACATATACTTTGCCTATTGCACTAAGGCAAATCCCCTTATGATTACCACGCACTTCTGTTTCCCTTTTCCTTTCGTGCAGGGTAATAATTATACCTGCCATCCAATCCTCCGGGACCCTACCTTCCTCCCACGTCAATCTGCCCATTTTCCATATCCATTTTACTACTATCTCTCCTTCATGCTTCAGCATTTCACCACACACTCCATTAATTCCTGGGACTTTCCCCATTTTGACTTTCTTCATTGCTTCCAGTACTTCCATCCTACGTATCTCTTCCTCCCATCTCACCTCCCTCCTTCTCCCAACCATTCCCCAGTCATGTATTCTTTCATTACTTTCATTCTTTATGTTTAGCAATTCCTTAAAGTGTTCTTTCCATCTGCGCACTTTTTTCCCCTTCTCCACAATCTACCATTTTTATTTTCGCTCATCTACGTACTTTTCTGTCACTCTGTCTAACTCTCTTTACCTCCTTGCAGAACATTTTCTTACATTCCCTCCAATTTACACTCAAATTCCTTCCAAATTCAACAAATTCCTTCCAACTTCATGCGAATGAATGTGTGTATGTGGATGAGTAAATTGGGATTGTGTCTTCCTGTTTCGGCTACCTCCTTTTCTTTGGGGGAAGCAGCCTAAGTAAATAGATAGATAGACTAATATTTTCACCTCTCCCTTCCTTTCTTTGTATATCTCACTCTTCCGTCTCTCAACTTCCTCCATGCCTCATCTTCCCATCCACTTACTATAAGCATTCTTCTTTTGTACCACAGCTTCCCTCACCTCTTCATTCCACCATGCTGTTCCTTGCGCCCCTTCTCGTCTTCTCTTCACCCCACACACCATCACACATGCTCCACAGATTTCTTCTGTGAAAATCTGGCACACATCTTCCACGTCCCCCATCTGCTCCAATCCATATTTGCTCAATTGCTCCACTACTTCCCTCTTATATTCTGCCTTTTTTCCATCCTTTTGCAACTTTTCTACCCTCCTTGTATGGACTGCTTCATCCGGTCTTTCTCTCCTGATCCTCCTTTGCATTTGAACCTTGAATCTCACCACGTGGTGGTCAGAAAGTCCACTCCCCCAAAATTTGTATGCCCTTGCATCCATTACATACCATTCATTGTCATCCACACACACATAATCAATCAATGCCTTTCATTCATTGAGTTCATCACCCACATTTCTCATCACTTGCCACTTATACCTGTGGATCATTTTGTGTCTAAAGAGACATTGCTATCACCAACCCTCTCCCTGCACAAATGTCCACAAGAGCACTGCCATTCTTCTTCACTTCTGCAAGCACACCCCACCCACCAACTACTCCATCCACCTTCACATTGTCTCCAATCAAAAACATTCTCTCATTCATGTCAGACTTTTCCATGCACGCTTCCACATTGGCCCAGAACTCTTCTTTCACTTTGCTTAGACGATCTTGCGTTGGCGGACAGACACACATAATCGCCCACGTTTTTATTCCCACTTCCAATCTTACCCTCACAAACCTGGAACCAACTGATCCATATTTTTTTTACGTTCTCCTTCCATCTCTTACACAACAATACAAACACTTTCTTTTGCCCTCTCGTTGTCACCTACTCCCGCACATATACCCCACCCATTCTCTCACTCTCTCATACTCTCACCTTCACCTCTCCATTTAGTCTCAGTTATTCCACAAGTGTCCACATTTGCACCCTGAAGCCCCTTGACGATCTCTCTCTCATTCACCTCATCATTTGCACCCCTAACATTCCATGCTAGAATCCATACCATGTCCTTTGTCCTGTCCTTGGTCGTCACCTGTTATCAGTCCATATCCGTAGATTCTTGTTAGTATTTTTAGTTAGTTGTTTTCCAGGGAGGAGCACAATAACTCTCCGCCAACCCACATGTTTGCATGCAGGGAACATTTGTTGGTTGGTTATAAGGTTACCACTTAGCGTATGAAATGATTTTCTAGTTTACAGGTAATCATTTGGCTAACAAGCCAAATGATTACCCTAATTTGTGATGATATATATAATCTTGTTGAAATTAAAGTTTCTGATTCCATCAAGACATTGAAAGAGTCTACCAAATTAACATTTACAACTGATGAGTAGTCAGGTACTGAATCTGGTGTTTCTCATTTCACACTGACGTCATTGCATTAATAAGGAGTTTAAGCGTCAAAAATACATTTTAGATGTACAGCCACTCCATGAACGCCACACCGGAGAATATTGAAGTATTCAACTCGAGTCTTGAAAAATGGAGCATTTCCTCAAACACTGTGTCATGAGAGATGCCGGTGCTAATATTAAAAAAGTCCTGTTTCTTTCTGCCATCAACAGCACAAACTGTACTTCCTATCAACTGCATCTCACAGTCAAGCGCGGCTTATCTTCACAAAAATCATTTACAGACCTCCCTAAACGCAGGTCTATAGTCACTCACTTCAGTCACTCAACCATGGCACAAGAAGAATTAAAGAATATTCAACTCAGAATAAATGCGTCTCACTTATCAGAGATACATGACGTTTCCACTCGATTTAACAGCACACTACAGATGATGGTTGGAATGAAAGAATTTCTGGAGCCATTTTCCATGTATACGAGAGAAAACTCTAAAACCAGGTCATTTACTGCTGAAGATGAGTCCCTTGTGACAAACTGCATCATTGTTCTCCAGCCGTTTGAGGATACTACCAAGAAAATCAGCTGCGCCTCATCATCAATATCTGAAGTAATACCTCTTGTAATCACACTCAAAATGGTGATCAAGTCACTCACCGATGAAAGCCCTGGCATAAAGAACAAGAGAGAAAAAAATAATGGAAGAATTATCGAAGAGATTTGATTCAGTAGAGCCAGAAAGTAATGACAGGTATGCTGCAGCCACATTGTTGGACCCAAGATATGACGATTATATTTTTTTTATCCCCATTTGTTACAGAGTGAAGAATAACGTCGCCCGTTGGCTTGAAGAACTTCGGTCGAGTTTTCAGGAGGAAATGAAACCAAGTATATATATATATATATATATATATATATATATATATATATATATATATATATATATATTTATATATATATATATATTTTTTTTTTTTTTTTTTCTTTTTTTATGTAACCGACTCCGGGCATAGGCTGCACAGCCTGCTTTCAAGGCCCAGTAGTCCTCCTACGTACTGCACACCTATATATATATATATATATATATATATATATATATATATATATATATATATATATATATATATATATATATATATATAATAAAAACATTCAGATGCATCTCAAGTTTCTCAACCATCTACAAGCAAAGATTTTACACCAGCGTTTAATGTAATCCTTTCATCAAACAGTGATGATGATCATAACCAGTTTTCACAGCAGCGTCAGCGGACATTAAAAAATCATCGACCAGTACCACAGAGAGAAGCCCATTGCTGGGGCTGAAAATGACTTTTTTTTTTTTTTATTCAAGGAAGAAGGAACCAAAGGCCCCGAGCCAGCAAATTGTTCCCTCCACAAAAAAAAATAAATAAATAAAATAAAAATAAGATAACAGAGAGCCAAATTCAAGATCTGTACATTTCGAGATGCCTGTACACACTTCGTTTGAAAGACGGGAGATCATTGACGATCACAGACAGTAGGAAATACAAAGGAAGACAGTTCCAGAGTTGACCTGTTGCATACATGAAGGACTGGGAGTAATGGTTAACTCTTGCATTGGAGAGGTGGACAGAAGAGGAATGAGAGTTTGTTGCCAGAAGGGTGCAAGTGCCCGCCGTAGTGGTGGAGGGATGTAAGCAGACAGTTCAAAGGAGCAGTGAGCACTGAAGTAGCAATAGAAATGAGGTAAAGATGCAACAGTGAGAAGAAGAGACTGGTTGAAGGGAGCCAGCAGAGAAGGAGAGTTAATGAGACGGAATGCCTTTGATTCCACCTTGTTGAGAAGAGCTGTGTGTGGGGAGCCTCCCCTCACATGAGAGTTGTACTCTACACAGGGGAGAATAAAACCCGTGTACAAAGTCAACAACTGTGCAGGGTTAAAGAAGGCATGGAGAAGGCTTAGCGTACCTAATCTCTTGCAAGCAGATTTTACAAGATAGATCATACGATCTTTCCAAGATAAATCCCAAGAGAATGACACCTGAGTTGGATATTGTAAAAAATTAGAGGATTTTTTTTTTTTTTTAAATAACAGAACAGAGGAAGGACAAACAAATGAATAAAAAAGTAATCTATACACCAGATTACTACTGTCCTTAATTCGTAAAAAATCTGTAACAGTTGGACTTGAACAAATGTGGGTTGACGTTTATGGGGAAACAACTCAGGGGAAGCATGTTCCAAAGAGATGCAGTTCGAGGAATAAAACATTTCTGATAGGCGGAAGTTCTGCAATATGGCAGGGTGACATTCCAGTCATGAGCGCAGGGGAAGGAGTAGATAGGTTGCACAATGAATGCAACTTCGTCTGAGCATTTGCCATGAAAGTATCTGTAAAATAATGCAAGGGAGGCAACATTGCTTCTCACCTGTAGAGGAGGTAGTTTATTTGTATTATCAGGGTTAGTAATCATTTTAACAGCTTTGTTCTGAATTTTATCTAGTTGCTGCAGCACAACCTCCCCACATCCACTCCACAAGAATGAACGATATTCCAGCGGACAGCGCACATGATTCCCGTGGAAGATTACAATGGGATGAAAGAAGTAAGAACTGAGCTTTAGTCGCATTTAAATCAACAAGATTACTTTTACTCCAATCAGAGATATGAGCCAAGTCAGACATTAGGTGTGCCATAACCTAATCCCTTGTTTGTTGAAATAACTGCTGAGATGGATGCTGCGAGAAGAGGATAAAACAGTGAAGGGTGAATTCATCATCTTGTGAATGGACAGGGTTAGATGTACAGCTTAAAAGGTCATTGATGAATAGAAGGAAGAGAGTTGGTGAGAGGAAAAAGCCAAGAGGAACATCACAAATGACAGCTCTAGGAGAAGAACGGTGGCAGTCTACAACAGCAGCTATAGAACGACCAGAAAGAAGCGAGAGATGAAGGCACAGTTAGAATGAAAGGCTCTGTAAGAGGGAAGTTCGGAGTTGGAAGATTTATGCCACACTCGATTTGAGATGTCAAGTGCAATGGCAAAGTTTTCGCCAAAGTCCCTAAAAGAGAAAGACCAGCAGTCTGAGATGAAGGTGAACAGACTTTCAGAGGAGCGTTCATGGCGGAACCCATACTGACGATCGGAAAGAAAGCTGTAATAGGAAAGGTGCTTTCATTTTTTTTTTTTTTTTGTTAAGAACAGATTTAAAAACTCTTTAAATACAGAATGTTAAAGCAATTTGGCGATAGTTAGAGGAATGGGAATGGTCACCCTTCTTTGGGACAGGCTGAATGAAAGCAAACTTCAAGCAAGAAGGAAAGGTAAAATATGACAGAAGCGAAAGCAAAAGTTTACCTAGGTAGGGTTTAAGCACAGAAACACAGTTCTTGAGCTCAACAGGAGGGATCCTATCAGACCCAAATGCCTTATTAGTACTGAGACCAATGATGACAAAAAACACATGTTGAAGAAATTATAACGTCAGCCATGAAGAAGTCAGAGAGAGGGAAGTGATGGAGAAATGACACCGAAGTTGTCTAAGGTGCAATTGGAGGAGAAAGTCTGAGCGAAGAGTTCTGCTTTATCAGTAAAAGAAACAGCTATAGAGCCATCAGAGTGGAAAAGGCAAGGAAAGGATGATAAAATAAAGTTGCTAGAAAGGTGTCTGGCAAGTTACCAGAAGGAGCGGGAAGAATCTGAGTCGAAGAGTTCAGAGCATTTAGTAGGAATGAAATTATTTTTAGCAGAGCAAAGAAGAGACTTAGCACATTTCCGAGCAGAAACAGAAGAGAGATGAGATTCAGGGAACAGGTTGGCTCTGGTATCTTTTGTAGGCCATCTCCTTGTTGTGGGCAGCATTTAAACGAGCGTGATTAAACCAAGATTTTTTTTTCTTTTTTTGCTTTAGTCGCTGGATAAGAGAAAGGAATGTACGGTATGCTTCCACGCCCGAGAGAATAATCTCTGTACTGCGCGAGGTACACTGAGATGGCTCTTGGACATGGAAGCAATAACCATTTCAGGGAATGTCAAAGAAGTACTGCATGGGGCCTCCCAATCAGCTGCTCCAAAGTGCCACAGTCGCCGCTTCTTAGGAGGGTCTACAGGCCTTACTGGAACGATAGGACAGGTTAATGTCATAAGGTAGTGATCGGAGGAGCCCACGGAGAGAACAATAAGCAAACGGTCAAAATTACAGGCCACGGTCAACGGTGGACCTGTGTGTGTGTGTGTGTGTGTGTGTGTGTGTGTGTGTGTGTGTGTGTGTGCTTCATGACAAAATCATTCAAACCTTATCACTCTTTTTCCAAACTTGGTTGAAGGGTTGATTATCAGCCATGGAGTAAACCTAAGGTTTGCAAGAATATTAAGTCAAGGTCAAGGTCACAAGACAAAGTCAGCTTATAGTGATTATCTCCTATATCGACAAAATTTCGTGGAACAATTGGGGATAAAGCCAGAATAAAAAAAAAATAAAAATAAAAATCCATGTTGAGAACAGTCAGTCCCAGGTCAAGGTCATAGGAAAACCCAAAGGCCAAGATCACAAGACAAGGTCAACTCAAACAATATTTATCTGATTTGAATCAAACTTGGTGGAAGTGTTAAAAGCCAGGTACGAACGAAGAGTTTCAATACTGAAAGCAATTATTCAAATGCCAAGGTCGCAGGACAAGATAAAATTTCGACCCATGAAGCAATGTGTGAACAAATCAACTAGAATAGTTTTGATCTTATTTGCCTCACGCTTGTTGGATGAGTCAAGGATTACCCGTTGACCTGTCGTTTTTTAGAACAATACTATAGTCTAGGGTCATGGTCAAAAGGCAAGATCAATTTGCAGTTTCCATATGACGAGGAGTTAAGTTTGTGGAAGGTTTCAGGCTAAAACAAGTATAAAGATATTCGATTTTGAGAACAATCAGTCAAAGGTCTAGGTCACTTAGCAATGTCAACTCAGACAGCTTGGATTTAATTTGAACCACAGTTGGTGAACAGGTTAAGGATACTGTAATCCGATTCAGAGAGAAATCTGCTGAAGATCAAGGTCACAGAGCAAAGTCAAACATTCGGCCCTTCGACCAGTTGTTGGGCACGGTGCTGCATTGTCTGAGTGTTCTTTAAAGTTATACTATTGTCCTTACCACATACTGAATACATCGGACATTCGGTCATTCCTAGAAAATATTAAAGAATCTTTGAATACATAATTTTCCTTATCATGTATTTACATACGTAAGTAACAGTGAAAGAAAGTCATCATATATGACGTGATTAAAGAGGCTTGAACAGAGAGAAATTTTATTAACTTTTAGCTTTTTCATTATACATTTTACTATCAATATTAGCTTCGGTGTACGGGCATGCTGTGGTCGATGACAATAAAAGTTGTTTCCATGCTGGTACTATGTATTGGCAGATTCTTTAGTCATTTTCTGTCATTTTGCTCATTTCCTCTTCGCTGAAATCTTGCTCTCACTGAACCTGCCCTGAAGAAAGGTGACTCCTCTCATTCCATGTCACCCAAGGTATCTTAGGGTATCCTTTCCTTAACCTTTCTGTTCTCCAGTATGGGTTCTCACTAGGCAGCCTCACAGTTGATATTACATTCTTGGAGATCTCGATGATACTTCTGATATATCCCCAGACATACCGAGGCTTTGGCGGAGCCTGCCACAAGTATATAATTTTCAAACTGCCCTCCAACGGTTTCTTTCCTTCTTTCTGTCCTTAACTCAAAGTCCTTCCTCAATCGTTTCATAGTTGCAGTTGTAGATGGCCACTGTTCTTTTAAAATTTAGTAGTGGTTTTCATCAAGGTTCTGTCCTTTCACATGCACTCTTTCTCCTGTTCATCAGAGACCTTGTAGAGTGTACATATATTCCTATCCACTCATATGCTATTTACGCCGCCCTTCAGTTTTCTTCCTGCATCACAGGATCCATCACAGCAGTTACTACCACCATCTCGGAATGCGGCTTTGGCACATCTATCTTATGATTTTCTTTTATTTCTCACTGATCAAAAAGAAACTTCTGATATTTGATGCCTCTAAAATTTACTTCGTACATCTCTCAATTTGGCATAATTAATCGCAGGCCTATATCGTTACCATTAAGAGCAAAAAATAATTCCTCCATCATCTGTTAATATATAATTTGGGCATCCTTTCTAGTGATGTGTCTTGGAGAAATCACATTAATCCTCTGGGAAAAACACTTTTGCAGATGTCGTTTGGACTGAGTTGTCCTTGCATTCTTCAACACCACTCAGTTGCTAAGTTTGTACAAGGTCCTTACGTACCTATGCACAGAGTATACCTCTAATGTTGAGGGGTTTCTGTCACATACAGCACTTCTAAGCTAGTGGAATCAAAGGATTTTCATCTCATTAGCTTCCGTAACTCACTCAGTGTCTTTCTCTTCGCTTTAGTGTAGTATCTGTCTCACTCTTCTATAGCAATTAATGTGATTATTGCTTTTCTAAATTTTACTTTCATTCCACCCCCTTGACATTACTCACATGCCTGACGATGTGACACTGTTCACTGATTTACCAAAGACGAGCCTATAATGTTTTGTTCCATGTTGGCGATTTTCCATCCATGCCACTTGGTTAGTCAGTCCGCATGAAGGAAACAACATAAAAGAAATTTAGCTGCATAAGACAAATAGTTAAATAGTTAAATAAAAATGAGAAACATCAGTAGCAGCTTTGTGACCAATTTAAAGTTATTTCTGTCTCGATTGGCCAGTATTCAGGCTGTACCAAGTACCGCTGTTACCTCCGTAAACGGAATAGTTGGGATACGAATTCCCACTACTTAAAAAGGGACTGGCCACACAGACACACACTGCATGCTGAGGCACAAAATGTTAAGTCGAAACGAGGAATATTTTGATACCAACCCCACGCACCAAATGTTGAACTCATGAAGAACTTCGTTAAAGCTGTGAATTAAACAGGAGAAGCAGTTAAGTGTTGTACGTACCTCGGTGGCAGATTCCCAAAGGTTAATGAAGCGAATATCAGAGTGGGTGGATTTCTTGATCCACGTACCACAACCCTCCAAAAAGTGAGAGAATTCACTGTATCCTGCGTGGTATGGAAAGACGACATGGAATGCTTTATGGGGAACTGCAACTAATTTTCTTGGAAACATCAAAGTTGAAAATTACAGAGGTTTGGTGGAAAATCTACCGCTGTCATGTCAAAAGATAATCTGCAGTATGTCTTTGAAGACATAATGCTATTTCCTACTCACACTAGAATTTTTTTCCTTACCAACTGCGAAGCTGTCAGTTGTTGCTGAGTAACCTCGGTATGTCTGGCCAAGCAAACCCATCAGTCGCAGGCAAGGGCCACTTGTGATGTGAGCCGAGGTTGCCAAGCGGTGAACAACTCCTCACCACAGTGAGGTGCGGGGAAGAATAGGAGGTTTGGTTCCTGGATGAACGCCTCATTTACGTCTCTCCACCCAGTTAACAGGAGGACCATACCAGGCTACACATCACCTCGTTATTTGTGTGTATGGTTACCAATCAGCATTGTAAATTGCTTCCTGCGTTACAAGAAACCATTAGGCACGTCACTCAGCATGCAGCCACCTGAAGTGCAAAGGAGAGTAATAAAATGTGAGAAGAAAGTTGGGGGAAATACGAAGAAGAGGAGAGCAGGCGCAGAAAAAAATGATAAGGGGGAAGGAAGAAGTAAACAGTACCGGTACTACAAGTGTTGGTCGCCACCACGTGCGACCATGAAGCAGTCAGTGAACATATTGAACGCTTTTACCAAGACATCTTATTAATCATTTTGCGTTACCAGGGAAAATGGACCCCATCAGTGTTAGGAGACAGCAATCGGAGAGCAACAAGAGATGTTCCGTAAGTTGAATATAAGAGAAACGCAAATTGGCACCGGGTTGAACGTTAAATGATACAAGTTATTCATTTAATGCACATAAACATATATGCGTATGTGAAATTTTTCCTGGTCATCTTATTTTCCAGTATAACAAAATCCAAAAATCTAAGCACGTTTTAGGTAAGAAGCACAAAACTTGTCAATATTTATAATTATACCAGTGATATTTCGAAGGAACAACTAATGCTAGTTTTTGCCGTGGATTATTCCTGTCGTCGTTTGCATACCTACATCGATTTATCTATCTGTCTATATCAGTCTATCTATCCATCTGTTTATCTGACTGTCTGTCTGTCTGTCTGTCTGTCTGTCTGTCTGTCTCTCTCTCTCTCTCTCTCTCTCTCTCTCTCTCTCTCTCTCTCTCTATATATATATATATATATATATATATATATATATATATATACATCCACGCAAACTTTAAGATTACACATACCTGATGCTGTCACACGATGCCCTATTTTCCATCCAAGTGGCTAAAAACACACACACTTCAACCAACATATTCGAAGTTAGTGCATGGCACTGAGGTGAACTTCAAATTGACATTTACAGTAATCAGCGTGTGTAACTATAATGGTTGGGGGACGTGCCAAACTTTCCAGGTGGACTGACGTTGGATGGAGTTGGTGAAATCCACGGGGAGAGGGGAGGGGAGGGTTCTAGAAAGTGAGAAGTTCCTGGAAAATAGTACCTTTGATCTTATTACACCCTCTTATCCATGCCAGCCCCATCATTCTCCTCCTCAGAACAAAGAAAACTATTTTTTCGCCCCATGTGAGTATCAACTTTTCCTGAGTTCTGACAGTGCTGGATGGACTGAGGGGTTGTGGCTGTCTGTGACGGACGCAAAGTGACGCATCGACACACCCTTTGTGGAAGGGTGGATGGGGAAGGTACGATTAAACGAAGGGATATTTCAGTGCCAGTCTAGCTCTGAACAGAAGTAAGGCTATATGCGTCAAATTTCTGCTACATCAGATCAATATATAAACTTTGTTCTGGCATCGGTGATCCAGCGGCTAATGTTGCTAGTTACGAAGCTGCCGGTATAAATTTCACGCCAGGCTTTGAATCCAGGTGTAGACAGCTGGTGCTATTCAACTCGGGTGACTATGCACCGTTTGTAGGTTGGCAGATACAATGAACAACTACGGTGACACATTCGAAAGGTAACTAAATTGATGCAGTATCTTTGCATCTTACGGTATTGGGTGAAAAGCTTGCCTAAGGTTCGATGACCCAGGTACTGAAGATGATCACCACGGTAAAACATATTATGTTGTCTGTCCACACCTCTATCTTTTATCCTAAATTTATTTTATTAACTACATCTCATATCGTAGAAGTGTAAACTGTTAGGTACTATGGAGAGTAACAATGTAATTAGTAATATGTTTTAAATGTCGAGTTCAGAGAGGCATCCATATGCATGAGAATCTTGTACCCAGCTTTTCATTACATCCGTGCTTACGGACAAAGAATGGGCTTTATGTTACGAGCAACGTTCGTGTGTGTGTGTGTGTGTGTGTGTGTGTGTGTGTGTGTGTGTGTGTGTGTGTGTGTGTGTAACAATATGAGTTAAACAGTTTATATCCAATTTTAACCTACTTTAGTGGAAGAGTTGAGGGATGATGGTTGAGTAAGCTTAAAAAAACAGGTCAAAGGTCACAGGGCTAGGTCAAATGTTGACCCAGTATAACCTGAACAGTTATCTAATTTAGACCCAACGTAGACTGATGATGCAGGGTACAGCAAGAATGAGGTTATTACCCGTTCCCATCTCGGAGGGGCTCGGGGACGGCTACTGTTTTCACTCGGGTTTTCTGTTTGTTTTTCTGTCTGTCTGTCTGATAACAACTTTATGCGAAAACTGCTAGTGCGATTTTGATTAAAATTACAGGGATGATGGGCTATGGCCTTCTGATCACCTGAATACATTTTGGGTCAAATTGGGCCAAGACCCAGGCTATAGCCCCCCCCCCCAAAAAAAAAAAAAAAAAAGGTAAAAGTTGTTTTTCCGTCATAATTCCTTTCACATTCGTCATATAAACATGAAACCAAAACCCAAAGATGCATCTTTCAAATCAGCATCCTATAACATGCTTCATTACACTGGGGGGGGGTCACCCCCCAGTTAGCGGTAGGGGGATCAATATCGGCTGGGTCGGGCCTAAAATTTTTAACGGGCACAAAATCGTAAATTTTCACCCGATTTACTCCAAATTTGATGTGTGACATCTTTGACTAGATATCCTGTTGTGTTTATACGTCAGCACTAAAATGATCGACAGGGATGGGTTTGCTGTGCCACCGTTTCTTGTTAAATTTAGAGAACAATCGGTCAAAGGTCAAGGAACAAAGTCTAAGTTTTTTACTTTTGTGTCTGTGTGCGAACAAAATAACTAAAGCAGCTTTAACCTGATTTGGATCAGATTAGGTGAACGTGTTGAGGGTCACCGACGAGTTTGATATTTTTATTTTTTTTAGAACAACAGGTAAAAGGTGATGGTGACATCGCTAGATCGCCTTTAACTGTTTTAATCCTCTGTAGACTAAACTTTGTGGTGGGGTTCAGACTAAAACAAGGAGGAAGTGACTCGATTTTGATAACACTCAGCCAGAAGACAAGGTCACTGTGAAAATTAAAGGTCAGTGTCACTGGGCAAAGTCAACTGAAACAAATTTTATGTAAATTGAACCAAAGTTAGTGGATGGATTAAGAGTTTGGCAAATATGAATTAAGTTGACTTGGAGAGTAATCTGTAGAGGTGAAGGTTACAGGGGAGTGGCAGTTAGGGGCCACGGGGGTTACACTTTATTTTTTTTTTTTTTTTTTCTAACGCAAGATGGTATTGACCACACGAGATGCTTACTACTGCAAAGGTTTAAAACTCTACAGTAATATATTTAGCCCTCGGACGCTTTCTTTACTTTGCTACTGCCAGATCATTTTATGTAATAGAAACATCCCAGGGATGATGGAGTCAATACAAAAAACAGGGACGTTCTCCGGCTGCGTCATCTGCATCGCACCATGAAACTGTCAAGTGAAGGTTGGGGGAGGGGAGTAAGAGAATGGGAATTATGAACAAAGTAGAGGATGAGATGGAATACTGATAATCTGTTGGGTTCCGGATCTTGAACAGGAAAGCATAGGCTACCCACCTAAAATGGCTGTTGAATAATTGGTGGTTTGAGTAGAGTGATAGTTTATTCCCTGACATTCACCAGGATTTAAAATATTAATCTGTAACGAAATGGTTGTAGAAGACAAAGGAATGGGTGAGATAAGAGGAAATTATGATGAGAGGAT
The DNA here is from genome assembly GCF_032717465.1 of Coenobita brevimanus. Classification (NCBI taxonomy): domain Eukaryota; kingdom Metazoa; phylum Arthropoda; class Malacostraca; order Decapoda; family Coenobitidae; genus Coenobita; species Coenobita brevimanus. The sequence goes on along the minus strand of NC_137019.1, from coordinate 27,529,432 downwards.
GTCTGAGTACAGTAAATAACTCATTTCCACTGCTCTCACTCTTGACGTGTGTCCTTCCAACAATGTCCAAGCTTCACTTCCATACGTTAGAGTTGGTATCACAATACTGTCATGTAGTAACTTTTTCACTTCCATGCTCACTTCCCTGTTTCTTATCACTGCTTTCAAAGAACCAGCAACCTTTCTTCCCTGCTGTACCCTTTCAAGCACTTCACCCTCCAAACCTCCATCCTTACTCATCACACTACCCAAGTACTTAAACGTACTCACATTTTCCAATTCCTCACCATCCAACCTCGCTGTACATTCACTAACTTCACCTCTTTCAAAGACCATCACTTTACTCTTCCCTACATTCACCTTTAGATTCCGTTTCTTGCACACTCTCCCAAACTCATCCACCAAGCCTTGCAGCTCCCCTTCGTCTTCACTCAACAACACAGTATCATCTGCAAACAACAGTACAGGGAGTTTCCAGACACTATCCTCTCTCACAAGGGCCACTCCAACATCCACTACCCTACCTTGTGCCTCTTTTATTACCCCATCCATGAACAGATTCAACAACCATGGAGACATGGCACATCCCTGTTTCAACCCAACCTCCAAAGAGAAAAATTCACTTAGTTCACCTACCACACGCACTGCAACCTTCGCACCATCATACATACTCTTCACAGCATTCAACAACTTTCCATCTACTCCATATATTCTTAATACTTTCCACAATCCTTGTCTATCCACCCTGTCATATGCTTTCTCCAAATCCATGAACGAAGTGAAATATTGTCTCTCTGGGACTTGTTATCGCCCCCTTTTTGAAAGCGGAGCGATGATGTTTTGCCTGCCTGTGTGTGTGTGTGTGTGTGTGTGTGTGTGTGTGTGTGTGTTCCCATTATATCTCATGAAAGGCTTGAGCTATCAACGTGAAACCTTCAGGGTATCAAGATATGGCCAAAATCTTGGCCGAGTTAGAAAATGGGTACTCGGAGTCAAGGTCAAGGTCACCAAAATGGCTACCAAAGGCCAACTAGTTTTTATCGTCTGCCTTTAGCGCCATTATAATCTCATGAACTGCTTGAGCTGTCAACATGAAACCTTCAGGTGGTCAAGGTATGGCCTAAATCTTGGACTTGGCCGACATGGTATTCTGGTGGACGACTAGCATTCGGCTCCCGAGTGCTTTTCTTTTATTTGTTTTTGTTATTAACTTTTTGTCATGATCGAAATAACTGTAGTATTCTGTTTCGGCTAATGGCAGATTATTTTAGAACCTGCGTGCTTAGTTCCAATGAGTAAGCATGGTGGTATTAATGAAATCATCAATTACAAATATAAGTACAAGAGTGTACTGTTCATGGTATTTTTTTTTTTTTTTTTTTTTGCACAGTTCAAAAATTTTCCGCAGTTTTCATTAGCTCGTAAAGTTGAAGTTATAGGTAATTTCCATTAATAAATATTTCAAACTACTATTATTTACTATTAAAAACACAAATAATTTCACGAAAAATAATAACATTCACTGTTTTTGATAGTCTTTTGTCAGCTTGTGTTTCAGTCATTGATGTCAGGTGTAATATGAAACACATTACCAATGTACGCTGCTATAATAATAATGATTATAATAATAATCACCATCATCATCATCATCATCCGGACCTCCTTTCCCACCCTAGGGCAGGGTGAGGAATAGCAATGTCCAGACAGCCAAAATTTGCCCAATCCAATGGGGCACGCTTCCATTCACTCATCATGCAAGCCCCCGGAATCCTGGCTCTATCGGATACGCCAAAAACATTCACCACGTTCTGTAGCTTCACATAAACGTGTCCGACTGAGTCCATCCGGACGCTTCCACATTAAAAAGGGGTGCCATATCCCTGATCATGCACATCTCACAACATTCATCCAGCCAGCTCGATCTCTTGTCTGCCTAGCCTCACCGACTTCCAAACCTCTCTTCCTCACACACTCATCCACCATATCTCTCCACCTTCTCCTTGGCCTACCTCGCCTCCTTCCCCCTTCAAATTCGCTCAGACATACATTTTTCACCACTCTATTATCCATTCTCTCCACATGACCATACCATCTCAGAAAACTCTCTTCGATTCTGGTGTCCAACGACTTCCTCACTCCACATCTTTCACGAATCACATTTTTTCGTATCCTGTTCACCCTCTGTACTCCGCATACCTTCCTCAGCAGTCCCATCTCCACTGCTTTTACTCTTGACTTTTCATTTTCATGCCACATCATAGTCTTATATCCATATGTTAAAGTTGGCACTAACACTCCTTCATGTAAACCTCGTGCAGCTGCAACACTCAAGCCTCTGTTTCTTATCAAAGCCTTCATTACACCAGCTACTTTTCTTCCTTGTGTCACTCTACTTTCAACTTCTTTTCCACATTTTCCTCTCTTTTCTATCACTGTACCCAGGTATTTGAACTATCTCACCAATTCCAGTCTCTCTCTCTTCTCTGTAACATCGCACTGGGAGTCACCTTTTCTTTCAATAACCATCACTTTACTCTTTTCTACATTTACTGCCAAGGCACGACGCACACAGACATCAGCAAAACTCTACACTAACATACCAAGTTCTTGTCCGGTACTTGCAAGCAGTACTGCATCATCAGCATATAACAAATTTGAGATATTCCATCCATCACCATTCATTACCAACGCCATCCCTCTCTCAATTACTCATGTTTTTACTTCTCTCATCACCCCATCCATATATATATTGAACAACCATGGGGACATCACACAGCCTTACTGCTTACCCACACCGATCCTGAACCATTCACTAAGATGACCATTAACCCTTACACATGCATCACTACCACCATACAAACTCTTGACGGCACCTAGCAGCTGACCATCTACACCGTACGTGCGCAAAACTTTCCACAATCCTTCTCTGTCCACTTTGACGTATGCTTTTTCCAGATCCATGAATGCCATAAACACCTTATGGTCCTTCTTTCAGGCCTTCTCTGCTACCTGTCTCACTGCAAATATTTGATTCACACATCCTCTGCCACTCCTAAAGTCACCCTGTTCATCACTCACTAGGACTTCTGATATCCCTCTTACTTACTCTATAATAAGTCTTCCATATACCCTCCCTACCACACTCAATAAACTTATGCGACGATAAATCTTGCACTCACTTCGCTCACCTTTATTTTTGTACAAGGGTACAATTACAGCCTTTTTCCACACTGCAGGCACAGTTTTACTCATCCATGCCTTCTTACATATCTCCAACAAGCACTTCATTCCACTCTCTCCACTACACTTAAGCATCTCTGCATACACCTCATCAAACTTCAGCTGCTTTCCTATTTTTCAGCCACTTCACAGCACTCTTCACCTGTGCGAGTGTCACGTCTCCTGGCACTGCATTCCTTCTCTGCACATCCCTCAAACCAATCATGTTTACAGCTGCTCTGCTCTCCCTATTCCCATTCATCAGGCTTTCAAAATACTCTTTCCATCTGGTCCTTACTTCATCCCCATGGGTTGATAATCTACCACCTACATCCTTCACACCATCCCATTTCTTTCCGCATTCACTTCTACACTTCCGCACCTCTTTCCAGAATAACTTCCCATTTTCAGAGTAGTTTGCATTCATTTTTCTTCCTAGATCATCATTTACCTCCTTCTTTTTCCTCTTCACTAGTCTCCTTACGTGCTTCTTGCTCTCGGTATATTCATTTCTTATTTCAATTGATCCCATGTCCTGTAACCACTTTAGCCACTTCTTCCTCTTTTCCCCCACTGCTCTCTTAACCTCCTCATATCAACATGCCGTACCTTTCTTTTTTGTTGTTACTCTTGCCACACCACACACCGCTTTAGCATTCCTAACCAAGCAATCCCTATATGCATTCCAAAGGCTGTCCAGATCCATTTCATTGCAATTCACTGATTCGAACTCCTCCTCTACTGTGGTCCTGTAATCGTCTGCTATTTCTTTGATCCTCAGCTTCTCAACTTTCAGTCTTTCTCCCTAGCTGCTCCTCTCTCTCCTGATCCACCTCACTCCTCTCAGCTTGATCTTGCATACCACAATCATATGATCTGACAGACCTCCACATCGTCCTCTCACGGCCCTTGTATCGGCAACCATTGCCATCAACGACCTCTCTACGAGTGTGTAATCAATCTTCTTTCAACGCGATCCCCATTCCCTCTATACCATGTATATTTATGTGCATCTTTGTGTTTGAAATTCGAGTTACAAATGCACAACTTCCTCTCCTGACACATATCGCTTCCCATTATCATTTTCTCCTGGTACTCCATAACAACCCATTATGTCATCCTCAGGACCAGTGCCTACTCTTCCATTCATATCCCCCATCAAGATCACTTTATAGCTCCTGGGCATTTCTCCCACTACTTCACCCAGCTCATCCCAATACCTGTCTTTCTCTCTCTCACTCCTGTCCTCACACGGAGCATATGCTACAATCACTGCCACTTTCACTTTCTCAGCCTTGAATTTGACATACATACACCTCGAGGTTACACATTTGTAGTCTCTCATTCCACCCTGCCACACCTCATTCATCAACAAAGCAACTCCTTCCTTGCATCTTCCTCGCCCATTCATTCCCAACCTTACACATTTCACACCCTCCCACTCCTCCACTTCGCACCCTTTCATCTTCGTTTCACACAATGCCATCACGGCATATCTCGCACTCGAACACATTCACCACTTCCACCCTCCTGCTCTCCTCATTCACACCTCTCACATTCCACATGCCCACGCGAGTCTGCCCATTTGGTTGGGGCCCTGGGCAGGTATTGGGCCCTCCGAGGCTCTCTGAAACAACTGCCATGATTAAGTGATTTTGGATAGGAGAATCTGGGAGACAACCCTGCCAGAAACCCCGGTTATATGGTTACCACCCAGCATAGTAAATGGTTTCCTGGGTACAGGGAACCATTTGACTCGTCACTCAGAGTAGAGAATCATATGCATCGCTACACTGAGCGAGTGGATGATGGGCGCCCCCATCCGCCACAATAAAAATAATAATAATAATAATAATAATAATAATAATAATGATAACAATAATAATAACAACAATAACAACAAGGAATATTCAGGGAATGCAACCCCCACGCCCATCAATTGGTCTCTGGGCCGAATATTTGATGTTACCTTGTGACTCTGACCTTCGATCTCTCATTATCAAATTATTTAATCCTTGCTCGACCTTTAACTCTCCCTTTAAGTTTGATCAAAATAAGATGAAAACTGAGATGACATTGACTTATGACCTTGAACTTTCCCTATGGCATGGGTCGGCAGTTAAGGGTAAATTATCCCTTCGGGGATAACTTTCAGTTTTCCTGGGGTAAAGAGACCCATACGGATTACATTAGTATGTTTAGAAAATGACAGCAGGCAATTTTGGCAGGCTGATGGACGCCTTTCACCTGTTCCCTTCCAGACAAATGGGGATGTTAACTTTTGTTATTTGGATTATCGTATCACAAACACACAAAAAATCGTATTATCTATATAACTATCGTATACCCTATAAGTAAAAGCAGAATTCTGTCACCCACTGGAACTACTGGTGATGCCGGCCTACTCCAGATCCGGAGGGGTAGCGGCGGTGCTCCGGTATCTTGCCATGGGATATTTGTCAAACGTAACTGCCGACCCTTGCCCTATGGCCTTGACCGTTGGTTTCAAAAGCAAATCCTGTACCCTTACCTGACCTTGAAGACTTCAACAAAGTTTGGTCGAAATAGGATAAAACTGTTCACGTCGACCTTACCAAGTGACATTACCCTTTGCTGCATACTCAATAACAATAGTTTAACTAGCTGGCTGATCCTCAACCCTATCATCAAGTTTTATTCAAATCAGAGCAAACTATTTTTGTTCTTCATAGACTGACAGCATGTACAACGCTGACCTTAAACTGTGACCTAGATATTTGACTAACTATTCTCAAAACTGAAGTCCCATTTTCTCAACCTTTCCACTAAGTGTAGTCTAAATTAGTTAAAAATTGCTGAAGTTACCCTTGCTTAAGTGAACCTTATTTGGGTTAACTTTGGCCGAGCCCTGTCACCTTGACGCTTGAAGGTATTCCCAGATCAATGGGTCAACCCTTTGGCTCACCGTCAACCCCTTCATTTAGCTTGGAAAAATTCAGTTAAAGCTTTGAGTTACTTTGTTCACACACACACACACACACACACACACACACACACACACACACACACACAACAGTCGCTCTTGATTTGCGAGCGCAGTAGCAATAATAAAAATAAATAATCCATCCATCCATCCATCATCCAATCCTATGTTGCCCCATGAGAAGCGTAGGAGCCCGGGGCTAGGCAAGTTGGTCCTGACATTTAAGATCAGAGTGGCCAGCCTCACTCATCTCTGAGTGGCATTACCCGGGCAATAAACCCCAACCATCCCTTGGATATACTGTAAACCTAAACAGCTCAATCCAATTGGAGCGTCTTAATTACCCACTAAACCACCAAAAGCCTTAACTAATAATAATAATAATAATAATAATAATTAAAACAGGTGGTAGATGGGGACGCCCACAATCCACTCACTCGATGCAGTGCTGCTTTGGGTGTCTGCCCTTTCCTCTCTTTCTTCCATCCTCTTTCGTTCCTTCATTCTTTCCTCTTCCATCTGCCTGTGGGCGACTCTACACAGAGTGACAAGCCAAATGGTTTCCTGTACGACCAGGAAACCATTTACTTCGCCGGATGGTAACCATATAACCAAATTATGGCACCTGGTGGTTTAGTGGGTAATTAAGGCTCTCCAATCGGATTGAGCCTGTGTATGTTTATATCCAAGGGGTGGTTGGGGTTTATTGGTCATGCAATGCCACTCAGGGATGAGTGAGGCTGGTCACTCTCATCTTAAATGTCAGGACCATCTTGCCTAGCCCCGGGCTCCTAAGCTCCCCATGGGGCAACACAGGATTAGATGGTGGTGGTGATGATGATGATGATTAAATAATGATAATAATAATAGTAATAATAATAATAATAATAATACAATAATAGTAATAATAATAACAGTAACTAATAATAATAATAATAATACAATAATAGTAATAATAATAACAGTAACTAATAATAATAATAATAATAATAATAATAATAATAATATTAATAATAACAAAGTAGATGTGCAGTTTCTTCCACTGCATTGAGAGAAAACCTGGACCTGCATACCCAGTGCTGCGATATGTACGCCGATTTCGTAGAAATCCATGTACTCACTTTCCCCAGTTATATCATTTTTAATTTTTGGGAGGAGGGTTGACCCCCGAAGAACCAATGTGAGGGTCATGCTACCCGAATGTACTACAAAGGAGAGTCCACTGTACAGCATATACTAAGATATCAAAGCCACATCTGCAATCCTGTCCCAAATTCTTGTATTTTATTATTCATGAGGAGGGCTGAGCCCCCCCTAAAAACCATTGCTGGATAACTGTGTACAATGGAAGACATTCCCAGTAACCAAACGAACTCACCTGGGGAAGTCATTCTAATACTTCTGTTTCTGATCATTTTATATTTATTTCATGTCACATAACGGATGAGAGTCCATTGTACAACATGTACTAACATATCAAAGCCATATCTGTCCTCCATTTACTGTTTCTGAGAATTTTTTATTTGGTGAGTGGGTTTGCCTCCACTGAAAATAATGGTTGGAAAATTGCATATAACGAAAGACCTTCGGAGAAACTAGACGAACTGTCCTTGGAAGTTTTTTTCAAATCTTTTTCCTGTTTCTATCTTTTTTTTTTCTTTTTTTTTAGTAGAGGGCTGATCCCCCAAGAATCAGTGGGGATGGGACACCCTCCGTAAAATTAATATAAATGTGCGTGTTCTTCCTGTGCATTAGATAATTCATGGAATTACCATACCTAATACTGCGGTATGTATGCTGGCTTCATTGAAATTCATTATATATATATATATATATATATATATATATATATATATATATATATATATATATATATATATATATATATATATATATATATATATATATATATATATATATATATATATATATATATATATATATATATATATATATATATATATATATATATATATATATATATATATATATATATATATATATATATATATATATATATATATATATATATATATATATATATATATATATATATATATATATATATATATATATATATATATATATATATATATATATATATATATATATATATATATATATATATATACACGCGTGACAATGTTCCGCTTTTAGCTCCAGTAAATCTGGTCACTTAAATCTATTGGCAGACGCCTCAATCCCATAAAGGGTGGCCAAAACAAATTGCCTTCATGTCGCCCTGTCCAACGCCATTTTACTGCCTTGCTTTCAGCTCACACACCCCTTTCTCATATACCTCTCCACTCCATCTCTTCATTTCATCCTCAGCCTCCCCCTCCCTCTCCTCCCCTCCGCCTCACTCGCACACACTCTCCTCGTTAGTCTGTCACACTCCCTCTCCATATGGCCACACCACCTCACTGTATTTCTCCTAACACATCCTGTTACATCCACATCCCAATCCCAAAACTCCTTCATTTCCTCATTTGTCAGTCTGCCACTCCGTGTAACTCCACATTCTCCTCTCAATAACTAATTTCTAATGCTCTCACTCTTGACTTGTGTCCATCCAAAAGGTTCAAGCTGCACTGCCACACGTTACAGTTGGTATCACAATACTGCCATTCAGCGGCTTCTTTTCTTCCAAGCTCACAGCTATATTTCTTATCACTGCTTTCAAGGAACCAGCAGCCTTTCTTCCTCGTTGTATCTCTTTTAGTAGTTTATCCTCCGAACTTCTATCCTTACTCATCACACTGCCCAAGTACTTAGATGCCTCACATTTTCCACATCTTCATCATACAATCTCACTTTACGTTCAGTGACTTTCTCTCGAAGACCATAGTTTTACTTTTCCCTGCATTAGCCTTTAGTTTCCACTTCTTACACACTTTCCCAAACTCATTCACCAAGCCTTGCAGCTCCCCTTCGTGTTCACTTAACATTACAATATCATCCGCTGACAACAGTACTGAAAGTTTCCAAACGCTGCCCTGTCTCATTAGGGCCGCTTCAGCATCCACTGCTCCACTTTACACAGTATCTCTCTTATAACCCCAGTGCATACACAGATTCAAGAACCATGGAGACATGACTCATCCCTGTTGCGACTCAACATTTAAATAAAAAAATCAATGCAGCCTTAGCACTCATACATACTCCTCATAGCATTTAACAACTTCCCATTTACTTCATATGTTTTTAATATTTTCCGGATTCCTTGTCTAACCAATCTGTCATATGTATTCTTCAAATCCATGAAGGCCATATACAACTTCTTTCCCTTCGCTAGGAACTTTTCTACTAAAGACCTAAGGGTAAATGTTTGATTTACACAGCCTTTTCCTAAATCCTCCCTGTTCTTCTCTAACTAATTCCTCTGTTATTTCTCCAACTCTACTTAATAAGTATCCTACCACATGCTTTTACTATTACACTTAGAAGACAATTGCCTCTATGATTACCACACACTTCTTTTTCCCCTTTTCCTTTATACAGGGGAATAATTTCACCTGACTTCCAATCCTCCGGGACTCTACCTTCCTCCCAGGCCAACTTGCACATCATCCACATCCATATTACTACAGGCCAATTTGCACATCATCCACATCCACATTACTACTATCTCTCCTCGATTCATAATCATTTCACCACGTACTCCATCAGTTACTGGGGAGTTCCTCATTTTGATTTTCTTTATTGCTTCCACTACATCCATCCTACTGATCTCGTTCTCCCTTCTTACCACCCTCCTCCCAGCCATTCCCCAGCCACTTATCCTAACAATGCTTTCATTGTCTATGTTTAACAGTTCTTTAAAATGTTCTCTCCATCTGTTCACTTTTTCATCCTTCTCCACTATCAATCTACCATGTTGGTCTTTCACTCCCCGACTAACTTCTTGATCACCCTGACTAACTCTCCTTATCTCCTTCCAGGATATTTTCCCACATTCCCTCCACTTTACATTCAAATTCCTTCCAAATTCCTTATCTAGTTTCTTCTTACGTTCTCTTACTAATCTTTTCACCTCTCTCTTCGTTTTAATATAACTCTCTCTTCCTCTACATATAACTCTCTTCCGTCTCTCAACTTTCTCCATGCCTTTGCTCCCTATCCACTCACTATATGCTTTCTTCATTTGTGCTACAGCTTGTATCGCTTCTTTATTTCACCATGTTGTTCCTTATACCCCCTTCCATCTTTTCTTTACCTCACACAATCTCACGTGCTGCACAGATATATAAATAAATAAATGAATATTATATATATATATATATATATATATATATATATATATATATATATATATATATATATATATATATTTATCCGAGGAAGAAGGAACCAAAGGCCATAAGCCCGCAGTAACAGTTCTCTCCAAGAGAAAAACAAAATACAATAGAGAGCCAAATTCAAGATCCGATCATTTTGAGATGCCTGGACACACTGCGTTTGAAAGACTGGAGATCATAGGCAGCAGGAAATACAGACAGAGGGAGACAGTTCCAGAGTTGACCTGTTGCATAAATGAAAGACTGGGAGTAACGGTTAACTCTTGCATTAGAGATTTGGACAGAAAAGGGATGAGAGTTTGCTGCCAGACGGGTGCTACGCACCCGTCGTAGAGGTGGAGGAATGCAAACAGACAGTTCAGAGGAGCAGTGACCATTAAAGTAGCGATAGAAAAGAGAAAAAGATGCAACAGTGCGGTGAAGAGACAGAGGTTGAAGGGAGTCAATAAGAGGAGGAGAGTTAATGTGACGAAAAGCCTTTGACTCCACCCTATTGAGAAGAGCTGTATGTGGGGAGCCTCCCCACACATGAGAGTTGTACTCCACACAGGGGCGGATAAAACCCCTATATAGAGTCAACAATTGTGCAGGGGTAAAGAAAGAGTGGAGTCGGGAAGCAGATTTTACAAGATATGTAATATGATCCTTCCAAGATAAGTCCCGAGTAAATGAAACCCCAAGCATGTTCAAGGATGATGCAGGATTAAGCTGAATATTATTAAACATTAGTGGGTATACCTGTGGAAGATTTTGTCGGGTTGATAGGTGTAAGAACTGAGTCTTAGATGCATTAAAAACAACCATATTATTTTTACCCCAGTCAGAGATACGAGCCAAGTCAGACATTAGGTGTGCCATAGCCTCATCCCTTGTTTGTTGAAGTAACTGTTGAGATGGGAGTTGTGGGAACCGAATGGAAAGGTGAAGGGTGGAGTCATCAGCGTGCGAGTGGATAGGGTTAGATGCACAGCTTAGATCATTGATGAATAAAAGGAAGAGAGTTGGTGATAGGACAGAGCCCTGAGGAACACCACTGTTGATAGATCTAGGAGAAGAACGATGGCCGTCTACAACAGCAGCTATAGAACAACCAGAAAGGAAGCTAGCGATGAAGGCACAGATAGAAGGATAGAAACCGTAGGAGGGCAGTTTGGAAATTAAAGATTTATGCCAGACTCGATCGAAAGCCTTTGAGATGTCAAGTGCAATGGCAAAGCTTTCGCCAAAGTCCCGAAAGGAGGATGACCAGGAGTCTGAAAGGTAGATGAGAAGATCGCCAGTGGAGCGTCCCTGACGGAACCCGTACTGACGATCGGAAAGAAGGTTGTGATAGGAAAGATGCCTTAAAATTTTTCTATTGAGAATTGACTAGAAAACTTTTGAAATACAGGACGTAAAGTAAGTAGACGATAGTTGGAGGGTTGGGAGTGGTCACCCTTCTTTGGGACTGGCTGAATGAGAGCAAACTTCCAGCAAGAAGGAAAGGTACAAGTTGACAGACAAAGGCGTTTGCCTAGGCAGGGTGTAAGCACAGAAGCACAGTTCTTGAGAACAACAGGAGGGACCCCATCAGGCCCATATGCCTTGTTAGTACTGAGGCCAGTGATGGCAGAAAATGCATCAGCTGAAGAAATTTTAATGTCAGCCATGAGGAAGTCAGAGGGGGGAAGTGATGGAGGAACAGTACCAGAATCGTCTAAGGTGGAATTGGAGGAGAAAGTCTGCGAAGAGATCTGCATTTTCAGTAGAAGAAATAGCTACAGAACCATCAGAGTAGAAAAGAGGAGGGAAGGATGATGAGGTAAAGTTGTTAGAAAGGTTTTTGGCAAGGTGCCAGAAGGAGCGGGAAGAATTTGAGTTGGAGAGTTGGGAGCATTTAGTATGGATGAAATTATTTTTAGCAGAGCGAAGAACAGACTTAGCACGATTCCGGGCAGAAACGTAAAGATGATGTGATTCAGGGGTGGGTTGGCTCCGGTACCTTTTGTAGGCCCTCTCCTTGTTGCGGACATCAGTAGAACAAGCGTGATTAAACCAAGGCTTTCTTGCATTAGTCAAAGGATATGAGAAAGGAATGTATGCTTCCATGCCTGAGAAAATAACCTCCGTAATGCGCAAGGCACACTCAGATGGCTCCCGGCCATGGAAGCAATAATCATTCCAGGGAAAATCAAAGAAATACTGCCTGAGGGCCTCCCAGTCCGCGGCTCCAAAATGCCACAGACGACGATTCCATGGAGGGTCCACAGGCCGTACCAGAGTGATAGGACAGGTTAAGGTGATAAGGTTGTGATCGGAGGAGCCCAACGGAGAGAAAAGATTAACAGAGTAAGCAGAAGGATTAGTTGTGAGGAAGAGGTCAAGTATGTTGGAGCTCTCTCCAAGGCGGTCAGGGATACAGGTAGGGTGCTGTACAAGCTGCTCTAGGTCATTAAGGATAGAAAAGATGTAGGCTTGTTCACGTGGTGGATCAGTGAAAGGAGAGGAAAGCCAAAGGTGGTGGTGAACATTGAAATCTCCTAGAATGGAGATTTCAGAGAAAGGAGAAATGGATAGAATGTGTTCCATCGTAGAAGTAAGATAGTCGAAGAATTTTTGATTGTCAGTAGAATTAGGGGATAAGTAAACAGCACAGATATATCTAGTCAGAGAATGACAGGAAAGCCGAAGCCAGAGTGTAGAGAATTCAGAAGAATCGAGTTCAGGAACACGAGAGCAAGATAAGTCGTTGCGTATGTATACACAACAGCCACCTTTGGCTTTGAAATGAGTATAGAGAAAGTAGGAGGATACAGAAAAGGGTTTGCTGTCAGTTGCCTCAGACAGCTGAGTCTCAGTTAGGAAAAGAAGGTGAGGTTTAGAGGAGGAGAGGTGGTGGTCAACAGAGCCAAAGTTAGAGGAAAGGCCGCGAATGTTGCAGAAATGAAGAAGAAGAGAGTCAGACAGTGGTTCCAGGCACCTCTAGTCGTCACTGGGAGAGGGGCGGATGGTGGGGGCATTTATGGTCCCCCCCCCCGAGGACTCCAAGGCTTGGTGATGAGACGCCATAATTTTTGAATTTTGGAAAAGGAAGTGTAGTGTGTACTGTGCATGTAGTTTGGTGTAGATAGAGAAATTTGTACTGGAGAGCATGCTGGCCTACTTTCTGTGTAACTGAGACACTGAAAAAGTTCAACAAAGGGGGATGGTCAGGAACTAGTCCTGAGGGCTGATGAAACAGGAGCTCCAGCACTCCCTGTCATCAGCTTTCCATCCACCTCGGGGGTACTGCCCTGCTCGACTGGTGCTACAGTCTACTAAAAATATATATATATATATATATATATAAGTCGCTTCAATCCGTTATGAGATGGCCACAAGTAAATAGCCCCCATGTCGCCCTGTCCCCCGACATCTCATTGTCCTCTTCCCACATCACACCCCTCTCTCATATACCTCTCCATTCCATCCCTCCATCTCTCTCTCACACACACACACATACACACACACACACACACACACACACACACACACACACACACACACACACACACACACACACACACACCATCACAAGTAGAACTGATTGCAGTAGAGATCAACACATCTGAAGGTAAAGTAATTGTAGCCAATTTGTACATGCCACCCAGATCAAACACATGGGAAAGAGATGAATATGAGGACCTGGCAGAGAGTACAATTCAGAGTTTAAGATCATTACTACATAAAATGGAAGAGAAATCGGAAAGAATTATACTAACTGGGGATTTTAATACAAATATAAATTGGAATACTCTAGCTATAATTAGCCAAGAAAGCTGTTGGGACAAAAAGCTCCTGGATCTCGTACAAGAGTTCTTCCTAACGCAACATGTGAGGGAAACCACCAGAAAAAGAGGACTTGATGTACCTTCAGTGCTAGATCTAATATTTACTAGGCAAGAAAATGATATTAACAGTTTAATATATCACCCTCTACTCGGCAAAAGCGATCATGCAGTACTAAATTATAACTTCAGGATAGCATATGACATAGTTAACAGCGATGACAGTTACAAAAAGAGCCTAAACTATAAAAAGGGAAATTATCAAGACCTAAAGAAGTATTTCTTAGAAGTTGATTGGGAAAATGAGCTTAGAGGACAAGATTTAAATGCTGTATATAAAAAATTCTGTGAATTTTATGAAATAGGAGTCCAGAAGTACATCCCACAGCACAAAGAAGCAGATAAGAAAATACAGAAATGGTTCAATACAGAATGTAAAAAATCAAAAGAAAGAAGAGATTTGTTGTGGAATAGATACAGAAGACACAATAGTGAAAGGGCGTATAATAATTACAAACAGGCAAGAAACGATTATACAAGAATAAGGAGGGAAGCCCAAAAACAGTTTGAGGAGGATATAGTAAATAAAAGTAGTGATCAACCAAAGCTGTTTTACAGCTACATCAGAAGCAAAACCAAAGTAAAAGATATAATACAATTCATTACGGACGAGGGAATCACTTATACACAAGAGAAAGATATTTGTGAAGCACTAAATAAGAATTTCCAATTAGTTTTTACAGAAGAAAAAAAATTTGACGGGGACTATGTGGAACATGCATGTCCACACATACTACCAGATATACAAATATCAGAAAAAGTAATACAGGAGGAGTTAAGTAGATTAGACAGAGGAAAAGCAAGTGGTCCTGATGAAATTTCATGTTGGGTACTACGAGAATGTGCAAAGGAGTTAAGTAAACCATTATTTTTGATTTTCAAGAAATCCTTGAGCCAAGGTAAACTACCAGATATTTGGAAAAAAGCAAATATTGTCCCCTTATTCAAGAAAGGAAATAGACAAAATCCACTCAACTACCGACCAGTATCACTGACCAGTGTTGTAAGCAAGGTATTAGAAAAGCTTATAAGAAAGGCTTGGGTAAATCATCTAGAAGAACACAGTATGATAACAGAAAGACAGTTTGGTTTCAGAAAAGGAAAATCATGTTACTAATCTGTTGAGCTACTATGACAGAGTAACAAACACAATACAGGAAAGGGAAGGATGGGTGGACAGTATCTATTTAGATTTCAAGAAAGCTTTTGACACAGTACCACACCAAAGACTTTTATGGAAACTGTACCATCAAGAAGGAATTCGAGGCAAACTGTTTTGTTGGATGCAAGACTTCCTCATAAAAAGAGAAATGAGAACAGTACTAAGAGGAAACTACTCATCATGGAAAGAAGTGACTAGTGGAGTACCACAGGGTTCAATGCTGGCACCAATCATGTTTTTAGTGTATATAAATGATATAAACAGTAACACTGGAAATGAGAGCTATCTGAATATGTTTGCAGATGATGCAAAAATACAAAGTAGAATTACTAACACAGACTCTTGTAAAGAGCAACAAAAAGAATTAAATACACTTCATGAATGGAGTAGTACATGGCAAATGGAATTCAATGTGGACAAGTGTCATGTAATCAAGTTTGGTAAAAGTGGAAAAAGACCTGATTGGGAAAGTAAGTTAGGAAATAAAACCTTATACACATCAGAAAGAGAGAAAGACCTGGGTGTGATTATCAATAACAGACTATCTCAGTCTGACCACATCAGCGAGAAGGTAGGGAACATGTATACACTGCTTGCAAATATGAGAATAGCATTCACATACATAAATGGAGACATGCTAAGAAGGATAATAACATCATTCATTAGACCAACCCTGGAATATGCATCAGTAGTGTGGAGTCCTCATCTCAAAAAACACATAGACAAAATTGAAAAAGTTCAAAGGGCCGCTACAAGATGGATACCAAGCTTAAGGGACCTAAGCTACGAAGAAAAACTAAATAAACTGAATCTACCAACACTAAAGGAGAGAAGGAAAAGAGGTGACATGATAATGCTATATAAGTGCATATCAGGGAAGAAGAAAATAGACATAAAT
This sequence comes from Coenobita brevimanus, assembly GCF_032717465.1. NCBI lineage: Eukaryota > Metazoa > Arthropoda > Malacostraca > Decapoda > Coenobitidae > Coenobita > Coenobita brevimanus. The sequence continues at coordinate 27,513,027 of NC_137019.1, read as the reverse complement.
GATTACTTAACATATGGAGAAGCATCAGCAAGAGGACACTGCAAAAAAACTGAATAAGAAGAGAGGTGATGAAGACGTAAGGAAATTCAGTTTCCCAAACAGAGCAATTGATCAATGGAATGCACTACCGAATGAAATAGTGTATTCCAAAACAATTCACAAATTTAAGGATATGTACGATAAATATGGTTTAAGACACGGAACAGTACGAGCTTGACTCAATCCTGTAAAGATACAATTAGGTAAGAACAATTAGGTAAGAACACACACACACACACACACAATAGGAACAAGTCAGTGGGATGGAAGTTGTGGGAGCAACGAAGAAAGTCAAAATGGGGAAAGCCCCAGGAATTGATGGAGTGTGTGGTGAATTGATGAAGCATGCGGGAGAGATAGTAATAGTATGGATGTGGAAGATGTGCTGATTGACCTGGGAGGAAGGTAGAGTCCTGGAGGATTGGAAGTAAAGGTATAATTATTCCCCTATACAAAGGAAAAGGGGAAAAAGAAATGTGTGGTAATCATAGGCGCATTTGTCTTCTTAGAGTAATAGGAAACGTATACGGTAGGATACTTATTGACAGAGTTAGGGAAATAACAGAGGAATTAGTTGGAGAGGAACAGGGAGGTTTTAGGAAGGGAAGAGGTTGTGTAGATCAGATATTCATTCTTAGATCTTTAGTGGAAAAGTTTCCAGAGAAAGGAAAGAAGTTGTATGCAGCCTTCATAGATTTGGAGAAAGCATGTGACAACTTGGATGTACAAGGATTTTGGAAAGTATTAAGAATATATGGAGTAGATGGGAAGTTGTTGAAGGCCGTGAAGAGTATGTATGGGGGTGCTAAAGGGGGTATCACACGTTACCTGAAATCATGGTTTGCCGACGGAACGCGTTCCTGGTTTGCTGGAATCAGGCACAAACCCTATCACACACGTTCCTTGAATGCAGTTGACGGTCGGCAAAAACGTAAACAAAGCACACTGGAGTCTGTCCCACCGTCTCGCACGAGTCACACGTATCAGACGCAATATGACTTTTCTTGAATTGCTGAGGGGAAAATGATTGCAGTATTGGCTCTTGCAGTGGTGGCACTTGAGAAGAAAAAAGCGGCGCAGCCAAAACCATGAGAAGGCGGCTGAGGCGCCGCCTTCTCATGACAAGGGAATTATTTTATTTTTTCAATGAGGGTAATTTCAGCAGCCCTTTTCCATACTATCTGCCCAGATGCCATCATATCTGCAGTGTTGAATGAATGGCGAGATACATACAATCAGCAAACAATACTCCTTCACCCAGCGTGGTGTACTGTATCTGCTTCCCAATATAAACAACAGAATTTTAACATCGTTATATCACCCGTGCACGATATAAAACGTTATTTAAGCTTTCATAATTAATAATATATATAATGGAAAGTAATAGGCACTCTAGGAGGGAATGATAACTTTTAAAAAATAAACAAAATACTGCAGTATAGCCTCCAAGCTTTCCATTCACCTCGCTCTTCTGTCAGAGAAAAAGTTTTGAACCTGATTTCGTGAGCAGGAATGGATATGAACCGAATCCAGTTTTGCTGACGAAATCCTTGGCAGCTACCACGGTTTCGTGGGCATTACCACGATTTCTTCGGCAAACCGTGATTTCAGGTACCGTGTGATACCCCCTTAAGGCTGCAGTGAATGTGGATAGTGAACTGAGTGAATTTTTCTATCTGAAGATTGGATTGAAAGAAGGGTGTGTCATGTATGCATGGTTGTTCAATCTTTTTATGGATGGGGTTATAAAAGAAATACAAGGTAGGGCAGTGGATGTTGGAGTGGCCCTAGTTAGAGAGGGAAGTGTTTGGAAACTCCCTGTACTGTTGTTTGCAGATGATACGTGTTGTTAAGTGAAGACGAAGGGAAGCTGCAAGGCTAGATAAATGAGTCTGGGAGTGTGTGTGAGAAACGAAATCTAAAGGAGAATGTGGGGAAGAGTAAAGTGATGGTCTTCGAGAGAAGTGAAGTCAGTGAATGTACATTGAGATTGGATGGGGAGGAAATAGAGCATGTGAGTGCATTTAAGTACTTGGGTAGTGTGATGAGTAAGGATGGAAGTTTAAAGGGTGAAGTCTTGAAAGGGTGCAGCAGGGAAGAAAGGGTGCTGGTTCCTTGAAAGTAGTGATAAGAAACAGGAAAGTGAGCATGGAAGTGAAAAAGCTACTACATGACAATATTGTGATAACAACTCTAACGTATGGAAGTGAAGCTTGGACCGTGTTGGAGGGACAGAAGTTAAGAGTGACAGCAGTGGAAATGAGTTATTTGAGAGGAGCATGTGGAGTCACCTGGAGAATCAGACTGACAAATGAGGAAGTGAAGGAGTGTTGTATTGTGGATGTGGATGTTAGGAGAAACACATAAAGGTAGTTTGGCCATGTGGAGAGGATGACGAGTGAGAGACTGACAAGGAGAGTGTATGTGAGTGAGGTGGAGGGGAAGAGATGGAAGGGGAGGCCAAGGATGAGATGGAGGGATGGAGTGGAGAGGTATATGATAGATAGGGGTGAGCTGGGAGCAGGACAGTGAAATGGCGGATGACAGAGTGACATGGAGGCGATTGGTTTACGGTCACCCCTTACGGGATGAAGGCATCTGGTAATATATATATATATATATATATATATATATATATATATATATATATATATATATATATGGCATCTGGTAAATATATATATATATATATATATATATATATATATATATATATATATATATATATATATATATATATATATATATATATATATATATATATATATATATATATATATATATATATATATATAAATATATATATATATATATATATATAAATATATATATATATATATATATATATATATATATATATATATATATATATATATATATATATATATGAGAGGTGCTACCCAAAAGTTCCAGTACTCTGAACAGAGGGAGGCAACCATTTGCAGTTTTGCCTTTTGCCACTAGGAGGAGCCAGCAGCACCCCTTGTGCGTCAGTGTGGCCCCGGTCGTGTCTGTGAGCAGACGTGTTGTTGAGCTACGCTTACTATTGTAATGTGGTGTGTAGGTGATTTGAGGGTTTTGCAATTGTGGACCAATGGCACAGCAATGTTAAGTCGATGTTGATCGTTTTCTTCGATAGCCAAGGGATTGTTCACAAGTTCGTCCCACCCAGTCAATCTGTTAGCTGAAAGTTTTACTGTGAAGTTTGCAGCATCTGAGGAAGAACATCCGCCACAAATGTCCAGAATAGTGGAAGAACAAGGACTGGGTCCTGCATCATGACAATGTCCTCGCCCACACATCAATTGTTGTCCGGCAGTTCCTGGCTTCCACTAACACGGTAGTCATTCCCCACCAACCCTATTCACCTGACCTTGCCTCCTGTGACTTTTTCCTGTTTCCCAAGATGAAATTAGGACTGAAAGGACGTCGATTTGACTCGACTGAGGAGATACTGACAGAATAGCAGGAGGTATTCAAGATCATCACGCCTGAAGCCTTCCACGGATGCATGGACTTGTAAAAAAATGCCCATGAGGACTACTTCGAAGGCGACAGTAAGAAGTAGGAAGTATGAGGGAAGGTAACTTATTTTCCTACAATATTCAGACTACTGGAACTTTTAGGTCGCACCTCCTATATGTAATATAAATATATATATATATATATATATATATATATATATATATATATATATATATATATATATATATATATATATATATGTAATCATCAGCCGTTTGAGTATCCGCTGCAGGACCGGCCTATCCCGACCGAAGTCGAGACGATACAGCCAATGTATCTCTACCAAGTGGCTTAGGCTGCCTAGTAGAGATTGTATGTAGGGTGAGAAGTGCTTGTAAGTGTAATTGTAGTGTTGGAGTGGCTTAGGATGTGTGTGTAGTCCGTGAACCAAGTGTAATCGGCTCGCGCAAGCCGACTTGGTGCAAGCATACTTTACAGTAAGTGACACTGGTTCAACCACAGCAACCCTTGTGTCCGCCAATGCAGTACGTGGCCGGGTGAACTCTCCCAAAGTTTATAACCCTGGCGGGGCACAAACCCTGGTCCACCCGTGTACGAAACGCACACTCTACCACTGTACCACAGAGGCTAGCTATATATATATATATATATATATATATATATATATATATATATATATATACATATATATATATAAAATATATATATATATATATATATATATATATATATATATATATATATATATATATATATATATATATATATATATATATATATCTGTAAGTAGACGTAGCCGAGAGGTGTAATTCTATAGGGAAGGTTATCTGGTTGAAGCATCGATGGAAGAGGCACTAGGAGAGAGAGTAATGGTGAGGCGTTGTAGATGTAAGTGTAGACCTCTGTTCCGTTATCCTCTTCATATTTTAAGTGGGATGATGAAATAGGTAGATTTAGGTCGATTGGGTTTATTGTGAGACAGTTATATGAATAAAAGTTAAGAACTTGGCGTGACCCGTGCAGCCGATGGTTAGTAGCAGGTTATGCTAGTTGCAGTCCTCCTACTTTACTCTCGCTATCCTACTCCCTGTCGCTCTCTCCATGTCTAAGTCTTGTTCTCTCCTGTCCTACTAATTTCCTACATGTGATATCAGACTTATATCCCCCTCTAGCTTCCAGCTCAAGTGCTTGGGCATAAGTGTGGTTACGTTTATGCGTGCGTGTGTGTGTGTCGGTCATATTTCCGGCACATGATCAGGGATGTTTGGCATTCTTGATTCGTCTAGCTAAGGGGATGTGTAGTTGTCTCTCCCTGGAGAACTCAGACATAACTACCTGCTTATATGTTTCCTATAGCTATATGGTTACATACCGTAGTTACATATAGTATTGTGTTATATTATGCCTACATATCGCTCGGTCACGCCCACTGTCGTACCAATGACTATATATATATATATATATATATATATATATATATATCCGTCATCCAATCCTACGTTGCCCCATGAGGAGCGTATGACCCCGGGGCTAGGCAGTTAGTCCTGACATTTAAGATGAGAGTGACCAGCCTCACTGATCCCTGAGTGGCATTACGTGAGCAATAAACTCCAAACACCTCTTGGATATAAACCTTCACTGCCTAAATCCGATTGGAGCACAATAATTACCCACTAAAGCTCCACGCGCCAAAATTTGGTTATATGGTTACCACGCAGCGTAGTAAATGGTTTCCTGGTGTACAGGAAACCATTTGGTTTGTCACTGAGTGTAGAATCATCCACAGGCAGAAGGAAGAGGAAAGAATGAAGGAATGAAAGACAGAAGAGGGAGTGCAAGGTCACCAGTAGGCAGAAAGACGAGGAAAGAATGAAGGAAAGAAAGACAGAAGAAGATGGAAGGAAAGAAGGATAGAGAAGAGGACAGGGCAGGCACCCGAGAGCAGCACAACATTGAGTGAGTGGATAGTGAGTGTCATATATATATATATATATATATATATATATATCTATATATATGCGGGAGTCAATGAGAATAAGTGGGCAAGAGAGGGAGCATGTCTGATGATAAGCAAGAAGTGGAAGGAGAATATAAGGCAGTATAGAACAGTGGGTGCAAAGATTGTATGGGTGAGGATGAAAGTAGGTATACAAGCGTGGGCGATTCTACATGTGTATGCCTCGACAGAGGACCGAGTAGCAAGAGTGAAAGATGAGTTTTGGGAGAGAGTAGAAGCATGTATGGACAAGTTTGAAAGGAGCGAGAGAGTGCTGTTGATTGGAGACATGAATGGCAAAGGTGGGAATGTACGAGTGGATGGAGTGGTTGGTCAGTGGGGTGTGCCAGCTGAAGTACCGTAGATGGGAATGGTATTGCTTTGGTGGACATCTGTGCTGGTAAGGGGTTGGCAATAGCCAACACCTACTTTCGTCATAAGATGATCCACCGGTATAAATGGAGAGTAATGAGGAGGATGGATAGTGAACTTGTTGAACGAAAGACAATGATAGACTACGTGTGTGTGGATGAGCGAATGAGAAGACAAGTGTTGGATGCAAGAGTGTGGAGAGGGTGGGGGAATGGAGTCTCGGACCATCACTTAGTGATGGCCAAGGTAGAGCTGCAAAGAAAGTGGTTGAGGAGACGAAGGGGATGACAGGAGGAAGCAGCTCCTGTGAGAAGAGTGGAGAAATTGCAAGATAGTGAGAAAATGACAGAGTATAAGAGCATAGTGGAAGAAAGATTGGGAAGGTATGAGCTAGAGCAGATGGAAGGGGTGGAAGACGTATGTAAGATATTCGTGGAAGAGATAGGCGCAGTTTGTGAGGCGGTTTGTGGAGTGAGGAGGAGATGCAAGAGTGTGCAAGGGACACCATGGTGGAATGATGAGGTGAAACGAGCTGTGAAAGAAAAGACGAAGGCATATAGTGAATGGTTAGCGAGTAGAGCTAGGAGAGAAGATGAGAGAGAGAAGAGAGAGGTATATGTGAGCATGAGAAGGGAAGTTAAGAGATTGGTGAAGGAGAGTAAGATGAAAGTGGATGAAGAGTTTGGGAGGAATCTGAGTGTGATATGGAGGGAGAGTAAGAAATTGTTTTGGAAGGAGGTAAAGAAAGTAAGGCAGTGTGAAAGGGGAAATAGTAGGGGAGTGAAAGATAGGAATAATAGATTGTTGGTGGAGAAGAGAGAGAAATTGAGGAGATGGAAGGAGCACTTTGAAGATTTGTTGAATGTAGAGAGTGAGAGCGGTGCGAGTATAAGTGGTTGGGGAATGGCTGGGAGAAGAAGAGATGAGAGGAGGGAGGAAGAGATCAGTAGGACGGAAGTAGTGGAAGCAATGAAGAAGATTAAGTCGGGAAAGGCCCCGGGAATTGATGGAGTGTGTGGTGAAATGCTTAGGTATGGGGGTGAGATTGTTGTGGAGTGGATATGGAAGTTGTGTAGATTGGCTTGGGAAGAGGGAAGGGTTCCAGAGGACTGGAAATCATGTATAATTGTTCCTTTATACAAAGGAAAAGGGGAGAGAGAAGTATGTGGCAACCATAGGGGTATTTGCCTTCTTAGTGTGACTGGTAAAATATATGGTAGAATACTCATTGTTAGGGTTAGACATATGACAGAGGAGCTAGTTTGAGAAGAACAAGGGGGATTTAGGAAGGGAAAAGGATGTGTAGATCAGATATTTGTTCTAAGATGTTTAGTGGAGAAGTATCTAGAGAAGGGAAGGAAAGTGTATGCTGCCTTCATCGACTTGGAGAAAACTTATGACAGAATAGATAGGCAAGGTATGTGGAAGGTATTAAGAATATATGGAGTGGAGGGGAAATTGTTGAGTGCTGTGAAGAGTATGTACGAGGGAGCTAGGGCTACGGTGCGAGTGGATGATGAGCTGAGTGAGTTCTTTGATCTCATTGTGGGACTGAAACAGGGTTGTTTGATGTCTCCATGGCTGTTTAATATATACATGGATGGGGTTGTAAAGGAGGTGCAAGGTAGGGCAGTGGATGTGGGGGTGGCTCTAATGAATGAGGGTGAGATTTGGAAGATTCTGGTGTTGCTGTTTGCTGATGATACAGTATTGTTGAGTGAAGATGAATGGGAGTTGCAAGGTTTGGTGAATGAATTTGGGACAGTGTGTAGGAGGAGGAATCTGAAAGTTTTATATATCTATATACCTAGGCTGCTTCCCCCATGGCAAGGGAGGTAGCCGAGACAGGACGACACTCCCCATTTACTCATCCATTCAAACACATTCATTCGCATCTTAGCCCCAAAGGGGAGAAGGGACAGATCCTCACCGCACCACACCACGCATGGGTCAACTACGCCGTGCAATCAGTGACATCCGCAGCAGGGCCTGACAGCAGAGCTGGTTTGCCCCTGCCACATCATAATAGACCCATCCCCTTACTCGCACCTGACCTGACTAGCTAATCAGACCAAATGCGGGAGTATATCCCCTCAGGGCTGCGTCATCATTTATTCATTCACAATTTCTCTCCATTTTTTTCTGTCACACACAGCCACTCTTCCTTGCTCAACAGACATCCCTCTCGCATCCAGCACTCTCTTCACACTGTCCATCCATCCTATTCGTGGTCTCCCTCTCAGCCTTACACCTCTCACATCAGATCTAGTTATCTTTTTCACCAATCGCTCATTATCCATTCTCTCCATATGCCCAAACCATCGCAACACCCTCTGCTCAACTCTACCAGCCATCTCCCGAACAACTCCAGTTCTCCTTTGCACTTCATCATTTCGCACTTGATCCATACCCGTCACTCCACACATACTCCTCAGACACCTCATCTCCATTACATTCAAACTTTTCCTCTCTGCTACGCCCATATTCCATGTTTCAGCCCCATATAACGCAGTCGGTACCACAAGACCCTGAAAGTTAATGTAAACAAAAGTAAAGTTATGGTGTTTGAGAGGAATGAAGTCACAGAATGTGCAGTGAGTTTGGATGGTGAGGATATGGAGAATGTGAGTGCATTCAAGTACTTGGGTAGTGTGATGAGAAAAGATGGAACTTTGGGGGATGAAGTGCGTGAAAGGGTACAGCAGGGAAGGAAGGTTGTTAGTACACTGAAAGCAGTGATGAGAAATAAGGAGGTGAGTATGGAAGTTAAGAAGTCACTGCATGATAGTATTGTGATCCCTACCCTGACGTATGGAAGAGAGGCATGGACTTTGCAAGAGGGGAACAAGTCAAGAGTGAGAGCAGTGGAAATCAGTTACTTGAAAGGAGCATGTGGAGTGACGTAGAGGGACAGGTTGACGAATGAAGAAGTGAAGGAACGTTGTGGGGTGGATGTGGATGTGGTTGAGATTAGGAGAAATACACTGAGGTGGTTTGGACATGTGAAGAGAATGGAGAATGAAAGACTGACTAAGAGGGTGTATGTAGGTGAGGTGGAGGGAGGGAGAGCGAGGGGTAGACCGAGGATGAGGTGGAGGGACGGAGTTGAGAGGTATATGAGGAAGGGGGGGTGAGTTGGGGGAGGGTAGTCAAATGGTGGGTGACAGAGCGACTTGGAGGCGTTTTGTCTGTGACCACCCTTTGCGGAATTAGGGCGTCGGGCTATAGATAGATAGATAGATAAATTATATAATATAGGCCATATATTACATATATAATGTATATATAAACTATATCTATAGCCAGACACCCTAATCCTGTAAGGGTTGGCCACAAACAAATCGCCTTCATGTCGCCCCGTCCCCTGCCATTTCACTGTCCTCCCTGCCTTCCCGCAGCCCACACCTCCCTTTCTCATATACCTCTCCAAGCCATCCCTGTATCTCATCCTCTGTCACCCTTTCCGTCTCCTCCCCCCTCCACCTCATTCACATATACATTACTCCTTAGTCTCGCTCTTTGTCCTCTCCACATGGCCAAACCACGTCAATATACTTCTCCTAACGCTTTCTGTCACATCTACACTCCTTCACTTCCTCATTTGTCAGTCTGTCTCTCCATGTATCTTCACATATTCCTCTCAAAAAACTTATTTCCACTGGTCTCACTCTTGATTTGTGTCTTTCCAATCAGGTCCAGACTTCGCTTCGATACGTTAGAGTTGGTATCACAATACTATCATACAACGAATTTTTTACTTCCATGTTTACTTCCGTATTTAGTATCACTGCTTTCAAAGAACCAGTAACTTTTTTTCCCTATTGTTCCCTCTCAAGCACTTCATTCTCCAAACTTCCATCCTTGCTTATCACACTAGCCAAGTACTTAAATTCACTCACATTTGCCATTTCTTCATCATTCAACCTCACTGTGCAATCAGTGATTTAATTTTTCTCAAAGACCACAACTTTACTCTTCCCAACATTCTCCTTTAGATTCCGTTTCTTACACATTCTCCCAGACTCATTCACCAGGCCCTGCAGCTTCCCTTCGTCTTCACTTAACAATACAGTATCATCTACAAATAAGAGAACCGGAATTTCGAAACGCCGCCCTCTCTCATTAGGGTCGCTCCAACATCCACTGTCCTACCTTGTACCTCACTTATAACTCCATTGACATACAATCTGGACAACCACGGTGACTTGATACATTCTTTTTTCAATCCGACATTCAGACACAAATATCAACTTAGTTCACCATCTACACGTACTGCAACCTTAGCGCCCTTACAAATACTCTTCACGGAATTCAATAGTTACCCATTTACTCCAAACATTGGCCAGCTCATGCTGCCCTTATTGTTATTCGCGTTTTCTTGCTTAGTTTTATCCAGCTCATGCTGCCGTTATTGTTATGCCCGTTCTTGTTCAGTTTTTGCCAGTTCATGCTGCCCTTATTGTAATTCGCGTTTTCATGCTTGGTTTTTGGCAGCTCATGTTGACCTTATTGTTAGTCTCATTTTCTTGCTTGGTTTCTTGTTTTATTGTGGCAGGCACTTCTACGTCTACCATTCAGAATTAACCGATTCTGACTAAACTTAGACTGTGACCAGCCTATGACCCAGTTTTATCTGCAAGGTTTTGGTTGTTAGGCAACTATTCGTTGCCTAGGAACGGTCGAAAAACCCCTTTTTTCATATTTTTCACATTTTGAACTGTAGGATCATTACTAATGGGCGTAGAAAGCTCTGACTAATTTAGCCTTAATCTTGAGGTCATTTCTTATCAGAAGTGCGCCATGCATTTTCTTCTCTCTCATTTAGTTTTTGAGTGGCAAACCTGCAGAGATTTGCGTCAGTGTTCCTAATAACCAGTACCAGTTTTCAAAAATGTCCCCTCAAGTTCCCCAGTGGCTGAATGGAATGGAACGAAAGTTTGAATGCTTACAGACATTGACTAGTACTACAACTTTCTATTGTCCATCTATGTGCTACATTGGCCAGGTCAAGGGTCAAAGGTCATCAATGTGAAAGCAGTGAAAATAGCTAAAAGCACGACTATGCTCGTGCAAAATTTGAAGGCTCTGAAGTTTATTAACCCGCCGCGTCCCGACCAATTTTTCACCACTTAGCCCCCCCCCCCAATCCAGGCAGATTCTCGAATTTTTGGGGGGGCTAAAACCTCCGTTTTTTATGAGAAAAGTTGGAAAATGCCCAGAAAGTGCTCACCTGAGCTTAGAAGTGGTCTAAATAGGTGACTCTTTAAACACCTGGTACACTGTTCTCTGGAGCTGCACTGGTGGTGTCGCATTTTCTATGTAATGGTAATTATTGCAAACCACTCAGACTAGGAGGATATTTGCTCATTTGGTACGAGTTTATATGTAGTACAAGAATATATTGGCTTTCACACAATAATATAGGCGATATAAGCATTGTTTCACTCACTGAACTCATCAACATATCGCACCTTCCTTGGCGACGTTACCTTATCATCACTTATGCTCATTTCTTCCTCAGGCCCCATGTAATCTTTGTCCTCCATATTGTCATTGATCGGGGAATCACTCTTGCCTTGAATTTTGTACCATGGTGCAACATGTCTTTACTGGCCAGGTCACTGGTAAAAGGTGAGTTGCCGACACAATGGTGTGCCGGGGGGGAGGTCATGTGGGGTATAGTGGCGGGTAGAGGAAGGTGTCCCGCTTATATGTACTAAAAATCATGCACGAAAAATGAAAAATGTGCAAATGACGGACCTCAGAATTGCAAAACTTATGAATACGTCATCAGGTGTCACCGCAACAAAATGTGGCGATGTATCCACACATCAGTGGGATGTGACGGGTTAAGCCAGGGCCATGATTCTTGGGATATTGCATTGGAGAACATCCACACAAGAATGACAATTAATGTCAAATATCACTTCCAGTCGCTGACAGTACCACCTAGAAATTGTGCCTCTGGTGGACCATTCTGCGAATTTTAAGCTCCCTTGCTCCACAGTCGGTGGATGGAATCAAATGAAACTTTGGATATTTATAGACATTAATGGGTACCACAAGTGTGCATCGTACATGCATGATCGACATCCGCTAGGTCATGGGTGAGAGGTCATCAAGTGCAGAAAATATGAAAAGCATTAAATTACAACCATGCTCGCAAGATATGCGAATGCTCCGAAGATTATTAAGCCAGAGCTATGATTCTTGGCCGGAATGTTGAACTCAAGCCTCTCCAAATTGGAATGATTTCTAGTGTCGAAACTCACGGTCACTGACGAAGCTTGGGCTGCTTAGAGCTGGCCATCGTTGCCTTCCTGCTTGGTCTTCATATTTTCCACATTCATTGTCTATCCACTCTGTTATATGCCTTTTTCAAATCCATGAAGGCTGCATAAAACTTCTTTCCTTTCTCTAGAATCTTTTTCACTAAAGATCGTAGAATGATTATCTGATCTACACTATATATATGTAAATAGATAAATATACAGTATCTCTCTCTCTCTCTCTATCTCTATCTATCTATCTGTCTACCTATGTCTATCTATCTATCTATCTGTATATATTTTATATACTCTGTGCCTGTCCTGGTGGTAATAGAATTTAATATATTATAATAGTATCCGGCCAAGAATCATAGCTCTGGCTTAATAATCTTCGGAGCATTCGCATTTCTTGCGAGCATGGTTGTAATTTAATGCTTTTCATATTTTCTGCACTTGATGACCTCTCACCGCTGATCTAGAGGATATAGATCATGCATGTACGAAGCACACTTGTAGTATCTATTAACATCTATAAATATCCAATGTTTCATTTGATTCCATCCACCGACTGTGGAGCAAGGGAGCTTAAAATTCACAGAATGGTCCACCAGAGGCACAATTTCTAGGTGGTACTGTCAGCGACTGGAAGTGAGTTTTGACATTAATTGCCATTCTTGTATGGACGTCCTCCAATACAATATCCCAAGAATCATGGCCCTGGCTTAACCCGTCACATCCCACTGACGTGTGGATAGGTCACCACATTTTGTTGAAGTGACACCCGCTGACGAATTCATAAGTTTTGCAATTCTGAGGTCCGTCATTTGCACATTTCTCATTTTTCGTGCGTGATTTTTGGTACATATACGCGGGACACCTTCCTCTACCCGCCACTATACCCCACATGACCTCCCACCCCCCCTGCACACCATTGTGTCGACAACTCACCTTTTACCAGTGACCTGCCCAGTAAAGACATGTTGCACCATGGTACAAAATTCAAGGCAAGAGTGATTCCCCGATCAATGACAATATGGAGGACAAAGATTACATGGGGCCTGAGGAAGAAATGAGCATAAGTGATGATAAGGTAACATCGCCCAGGAAGGTGCGATATGTTGATGAGTTCAGTGAGTGAAACAATGCTTATATCGCCTATATTATTGTGTGAAAGCCAATATATTCTTGTACTACATATAAACTCGTACCAAATGAGCAAATATCCACCTAGTCTGAGTGGTTTGCAATAATTACCATTACATAGAAAATGCGACACCACCAGTGCAGCTCCAGAGAACAGTGTACCAGGTGTTTAAAGAGTCACCTATTTAGACCACTTCTAAGCTCAGGTGAGCACTTTCTGGGCATTTTCCAACGTTTCTCATAAAAAACGGAGGTTTTAGCCCCCCAAAAAATTCGAAAATCTGCCTGGATTGGGGGGGCTAAGTGGTGAAAAATCGGTCGGGACGCGGCGGGTTAATAAACTTCAGAGCCTTCAAATTTTGCACGAGCATAGTTGTGCTTTTAGCTATTTTCACTGCTTTCACATTGATGACCTTTGACCCTCGACCTGGCCAATGTAGCACATAGATGGACAATAGAAAGTTGTAGTACTAGTCAATGTCTGTAAGCAATCAAACTTTCGTTCCATTCCATTCAGCCACTGGGGAGCTTGGGGGGACATTTTTGAAAACTGGTACTGGTTATTAGGAACACTGACGCAAATCTCTGCAGGTTTGCCACTCAAAAACTAAATGAGAGAGAAGAAAATGCATGGCGCACTTCTGATAAGAAATGACCTCAACATTAAGGCTAAATTAGTCAGAGCTTTCTACGCCCATTAGTAATGATCCTACAGTTCAAAATGTGAAAAATATGAAAAAAGGGGTTTTTCGACCGTTCCTAGGCAACGAATAGTTGCCTAACAACCAAAACCTTGCAGATAAAACTGGGTCATAGGCTGGTCACAGTCTAAGTTTAGTCAGAATCGGTTAATTCTGAATGGTAGACGTAGAAGTGCCTGCCACAATAAAACAAGAAACCAAGCAAGAAAATGAGACTAACAATAAGGTCAACATGAGCTGCCAAAAAACAAGCATGAAAACGCGAATTACAATAAGGGCAGCATGAACTGGCAAAAACTGAACAAGAACGGGCATAACAATAACGGCAGCATGAGCTGGATAAAACTAAGCAAGAAAACGCGAATAACAATAAGGGCAGCATGAGCTGGCCAATGTTTGGAGTAAATGGGTAACTATTGAATTCCGTGAAGAGTATTTATAAGGGCGCTAAGGTTGCAGTACGTGTAGATGGTGAACTAAGTTGATATTTGTGTCTGAATGTCGGATTGAAAAAAGAATGTATCAAGTCACCGTGGTTGTCCAGATTGTATGTCAATGGAGTTATAAGTGAGGTACAAGGTAGGACAGTGGATGTTGGAGCGACCCTAATGAGAGAGGGCGGCGTTTCGAAATTCCGGTTCTCTTAATTGTAGATGATACTGTATTGTTAAGTGAAGACGAAGGGAAGCTGCAGGGCCTGGTGAATGAGTCTGGGAGAATGTGTAAGAAACGGAATCTAAAGGAGAATGTTGGGAAGAGTAAAGTTGTGGTCTTTGAGAAAAATTAAATCACTGATTGCACAGTGAGGTTGAATGATGAAGAAATGGCAAATGTGAGTGAATTTAAGTACTTGGCTAGTGTGATAAGCAAGGATGGAAGTTTGGAGAATGAAGTGCTTGAGAGGGAACAATAGGGAAAAAAAGTTACTGGTTCTTTGAAAGCAGTGATACTAAATACGGAAGTAAACATGGAAGTAAAAAATTCGTTGTATGATAGTATTGTGATACCAACTCTAACGTATCGAAACGAAGTCTGGACCTGATTGGAAAGACACAAATCAAGAGTGAGACCAGTGGAAATAAGTTTTTTGAGAGGAATATGTGAAGATACATGGAGAGACAGACTGACAAATGAGGAAGTGAAGGAGTGTAGATGTGACAGAAAGCGTTAGGAGACGTATATTGACGTGGTTTGGCCATGTGGAGAGGACAAAGAGCGAGACTAAGGAGTAATGTATATGTGAATGAGGTGGAGGGGGGAGGAGACGGAAAGGGTGACAGAGGATGAGATACAGGGATGGCTTGGAGAGGTATATGAGAAAGGGTGGTGTGGGCTGCGGGGAGGCAGGGAGGACAGTGAAATGGCAGGGGACGGGGCGACATGGAGGCGATTTGTTTGTGGCCAACCCTTACAGGATTAGGGTGTCTGGCTATAGATAAAGTTTATATATACATTATATATGTAATATATGGCCTATATGTAGGCATAATATAACACAATACTATATGTAACTACGGTATGTAACCATATAGCTATAGGAAACATATAAAACAGGTAGTTATGTCTGAGTTCTCCAGGAAGAGACAACTACACATCCCCTTAGCTAGACGAATCAAGAATGCCAAACATCCCTGATCATGTGCCGGAAATACGAGTATGACCGAGACACACACACGCACGCATAAACGTAACCACACTTATGCCCAAGCACTTGAGCTGGAAGCTAGAGGGGTATATAAGTCTGATATCACATGTAGGAAATTAGTAGGACAGGGGAGAACAAGACTTAGACATGGAGAGAGCGACAGGGAGTAGGATAGCGAGAGTAAAGTAGGAGGACTGCAACTAGCATAACCTGCTACTAACCATCGGCTGCACGGGTCACGCCAAGTTCTTAACTTTTATTCATATAACTGTCTCACAATAAACCCAATCGACCTAAATCTACCTATTTCATCATCCCACTTAAAATATGAAGAGGATAACGGAACAGAGGTCTACACTTACATCTACAACGCCTCACCATTACTGTCTCTCCTAGTGCCTCTTCCATCGATGATTCAACCAGATAACCTTCCCTATAGAATTACACCTCTCGGCTACGTCTACTTATATATATATATATATATATATATATATATATATATATATATATATATAGCTAGCCTCTGTGGTACAGTGGTAGAGTGTGCGTTTCGTATACGGGTGGACCAGGGTTTGCGCCCCGCCAGGGTTATAAACTTTGGGAGAGTTCACCCGGCCACATACTGCATTGGCGGACACAAGGGGTGCTGTGGTTGAACCAGTGTCACTTACTGTAAAGTATGCTTGCACCAAGTCGGCTTGCGCGAGCCGATTACACTTGGTTCACAGACTACACACACATCCAAAGCCACTCCAACACTACAATTACACTTACAAGCACTTCTCACCCTACATACAATCTCTACTAGACAGCCTAAGCCACTTGGTAGAGATACATTGGCTGTATCGTTCCGACTTCGGTCGGGATAGGCCGGTCCTGCAGTGGATACTCAAACGGGTGATGATTACATGTATATATATATATATATATATATATATATATATATATATATATATATATATATATATATATATATAATTACATATAGGAGGTGCGACCTAAAAGTTCCAGTAGTCTGAATATTGTAGGAAAATAAGTTACCTTCCCTCATACTTCCTACTTCTTACTGTCGCCTTCGAAGTAGTCCTCTTGGGCATTTTTTCACAAGTCCATGCATCCGTGGAAGGCTTCAGGCGTGATGATCTTGAATACCTCCTGCTATTCTGTCAGTATCTCCTCAGTCGAGTCAAATCGACGTCCTTTCAGTCCTAATTTCATCTTGGGAAACAGGAAAAAGTCACAGGAGGCAAGGTCAGGTGAATAGGGTTGGTGGGGAATGACTACCGTGTTAGTGGAAGCCAGGAACTGCCGGACAACAATTGATGTGTGGGCGAGGACATTGTCATGATGCAGGACCCAGTCCTTGTTCTTCCACTGTTCTGGACATTTGTGGCGGATGTTCTTCCTCAGATGCTGCAAACTTCACAGTAAAAC
This sequence comes from Coenobita brevimanus, assembly GCF_032717465.1. Taxonomy (NCBI): domain Eukaryota; kingdom Metazoa; phylum Arthropoda; class Malacostraca; order Decapoda; family Coenobitidae; genus Coenobita; species Coenobita brevimanus. The sequence goes on along the minus strand of NC_137019.1, from coordinate 27,495,942 downwards.
TTTCAGCTAACAGATTGACTGGGTGGGACGAACTTGTGAACAATCCCTTGGCTATCGAAGAAAACGATCAACATCGACTTAACATTGCTGTGCCATTGGTCCACAATTGCAAAACCCTCAAATCACCTACACACCACATTACAATAGTAAGCGTAGCTCAACAACACGTCTGCTCACAGACACGACCGGGGCCACACTGACGCACAAGAGGTGCTGCTGACTCCTCTTAGTGGCAAAAGGCAAAACTGCAAATGGTTAATAAACTTCAGAGCCTTCAAATTTTGCACGAGCATAGTCGTGCTTTTAGCTATTTTCACTGCTTTCACATTGATGACTGACCCCTGACCTGGCCAATGTAGCACATAGATGGACAATAGAAAGTTGTAGTACTAGTCAATGTCTGTAAGCATTCAAACTTTCGTTCCATTCCATTCAGCCACTGGGGAACTTGAGGGGACATTTTTGAAAACTGGTACTGGTTATTAGGAACACTGACGCAAATCTCTGCAGGTTTGCCACTCAAAAACTAAATGAGAGAGAAGAAAATGCATGGCGCACTTCTGATAAGAAATGACCTCAAGATTAAGGCTAAATTAGTCAGAGCTTTCTACGCCCATTAGTAATGATCCTACAGTTCAAAATGTGAAAAATATGAAAAAAGGGTTTTTTCGACCGTTCCTAGGCAACGAATAGTTGCCTAACAACCAAAACCTTGCAGATAAAACTGGGTCATAGGCTGGTCACAGTCTAAGTTTAGTCAGAATCGGTTCATTCTGAATGGTAGACGTAGAAGTGCCTGCCACAATAAAACAAGAAACCAAGCAAGAAAATGAGACTAACAATAAGGTCAACATGAGCTGCCAAAAACCAAGCATGAAAACGCGAATTACAATAAGGGCAGCATGAACTGGCAAAAACTGAACAAGAACGGGCATAACAATAACGGCAGCATGAGCTGGATAAAACTAAGCAAGAAAACGCGAATAACAATAAGGGCAGCATGAGCTGGCCAATGTTTGGAGTAAATGGGTAACTATTGAATTCCGTGAAGAGTATTTGTAAGGGCGCTAAGGTTGCAGTACGTGTAGATGGTGAACTAAGTTGATATTTGTGTCTGAATGTCGGATTGAAAAAGAATGTATCAAGTCACCGTGGTTGTCCAGATTGTATGTCAATGGAGTTATAAGTGAGGTACAAGGTAGGACAGTGGATGTTGGAGCGACCCTAATGAGAGAGGGCGGCGTTTCGAAATTCCGGTTCTCTTATTTGTAGATGATACTGTATTGTTAAGTGAAGACGAAGGGAAGCTGCAGGGCCTGGTGAATGAGTCTGGGAGAATGTGTAAGAAACGGAATCTAAAGGAGAATGTTGGGAAGAGTAAAGTTGTGGTCTTTGAGAAAAATTAAATCACTGATTGCACAGTGAGGTTGAATGATGAAGAAATGGCAAATGTGAGTGAATTTAAGTACTTGGCTAGTGTGATAAGCAAGGATGGAAGTTTGGAGAATGAAGTGCTTGAGAGGGAACAATAGGGAAAAAAAGTTACTGGTTCTTTGAAAGCAGTGATACTAAATACGGAAGTAAACATGGAAGTAAAAAATTCGTTGTATGATAGTATTGTGATACCAACTCTAACGTATCGAAGCGAAGTCTGGACCTGATTGGAAAGACACAAATCAAGAGTGAGACCAGTGGAAATAAGTTTTTTGAGAGGAATATGTGAAGATACATGGAGAGACAGACTGACAAATGAGGAAGTGAAGGAGTGTAGATGTGACAGAAAGCGTTAGGAGAAGTATATTGACGTGGTTTGGCCATGTGGAGAGGACAAAGAGCGAGACTAAGGAGTAATGTATATGTGAATGAGGTGGAGGGGGGAGGAGACGGAAAGGGTGACAGAGGATGAGATACAGGGATGGCTTGGAGAGGTATATGAGAAAGGGAGGTGTGGGCTGCGGGGAGGCAGGGAGGACAGTGAAATGGCAGGGGACGGGGCGACATGGAGGCGATTTGTTTGTGGCCAACCCTTACAGGATTAGGGTGTCTGGCTATAGATAAAGTTTATATATACATTATATATGTAATATATGGCCTATATGTAGGCATAATATAACACAATACTATATGTAACTACGGTATGTAACCATATAGCTATAGGAAACATATAAAACAGGTAGTTATGTCTGAGTTCTCCAGGAAGAGACAACTACACATCCCCTTAGCTAGACGAATCAAGAATGCCAATCATCCCTGATCATGTGCCAGAAATATGACCGAGACACACACACACGCACGCATAAACGTAACCACACTTATGCCCAAGCACTTGAGCTGGAAGCTAGAGGGGTATATAAGTCTGATATCACATGTAGGAAATTAGTAGGACAGGAGAGAACAAGACTTAGACATGGAGAGAGCGACAGGGAGTAGGATAGCGAGAGTAAAGTAGGAGGACTGCAACTAGCATAACCTGCTACTAACCATCGGCTGCACGGGTCACGCCAAGTTCTTAACTTTTATTCATATAACTGTCTCACAATAAACCCAATCGACCTAAATCTACCTATTTCATCATCCCACTTAAAATATGAAGAGGATAACGGAACAGAGGTCTACACTTACATCTACAACGCCTCACCATTACTCTCTCTCCAGTGCCTCTTCCATCGACGATTCAACCAGATAACCTTCCCTATAGAATTACACCTCTCGGCTACGTCTACTTTATATATATATATATATATATATATATATATATATATATATATATATATATATATATATAGCTAGCCTCTGTGGTACAGTGGTAGAGTGTGCGTTTCGTATAGGGGTGGACCAGGGTTTGCGCCCCGCCAGGGTTCTAAAGTTTGGGAGAGTTCACCCGGCCACGTACTGCATTGGCGGACACAAGGGGTGCTGTGGTTGAACCAGTGTCACTTACTGTAAAGTATCCTTGCACCAAGTCGGCTTGCGCGAGCCGATTACACTTGGTTCACAGACTACACACACATCCAAAGCCACTCCAACACTACAATTACACTTACAAGCACTTCTCACCCTACATACAATCTCTACTAGACAGCCTAAGCCACTTGGTAGAGATACATTGGCTGTATCGTTCCGACTTCGGTCGGGATAGGCCGGTCCTGCAGTGGATACCCAAACGGCTGATGATTACATATATATATATATATATATATATATATATATATATATATATATATATATATATATATATATATATATATATATATATATTTACATATAGGAGGTGCGACCTAAAAGTTCCAGTAGTCTGAATATTGTAGGAAAATAAGTTACCTTCCCTCATACTTCCTACTTCTTACTGTCGCCTTCGAAGTAGTCCTCTTGGGCATTTTTTCACAAGTCCATGCATCCGTGGAAGGCTTCAGGCGTGATGATCTTGAATACCTCCTGCTATTCTGTCAGTATCTCCTCAGTCGAGTCAAATCGACGTCCTTTCAGTCCTAATTTCATCTTGGGAAACAGGAAAAAGTCACAGGAGGCAAGGTCAGGTGAATAGGGTTGGTGGGGAATGACTACCGTGTTAGTGGAAGCCAGGAACTGCCGGACAACAATTGATGTGTGGGCGAGGACATTGTCATGATGCAGGACCCAGTCCTTGTTCTTCCACTGTTCTGGACATTTGTGGCGGATGTTCTTCCTCAGATGCTGCAAACTTCACAGTAAAACTTTCAGCTAACAGATTGACTGGGTGGGACGAACTTGTGAACAATCCCTTGGCTATCGAAGAAAACGATCAACATCGACTTAACATTGCTGTGCCATTGGTCCACAATTGCAAAACCCTCAAATCACCTACACACCACATTACAATAGTAAGCGTAGCTCAACAACACGTCTGCTCACAGACACGACCGGGGCCACACTGACGCACAAGGGGTGCTGCTGACTCCTCTTAGTGGCAAAAGGCAAAACTGCAAATGGTTAATAAACTTCAGAGCCTTCAAATTTTGCACGAGCATAGTCGTGCTTTTAGCTATTTTCACTGCTTTCACATTGATGACTGACCCCTGACCTGGCCAATGTAGCACATAGATGGACAATAGAAAGTTGTAGTACTAGTCAATGTCTGTAAGCATTCAAACTTTCGTTCTATTCCATTCAGCCACTGGGGAACTTGAGGGGACATTTTTGAAAACTGGTACTGGTTATTAGGAACACTGACGCAAATCTCTGCAGGTTTGCCACTCAAAAACTAAATGAGAGAGAAGAAAATGCATGGCGCACTTCTGATAAGAAATGACCTCAAGATTAAGGCTAAATTAGTCAGAGCTTTCTACGCCCATTAGTAATGATCCTACAGTTCAAAATGTGAAAAATATGAAAAAAGGGGTTTTTCGACCGTTCCTAGGCAACGAATAGTTGCCTAACAACCAAAACCTTGCAGATAAAACTGGGTCATAGGCTGGTCACAGTCTAAGTTTAGTCAGAATCGGTTCATTCTGAATGGTAGACGTAGAAGTGCCTGCCACAATAAAACAAGAAACCAAGCAAGAAAATGAGACTAACAATAAGGTCAACATGAGCTGCCAAAAAACAAGCATGAAAACGCGAATTACAATAAGGGCAGCATGAACTGGCAAAAACTGAACAAGAACGGGCATAACAATAACGGCAGCATGAGCTGGATAAAACTAAGCAAGAAAACGCGAATAACAATAAGGGCAGCATGAGCTGGCCAATGTTTGGAGTAAATGGGTAACTATTGAATTCCGTGAAGAGTATTTGTAAGGGCGCTAAGGTTGCAGTACGTGTAGATGGTGAACTAAGTTGATATTTGTGTCTGAATGTCGGATTGAAAAAAGAATGTATCAAGTCACCGTGGTTGTCCAGATTGTATGTCAATGGAGTTATAAGTGAGGTACAAGGTAGGACAGTGGATGTTGGAGCGACCCTAATGAGAGAGGGCGGCGTTTCGAAATTCCGGTTCTCTTATTTGTAGATGATACTGTATTGTTAAGTGAAGACGAAGGGAAGCTGCAGGGCCTGGTGAATGAGTCTGGGAGAATGTGTAAGAAACGGAATCTAAAGGAGAATGTTGGGAAGAGTAAAGTTGTGGTCTTTGAGAAAAATTAAATCACTGATTGCACAGTGAGGTTGAATGATGAAGAAATGGCAAATGTGAGTGAATTTAAGTACTTGGCTAGTGTGATAAGCAAGGATGGAAGTTTGGAGAATGAAGTGCTTGAGAGGGAACAATAGGGAAAAAAAGTTACTGGTTCTTTGAAAGCAGTGATACTAAATACGGAAGTAAACATGGAAGTAAAAAATTCGTTGTATGATAGTATTGTGATACCAACTCTAACGTATCGAAGCGAAGTCTGGACCTGATTGGAAAGACACAAATCAAGAGTGAGACCAGTGGAAATAAGTTTTTTGAGAGGAATATGTGAAGATACATGGAGAGACAGACTGACAAATGAGGAAGTGAAGGAGTGTAGATGTGACAGAAAGCGTTAGGAGAAGTATATTGACGTGGTTTGGCCATGTGGAGAGGACAAAGAGCGAGACTAAGGAGTAATGTATATGTGAATGAGGTGGAGGGGGGAGGAGACGGAAAGGGTGACAGAGGATGAGATACAGGGATGGCTTGGAGAGGTATATGAGAAAGGGAGGTGTGGGCTGCGGGGAGGCAGAGAGGACAGTGAAATAGCAGGGGACGGGGCGACATGGAGGCGATTTCTTTGTGGCCAACCCTTACAGGATTAGGGTGTCTGCCTATAGATAAAGTTTATATATACATTATATATGTAATATATGGCCTATATGTAGGCATAATATAACACAATACTATATGTAACTACGGTATGTAACCATATAGCTATAGGAAACCTATAAAACAGGTAGTTATGTCTGAGTTCTCCAGGAAGAGACAACTACACATCCCCTTAGCTAGACGAATCAAGAATGCCAAACATCCCTGATCATGTGCCGGAAATATGACCGAGACACACACACGCACGCATAAACGTAACCACACTTATGCCCAAGCACTTGAGCTGGAAGCTAGAGGGGGATATAAGTCTGATATCACATGTAGGAAATTAGTAGGACAGGAGAGAACAAGACTTAGACATGGAGAGAGCGACAGGGAGTAGGATAGCGAGAGTAAAGTAGGAGGACTGCAACTAGCATAACCTGCTACTAACCATCGGCTGCACGGGTCACGCCAAGTTCTTAACTTTTATTCATATAACTGTCTCACAATAAACCCAATCGACCTAAATCTACCTATTTCATCATCCCACTTAAAATATGAAGAGGATAACGGAACAGAGGTCTACACTTACATCTACAACGCCTCACCATTACTCTCTCTCCTAGTGCCTCTTCCATCGATGATTCAACCAGATAACCTTCCCTATAGAATTACACCTCTCGGCTACGTCTACTTATATATATATATATATATATATATATATATATATATATATATATATATATATATATATATATATATATATATATAGCTAGCCTCTGTGGTACAGTGGTAGAGTGTGCGTTTCGTATACGGGTGGACCAGGGTTTGCGCCCCGCCAGGGTTATAAACTTTGGGAGAGTTCACCCGGCCACATACTGCATTGGCGGACACAAGGGGTGCTGTGGTTGAACCAGTGTCACTTACTGTAAAGTATGCTTGCACCAAGTCGGCTTGCGCGAGCCGATTACACTTGGTTCACAGACTACACACACATCCAAAGCCACTCCAACACTACAATTACACTTACAAGCACTTCTCACCCTACATACAATTTCTACTAGACAGCCTAAGCCACTTGGTAGAGATACATTGGCTGTATCGTTCCGACTTCGGTCGGGATAGGCCGGTCCTGCAGTGGATACTCAAACGGGTGATGATTACATGTAAATATATATATATATATATATATATATATATATATATATATATATATATATATATATATATATATATTACATATAGGAGGTGCGACCTAAAAGTTCCAGTAGTCTGAATATTGTAGGAAAATAAGTTACCTTCCCTCATACTTCCTACTTCTTACTGTCGCCTTCGAAGTAGTCCTCTTGGGCATTTTTTCACAAGTCCATGCATCCGTGGAAGGCTTCAGGCGTGATGATCTTGAATACCTCCTGCTATTCTGTCAGTATCTCCTCAGTCGAGTCAAATCGACGTCCTTTCAGTCCTAATTTCATCTTGGGAAACAGGAAAAAGTCACAGGAGGCAAGGTCAGGTGAATAGGGTTGGTGGGGAATGACCACCGTGTTAGTGGAAGCCAGGAACTGCCGGACAACAATTGATGTGTGGGCGAGGACATTGTCATGATGCAGGACCCAGTCCTTGTTCTTCCACTGTTCTGGACATTTGTGGCGGATGTTCTTCCTCAGATGCTGCAAACTTCACAGTAAAACTTTCAGCTAACAGATTGACTGGGTGGGACGAACTTGTGAACAATCCCTTGGCTATCGAAGAAAACGATCAACATCGACTTAACATTGCTGTGCCATTGGTCCACAATTGCAAAACCCTCAAATCACCTACACACCACATTACAATAGTAAGCGTAGCTCAACAACACGTCTGCTCACAGACACGACCGGGGCCACACTGACGCACAAGGGGTGCTGCTGACTCCTCTTAGTGGCAAAAGGCAAAACTGCAAATGGTTAATAAACTTCAGAGCCTTTCAAATTTTGCACGAGCATAGTCGTGCTTTTAGCTATTTTCACTGCTTTCACATTGATGACTGACCCCTGACCTGGCCAATGTAGCACATAGATGGACAATAGAAAGTTGTAGTACTAGTCAATGTCTGTAAGCATTCAAACTTTCGTTCCATTCCATTCAGCCACTGGGGAACTTGAGGGGACATTTTTGAAAACTGGTACTGGTTATTAGGAACACTGACGCAAATCTCTGCAGGTTTGCCACTCAAAAACTAAATGAGAGAGAAGAAAATGCATGGCGCACTTCTGATAAGAAATGACCTCAAGATTAAGGCTAAATTAGTCAGAGCTTTCTACGCCCATTAGTAATGATCCTACAGTTCAAAATGTGAAAAATATGAAAAAGGGGTTTTTCGACCGTTCCTAGGCAACGAATAGTTGCCTAACAACCAAAACCTTGCAGATAAAACTGGGTCATAGGCTGGTCACAGTCTAAGTTTAGTCAGAATCGGTTCATTCTGAATGGTAGACGTAGAAGTGCCTGCCACAATAAAACAAGAAACCAAGCAAGAAAATGAGACTAACAATAAGGTCAACATGAGCTGCCAAAAACCAAGCATGAAAACGCGAATTACAATAAGGGCAGCATGAACTGGCAAAAACTGAACAAGAACGGGCATAACAATAACGGCAGCATGAGCTGGATAAAACTAAGCAAGAAAACGCGAATAACAATAAGGGCAGCATGAGCTGGCCAATGTTTGGAGTAAATGGGTAACTATTGAATTCCGTGAAGAGTATTTGTAAGGGCGCTAAGGTTGCAGTACGTGTAGATGGTGAACTAAGTTGATATTTGTGTCTGAATGTCGGATTGAAAAAGAATGTATCAAGTCACCGTGGTTGTCCAGATTGTATGTCAATGGAGTTATAAGTGAGGTACAAGGTAGGACAGTGGATGTTGGAGCGACCCTAATGAGAGAGGGCGGCGTTTCGAAATTCCGGTTCTCTTATTTGTAGATGATACTGTATTGTTAAGTGAAGACGAAGGGAAGCTGCAGGGCCTGGTGAATGAGTCTGGGAGAATGTGTAAGAAACGGAATCTAAAGGAGAATGTTGGGAAGAGTAAAGTTGTGGTCTTTGAGAAAAATTAAATCACTGATTGCACAGTGAGGTTGAATGATGAAGAAATGGCAAATGTGAGTGAATTTAAGTACTTGGCTAGTGTGATAAGCAAGGATGGAAGTTTGGAGAATGAAGTGCTTGAGAGGGAACAATAGGGAAAAAAGTTACTGGTTCTTTGAAAGCAGCGATACTATATAAGGATGTAAACTTGGAATTAATATATTCGTTGTATGATAGTATTGTGATACCAACTCTAACGTATCGAAGCGAAGTCTGGACCTGATTGGAAAGACACAAATCAAGAGTGAGACCAGTGGAAATAAGTTTTTTGAGAGGAATATGTGAAGATACATGGAGAGACAGACTGACAAATGAGGAAGTGAAGGAGTGTAGATGTGACAGAAAGCGTTAGGAGAAGTATATTGACGTGGTTTGGCCATGTGGAGAGGACAAAGAGCGAGACTAAGGAGTAATGTATATGTGAATGAGGTGGAGGGGGGAGGAGACGGAAAGGGTGACAGAGGATGAGATACAGGGATGGCTTGGAGAGGTATATGAGAAAGGGAGGTGTGGGCTGCGGGGAGGCAGGAAGGACAGTGAAATGGCAGGGGACGGGGCGACATGGAGGCGATTTGTTTGTGGCCAACCCTTACAGGATTAGGGTGTCTGCCTATAGATAAAGTTTATATATACATTATATATGTAATATATGGCCTATATGTAGGCATAATATAACACAATACTATATGTAACTACGGTATGTAACCATATAGCTATAGGAAACCTATAAAACAGGTAGTTATGTCTGAGTTCTCCAGGAAGAGACAACTACACATCCCCTTACCTAGACGAATCAAGAATGCCAAACATCCCTGATCATGTGCCGGAAATAAGAGTATGACCGAGACACACACACGCACGCATAAACGTAACCACACTTATGCCCAAGCACTTGAGCTGGAAGCTAGAGGGGGATATAAGTCTGATATCACATGTAGGAAATTAGTAGGACAGGAGAGAACAAGACTTAGACATGGAGAGAGCGACAGGGAGTAGGATAGCGAGAGTAAAGTAGGAGGACTGCAACTAGCATAACCTGCTACTAACCATCGGCTGCACGGGTCACGCCAAGTTCTTAACTTTTATTCATATAACTGTCTCACAATAAACCCAATCGACCTAAATCTACCTATTTCATCATCCCACTTAAAATATGAAGAGGATAACGGAACAGAGGTCTACACTTACATCTACAACGCCTCACCATTACTCTCTCTCCTAGTGCCTCTTCCATCGATGATTCAACCAGATAACCTTCCCTATAGAATTACACCTCTCGGCTACGTCTACTTATATATATATATATATATATATATATATATATATATATATATATATATATATATATATATATATATATAGCTAGCCTCTGTGGTACAGTGGTAGAGTGTGCGTTTCGTATACGGGTGGACCAGGGTTTGCGCCCCGCCAGGGTTATAAACTTTGGGAGAGTTCACCCGGCCACATACTGCATTGGCGGACACAAGGGGTGCTGTGGTTGAACCAGTGTCACTTACTGTAAAGTATGCTTGCACCAAGTCGGCTTGCGCGAGCCGATTACACTTGGTTCACAGACTACACACACATCCAAAGCCACTCCAACACTACAATTACACTTACAAGCACTTCTCACCCTACATACAATTTCTACTAGACAGCCTAAGCCACTTGGTAGAGATACATTGGCTGTATCGTTCCGACTTCGGTCGGGATAGGCCGGTCCTGCAGTGGATACTCAAACGGGTGATGATTACATGTATATATATATATATATATATATATATATATATATATATATATATATATATATATATATATATATATATATATTACATATAGGAGGTGCGACCTAAAAGTTCCAGTAGTCTGAATATTGTAGGAAAATAAGTTACCTTCCCTCATACTTCCTACTTCTTACTGTCGCCTTCGAAGTAGTCCTCTTGGGCATTTTTTCACAAGTCCATGCATCCGTGGAAGGCTTCAGGCGTGATGATCTTGAATACCTCCTGCTATTCTGTCAGTATCTCCTCAGTCGAGTCAAATCGACGTCCTTTCAGTCCTAATTTCATCTTGGGAAACAGGAAAAAGTCACAGGAGGCAAGGTCAGGTGAATAGGGTTGGTGGGGAATGACCACCGTGTTAGTGGAAGCCAGGAACTGCCGGACAACAATTGATGTGTGGGCGAGGACATTGTCATGATGCAGGACCCAGTCCTTGTTCTTCCACTGTTCTGGACATTTGTGGCGGATGTTCTTCCTCAGATGCTGCAAACTTCACAGTAAAACTTTCAGCTAACAGATTGACTGGGTGGGACGAACTTGTGAACAATCCCTTGGCTATCGAAGAAAACGATCAACATCGACTTAACATTGCTGTGCCATTGGTCCACAATTGCAAAACCCTCAAATCACCTACACACCACATTACAATAGTAAGCGTAGCTCAACAACACGTCTGCTCACAGACACGACCGGGGCCACACTGACGCACAAGGGGTGCTGCTGACTCCTCTTAGTGGCAAAAGGCAAAACTGCAAATGGTTAATAAACTTCAGAGCCTTCAAATTTTGCACGAGCATAGTCGTGCTTTTAGCTATTTTCACTGCTTTCACATTGATGACTGACCCCTGACCTGGCCAATGTAGCACATAGATGGACAATAGAAAGTTGTAGTACTAGTCAATGTCTGTAAGCATTCAAACTTTCGTTCCATTCCATTCAGCCACTGGGGAACTTGAGGGGACATTTTTGAAAACTGGTACTGGTTATTAGGAACACTGACGCAAATCTCTGCAGGTTTGCCACTCAAAAATAAATGAGAGAGAAGAAAATGCATGGCGCACTTCTGATAAGAAATGACCTCAAGATTAAGGCTAAATTAGTCAGAGCTTTCTACGCCCATTAGTAATGATCCTACAGTTCAAAATGTGAAAAATATGAAAAAAGGGTTTTTTCGACCGTTCCTAGGCAACGAATAGTTGCCTAACAACCAAAACCTTGCAGATAAAACTGGGTCATAGGCTGGTCACAGTCTAAGTTTAGTCAGAATCGGTTCATTCTGAATGGTAGACGTAGAAGTGCCTGCCACAATAAAACAAGAAACCAAGCAAGAAAATGAGACTAACAATAAGGTCAACATGAGCTGCCAAAAACCAAGCATGAAAACGCGAATTACAATAAGGGCAGCATGAACTGGCAAAAACTGAACAAGAACGGGCATAACAATAACGGCAGCATGAGCTGGATAAAACTAAGCAAGAAAACGCGAATAACAATAAGGGCAGCATGAGCTGGCCAATGTTTGGAGTAAATGGGTAACTATTGAATTCCGTGAAGAGTATTTGTAAGGGCGCTAAGGTTGCAGTACGTGTAGATGGTGAACTAAGTTGATATTTGTGTCTGAATGTCGGATTGAAAAAGAATGTATCAAGTCACCGTGGTTGTCCAGATTGTATGTCAATGGAGTTATAAGTGAGGTACAAGGTAGGACAGTGGATGTTGGAGCGACCCTAATGAGAGAGGGCGGCGTTTCGAAATTCCGGTTCTCTTATTTGTAGATGATACTGTATTGTTAAGTGAAGACGAAGGGAAGCTGCAGGGCCTGGTGAATGAGTCTGGGAGAATGTGTAAGAAACGGAATCTAAAGGAGAATGTTGGGAAGAGTAAAGTTGTGGTCTTTGAGAAAAATTAAATCACTGATTGCACAGTGAGGTTGAATGATGAAGAAATGGCAAATGTGAGTGAATTTAAGTACTTGGCTAGTGTGATAAGCAAGGATGGAAGTTTGGAGAATGAAGTGCTTGAGAGGGAACAATAGGGAAAAAAAGTTACTGGTTCTTTGAAAGCAGTGATACTAAATACGGAAGTAAACATGGAAGTAAAAAATTCGTTGTATGATAGTATTGTGATACCAACTCTAACGTATCGAAGCGAAGTCTGGACCTGATTGGAAAGACACAAATCAAGAGTGAGACCAGTGGAAATAAGTTTTTTGAGAGGAATATGTGAAGATACATGGAGAGACAGACTGACAAATGAGGAAGTGAAGGAGTGTAGATGTGACAGAAAGCGTTAGGAGAAGTATATTGACGTGGTTTGGCCATGTGGAGAGGACAAAGAGCGAGACTAAGGAGTAATGTATATGTGAATGAGGTGGAGGGGGGAGGAGACGGAAAGGGTGACAGAGGATGAGATACAGGGATGGCTTGGAGAGGTATATGAGAAAGGGAGGTGTGGGCTGCGGGGAGGCAGGAAGGACAGTGAAATGGCAGGGGACGGGGCGACATGGAGGCGATTTGTTTGTGGCCAACCCTTACAGGATTAGGGTGTCTGCCTATAGATAAAGTTTATATATACATTATATATGTAATATATGGCCTATATGTAGGCATAATATAACACAATACTATATGTAACTACGGTATGTAACCATATAGCTATAGGAAACCTATAAAACAGGTAGTTATGTCTGAGTTCTCCAGGAAGAGACAACTACACATCCCCTTAGCTAGACGAATCAAGAATGCCAAACATCCCTGATCATGTGCCGGAAATACGAATATGACCGAGACACACACACGCACGCATAAACGTAACCACACTTATGCCCAAGCACTTGAGCTGGAAGCTAGAGGGGGATATAAGTCTGATATCACATGTAGGAAATTAGTAGGACAGGAGAGAACAAGACTTAGACATGGAGAGAGCGACAGGGAGTAGGATAGCGAGAGTAAAGTAGGAGGACTGCAACTAGCATAACCTGCTACTAACCATCGGCTGCACGGGTCACGCCAAGTTCTTAACTTTTATTCATATAACTGTCTCACAATAAACCCAATCGACCTAAATCTACCTATTTCATCATCCCACTTAAAATATGAAGAGGATAACGGAACAGAGGTCTACACTTACATCTACAACGCCTCACCATTACTCTCTCTCCTAGTGCCTCTTCCATCGATGATTCAACCAGATAACCTTCCCTATAGAATTACACCTCTCGGCTACGTCTACTTATATATATATATATATATATATATATATATATATATATATATATATATATATATAGCTAGCCTCTGTGGTACAGTGGTAGAGTGTGCGTTTCGTATACGGGTGGACCAGGGTTTGCGCCCCGCCAGGGTTATAAACTTTGGGAGAGTTCACCCGGCCACATACTGCATTGGCGGACACAAGGGGTGCTGTGGTTGAACCAGTGTCACTTACTGTAAAGTATGCTTGCACCAAGTCGGCTTGCGCGAGCCGATTACACTTGGTTCACAGACTACACACACATCCAAAGCCACTCCAACACTACAATTACACTTACAAGCACTTCTCACCCTACATACAATTTCTACTAGACAGCCTAAGCCACTTGGTAGAGATACATTGGCTGTATCGTTCCGACTTCGGTCGGGATAGGCCGGTCCTGCAGTGGATACTCAAACGGGTGATGATTACATGTATATATATATATATATATATATATATATATATATATATATATATATATATATATATATATATATATATATATATATATTACATATAGGAGGTGCGACCTAAAAGTTCCAGTAGTCTGAATATTGTAGGAAAATAAGTTACCTTCCCTCATACTTCCTACTTCTTACTGTCGCCTTCGAAGTAGTCCTCTTGGGCATTTTTTCACAAGTCCATGCATCCGTGGAAGGCTTCAGGCGTGATGATCTTGAATACCTCCTGCTATTCTGTCAGTATCTCCTCAGTCGAGTCAAATCGACGTCCTTTCAGTCCTAATTTCATCTTGGGAAACAGGAAAAAGTCACAGGAGGCAAGGTCAGGTGAATAGGGTTGGTGGGGAATGACCACCGTGTCAGTGGAAGCCAGGAACTGCCGGACAACAATTGATGTGTGGGCGAGGACATTGTCATGATGCAGGACCCAGTCCTTGTTCTTCCACTGTTCTGGACATTTGTGGCGGATGTTCTTCCTCAGATGCTGCAAACTTCACAGTAAAACTTTCAGCTAACAGATTGACTGGGTGGGACGAACTTGTGAACAATCCCTTGGCTATCGAAGAAAACGATCAACATCGACTTAACATTGCTGTGCCATTGGTCCACAATTGCAAAACCCTCAAATCACCTACACACCACATTACAATAGTAAGCGTAGCTCAACAACACGTCTGCTCACAGACACGACCGGGGCCACACTGACGCACAAGGGGTGCTGCTGACTCCTCTTAGTGGCAAAAGGCAAAACTGCAAATGGTTAATAAACTTCAGAGCCTTTCAAATTTTGCACGAGCATAGTCGTGCTTTTAGCTATTTTCACTGCTTTCACATTGATGACTGACCCCTGACCTGGCCAATGTAGCACATAGATGGACAATAGAAAGTTGTAGTACTAGTCAATGTCTGTAAGCATTCAAACTTTCGTTCCATTCCATTCAGCCACTGGGGAACTTGAGGGGGCATTTTTGAAAACTGGTACTGGTTATTAGGAACACTGACGCAAATCTCTGCAGGTTTGCCACTCAAAAACTAAATGAGAGAGAAGAAAATGCATGGCGCACTTCTGATAAGAAATGACCTCAAGATTAAGGCTAAATTAGTCAGAGCTTTCTACGCCCATTAGTAATGATCCTACAGTTCAAAATGTGAAAAATATGAAAAAAGGGGTTTTTCGACCGTTCCTAGGCAACGAATAGTTGCCTAACAACCAAAACCTTGCAGATAAAACTGGGTCATAGGCTGGTCACAGTCTAAGTTTAGTCAGAATCGGTTCATTCTGAATGGTAGACGTAGAAGTGCCTGCCACAATAAAACAAGAAACCAAGCAAGAAAATGAGACTAACAATAAGGTCAACATGAGCTGCCAAAAACCAAGCATGAAAACGCGAATTACAATAAGGGCAGCATGAACTGGCAAAAACTGAACAAGAACGGGCATAACAATAACGGCAGCATGAGCTGGATAAAACTAAGCAAGAAAACGCGAATAACAATAAGGGCAGCATGAGCTGGCCAATGTTTGGAGTAAATGGGTAACTATTGAATTCCGTGAAGAGTATTTGTAAGGGCGCTAAGGTTGCAGTACGTGTAGATGGTGAACTAAGTTGATATTTGTGTCTGAATGTCGGATTGAAAAAAGAATGTATCAAGTCACCGTGGTTGTCCAGATTGTATGTCAATGGAGTTATAAGTGAGGTACAAGGTAGGACAGTGGATGTTGGAGCGACCCTAATGAGAGAGGGCGGCGTTTCGAAATTCCGGTTCTCTTATTTGTAGATGATACTGTATTGTTAAGTGAAGACGAAGGGAAGCTGCAGGGCCTGGTGAATGAGTCTGGGAGAATGTGTAAGAAACGGAATCTAAAGGAGAATGTTGGGAAGAGTAAAGTTGTGGTCTTTGAGAAAAATTAAATCACTGATTGCACAGTGAGGTTGAATGATGAAGAAATGGCAAATGTGAGTGAATTTAAGTACTTGGCTAGTGTGATAAGCAAGGATGGAAGTTTGGAGAATGAAGTGCTTGAGAGGGAACAATAGGGAAAAAAAGTTACTGGTTCTTTGAAAGCAGTGATACTAAATACGGAAGTAAACATGGAAGTAAAAAATTCGTTGTATGATAGTATTGTGATACCAACTCTAACGTATCGAAGCGAAGTCTGGACCTGATTGGAAAGACACAAATCAAGAGTGAGACCAGTGGAAATAAGTTTTTTGAGAGGAATATGTGAAGATACATGGAGAGACAGACTGACAAATGAGGAAGTGAAGGAGTGTAGATGTGACAGAAAGCGTTAGGAGAAGTATATTGACGTGGTTTGGCCATGTGGAGAGGACAAAGAGCGAGACTAAGGAGTAATGTATATGTGAATGAGGTGGAGGGGAGGAGACGGAAAGGGTGACAGAGGATGAGATACAGGGATGGCTTGGAGAGGTATATGAGAAAGGGAGGTGTGGGCTGCGGGGAGGCAGAGAGGACAGTGAAATGGCAGGGGACGGGGCGACATGGAGGCGATTTGTTTGTGGCCAACCCTTACAGGATTAGGGTGTCTGGCTATAGATAAAGTTTATATATACATTATATATGTAATATATGGCCTATATGTAGGCATAATATAACACAATACTATATGTAACTACGGTATGTAACCATATAGCTATAGGAAACCTATAAAACAGGTAGTTATGTCTGAGTTCTCCAGGAAGAGACAACTACACATCCCCTTAGCTAGACGAATCAAGAATGCCAAACATCCCTGATCATGTGCCGGAAATACGAATATGACCGAGACACACACACGCACGCATAAACGTAACCACACTTATGCCCAAGCACTTGAGCTGGAAGCTAGAGGGGGATATAAGTCTGATATCACATGTAGGAAATTAGTAGGACAGGAGAGAACAAGACTTAGACATGGAGAGAGCGACAGGGAGTAGGATAGCGAGAGTAAAGTAGGAGGACTGCAACTAGCATAACCTGCTACTAACCATCGGTTGCACGGGTCACGCCAAGTTCTTAACTTTTATTCATATAACTGTCTCACAATAAACCCAATCGACCTAAATCTACCTATTTCATCATCCCACTTAAAATATGAAGAGGATAACGGAACAGAGGTCTACACTTACATCTACAACGCCTCACCATTACTCTCTCTCCTAGTGCCTCTTCCATCGATGATTCAACCAGATAACCTTCCCTATAGAATTACACCTCTCGGCTACGTCTACTTATATATATATATATATATATATATATATATATATATATATATATATATATATATATATATATATATATATATATATATATATATATATATAGCTAGCCTCTGTGGTACAGTGGTAGAGTGTGCGTTTCGTATACGGGTGGACCAGGGTTTGCGCCCCGCCAGGGTTATAAACTTTGGGAGAGTTCACCCGGCCACATACTGCATTGGCGGACACAAGGGGTGCTGTGGTTGAACCAGTGTCACTTACTGTAAAGTATGCTTGCACCAAGTCGGCTTGCGCGAGCCGATTACACTTGGTTCACAGACTACACACACATCCAAAGCCACTCCAACACTACAATTACACTTACAAGCACTTCTCACCCTACATACAATTTCTACTAGACAGCCTAAGCCACTTGGTAGAGATACATTGGCTGTATCGTTCCGACTTCGGTCGGGATAGGCCGGTCCTGCAGTGGATACTCAAACGGGTGATGATTACATGTATATATATATATATATATATATATATATATATATATATATATATATATATATATATATATATATATATATATATTACATATAGGAGGTGCGACCTAAAAGTTCCAGTAGTCTGAATATTGTAGGAAAATAAGTTACCTTCCCTCATACTTCCTACTTCTTACTGTCGCCTTCGAAGTAGTCCTCTTGGGCATTTTTTCACAAGTCCATGCATCCGTGGAAGGCTTCAGGCGTGATGATCTTGAATACCTCCTGCTATTCTGTCAGTATCTCCTCAGTCGAGTCAAATCGACGTCCTTTCAGTCCTAATTTCATCTTGGGAAACAGGAAAAAGTCACAGGAGGCAAGGTCAGGTGAATAGGGTTGGTGGGGAATGACCACCGTGTCAGTGGAAGCCAGGAACTGCCGGACAACAATTGATGTGTGGGCGAGGACATTGTCATGATGCAGGACCCAGTCCTTGTTCTTCCACTGTTCTGGACATTTGTGGCGGATGTTCTTCCTCAGATGCTGCAAACTTCACAGTAAAACTTTCAGCTAACAGATTGACTGGGTGGGACGAACTTGTGAACAATCCCTTGGCTATCGAAGAAAACGATCAACATCGACTTTACATTGCTGTGCCATTGGTCCACAATTGCAAAACCCTCAAATCACCTACACACCATATTACAATAGTAAGCGTAGCTCAACAACACGTCTGCTCACAGACACGACCGGGGCCACACTGACGCACAAGGGGTGCTGCTGACTCCTCTTAGTGGCAAAAGGCAAAACTGCAAATGGTTAATAAACTTCAGAGCCTTCAAATTTTGCACGAGCATAGTCGTGCTTTTAGCTATTTTCACTGCTTTCACATTGATGACTGACCCCTGACCTGGCCAATGTAGCACATAGATGGACAATAGAAAGTTGTAGTACTAGTCAATGTCTGTAAGCATTCAAACTTTCGTTCCATTCCATTCAGCCACTGGGGAACTTGAGGGGGCATTTTTGAAAACTGGTACTGGTTATTAGGAACACTGACGCAAATCTCTGCAGGTTTGCCACTCAAAAACTAAATGAGAGAGAAGAAAATGCATGGCGCACTTCTGATAAGAAATGACCTCAAGATTAAGGCTAAATTAGTCAGAGCTTTCTACGCCCATTAGTAATGATCCTACAGTTCAAAATGTGAAAAATATGAAAAAAGGGGTTTTTCGACCGTTCCTAGGCAACGAATAGTTGCCTAACAACCAAAACCTTGCAGATAAAACTGGGTCATAGGCTGGTCACAGTCTAAGTTTAGTCAGAATCGGTTCATTCTGAATGGTAGACGTAGAAGTGCCTGCCACAATAAAACAAGAAACCAAGCAAGAAAATGAGACTAACAATAAGGACAGCAAGAGCTGGCCAAAAACCAAGCATGAAAACGCGAATTACAATAAGGGCAGCATGAACTGGCAAAAACTGAACAAGAACGGGCATAACAATAACGGCAGCATGAGCTGGATAAAACTAAGCAAGAAAACGCGAATAACAATAAGGGCAGCATGAGCTGGCCAATGTTTGGAGTAAATGGGTAACTATTGAATTCCGTGAAGAGTATTTGTAAGGGCGCTAAGGTTGCAGTACGTGTAGATGGTGAACTAAGTTGATATTTGTGTCTGAATGTCGGATTGAAAAAAGAATGTATCAAGTCACCGTGGTTGTCCAGATTGTATGTCAATGGAGTTATAAGTGAGGTACAAGGTAGGACAGTGGATGTTGGAGCGACCCTAATGAGAGAGGGCGGCGTTTCGAAATTCCGGTTCTCTTATTTGTAGATGATACTGTATTGTTAAGTGAAGACGAAGGGAAGCTGCAGGGCCTGGTGAATGAGTCTGGGAGAATGTGTAAGAAACGGAATCTAAAGGAGAATGTTGGGAAGAGTAAAGTTGTGGTCTTTGAGAAAAATTAAATCACTGATTGCACAGTGAGGTTGAATGATGAAGAAATGGCAAATGTGAGTGAATTTAAGTACTTGGCTAGTGTGATAAGCAAGGATGGAAGTTTGGAGAATGAAGTGCTTGAGAGGGAACAATAGGGAAAAAAAGTTACTGGTTCTTTGAAAGCAGTGATACTAAATACGGAAGTAAACATGGAAGTAAAAAATTCGTTGTATGATAGTATTGTGATACCAACTCTAACGTATCGAAGCGAAGTCTGGACCTGATTGGAAAGACACAAATCAAGAGTGAGACCAGTGGAAATAAGTTTTTTGAGAGGAATATGTGAAGATACATGGAGAGACAGACTGACAAATGAGGAAGTGAAGGAGTGTAGATGTGACAGAAAGCGTTAGGAGAAGTATATTGACGTGGTTTGGCCATGTGGAGAGGACAAAGAGCGAGACTAAGGAGTAATGTATATGTGAATGAGGTGGAGGGGGGAGGAGACGGAAAGGGTGACAGAGGATGAGATACAGGGATGGCTTGGAGAGGTATATGAGAAAGGGAGGTGTGGGCTACGGGGAGGCAGGGAGGACAGTGAAATGGCAGGGGACGGGGCGACATGGAGGCGATTTGTTTGTGGCCAACCCTTACAGGATTAGGGTGTCTGGCTATAGATAAAGTTTATATATACATTATATATGTAATATATGGCCTATATGTAGGCATAATATAACACAATACTATATGTAACTACGGTATGTAACCATATAGCTATAGGAAACCTATAAAACAGGTAGTTATGTCTGAGTTCTCCAGGAAGAGACAACTACACATCCCCTTAGCTAGACGAATCAAGAATGCCAAACATCCCTGATCATGTGCCGGAAATACGAATATGACCGAGACACACACACGCACGCATAAACGTAACCACACTTATGCCCAAGCACTTGAGCTGGAAGCTAGAGGGGGATATAAGTCTGATATCACATGTAGGAAATTAGTAGGACAGGAGAGAACAAGACTTAGACATGGAGAGAGCGACAGGGAGTAGGATAGCGAGAGTAAAGTAGGAGGACTGCAACTAGCATAACCTGCTACTAACCATCGGCTGCACGGGTCACGCCAAGTTCTTAACTTTTATTCATATAACTGTCTCACAATAAACCCAATCGACCTAAATCTACCTATTTCATCATCCCACTTAAAATATGAAGAGGATAACGGAACAGAGGTCTACACTTACATCTACAACGCCTCACCATTACTCTCTCTCCTAGTGCCTCTTCCATCGATGATTCAACCAGATAACCTTCCCTATAGAATTACACCTCTCGGCTACGTCTACTTATATATATATATATATATATATATATATATATATATATATATATATATATATATATATATATATATATAGCTAGCCTCTGTGGTACAGTGGTAGAGTGTGCGTTTCGTATACGGGTGGACCAGGGTTTGCGCCCCGCCAGGGTTATAAACTTTGGGAGAGTTCACCCGGCCACATACTGCATTGGCGGACACAAGGGGTGCTGTGGTTGAACCAGTGTCACTTACTGTAAAGTATGCTTGCACCAAGTCGGCTTGCGCGAGCCGATTACACTTGGTTCACAGACTACACACACATCCAAAGCCACTCCAACACTACAATTACACTTACAAGCACTTCTCACCCTACATACAATTTCTACTAGACAGCCTAAGCCACTTGGTAGAGATACATTGGCTGTATCGTTCCGACTTCGGTCGGGATAGGCCGGTCCTGCAGTGGATACTCAAACGGGTGATGATTACATATATATATATATATATATATATATGTATATATATATATATATATATATATATATATATATATATATATATATTACATATAGGAGGTGCGACCTAAAAGTTCCAGTAGTCTGAATATTGTAGGAAAATAAGTTACCTTCCCTCATACTTCCTACTTCTTACTGTCGCCTTCGAAGTAGTCCTCTTGGGCATTTTTTCACAAGTCCATGCATCCGTGGAAGGCTTCAGGCGTGATGATCTTGAATACCTCCTGCTATTCTGTCAGTATCTCCTCAGTCGAGTCAAATCGACGTCCTTTCAGTCCTAATTTCATCTTGGGAAACAGGAAAAAGTCACAGGAGGCAAGGTCAGGTGAATAGGGTTGGTGGGGAATGACCACCGTGTCAGTGGAAGCCAGGAACTGCCGGACAACAATTGATGTGTGGGCGAGGACATTGTCATGATGCAGGACCCAGTCCTTGTTCTTCCACTGTTCTGGACATTTGTGGCGGATGTTCTTCCTCAGATGCTGCAAACTTCACAGTAAAACTTTCAGCTAACAGATTGACTGGGTGGGACGAACTTGTGAACAATCCCTTGGCTATCGAAGAAAACGATCAACATCGACTTAACATTGCTGTGCCATTGGTCCACAATTGCAAAACCCTCAAATCACCTACACACCACATTACAATAGTAAGCGTAGCTCAACAACACGTCTGCTCACAGACACGACCGGGGCCACACTGACGCACAAGGGGTGCTGCTGACTCCTCTTAGTGGCAAAAGGCAAAACTGCAAATGGTTAATAAACTTCAGAGCCTTCAAATTTTGCACGAGCATAGTCGTGCTTTTAGCTATTTTCACTGCTTTCACATTGATGACTGACCCCTGACCTGGCCAATGTAGCACATAGATGGACAATAGAAAGTTGTAGTACTAGTCAATGTCTGTAAGCATTCAAACTTTCGTTCCATTCCATTCAGCCACTGGGGAACTTGAGGGGGCATTTTTGAAAACTGGTACTGGTTATTAGGAACACTGACGCAAATCTCTGCAGGTTTGCCACTCAAAAACTAAATGAGAGAGAAGAAAATGCATGGCGCACTTCTGATAAGAAATGACCTCAAGATTAAGGCTAAATTAGTCAGAGCTTTCTACGCCCATTAGTAATGATCCTACAGTTCAAAATGTGAAAAATATGAAAAAAGGGGTTTTTCGACCGTTCCTAGGCAACGAATAGTTGCCTAACAACCAAAACCTTGCAGATAAAACTGGGTCATAGGCTGGTCACAGTCTAAGTTTAGTCAGAATCGGTTAATTCTGAATGGTAGACGTAGAAGTGCCTGCCACAATAAAACAAGAAACCAGGCAAGAAAATGAGACTAACAATAAGGTCAAGATGAGCTGCCAAAAACCAAGCATGAAAACGCGAATTACAATAAGGGCAGCATGAACTGGCAAAAACTGAACAAGAACGGGCATAACAATAACGGCAGCATGAGCTGGATAAAACTAAGCAAGAAAACGCGAATAACAATAAGGGCAGCATAAGCTGGCCAATGTTTGGAGTAAATGGGTAACTATTGAATTCCGTGAAGAGTATTTATAAGGTCGCTAAGGTTGCAGTACGTGTAGATGGTGAACTAAGTTGATATTTGTGTCTGAATGTCGGATTGAAAAAAGAATGTATCATGTCACCGTGGTTGTCCAGATTGTATGTCAATGGAGTTATAAGTGAGGTACAAGGTAGGACAGTGGATGTTGGAGCGACCCTAATGAGAGAGGGCGGCGTTTCGAAATTCCGGTTCTCTTATTTGTAGATGATACTGTATTGTTAAGTGAAGACGAAGGGAAGCTGCAGGGCCTGGTGAATGAGTCTGGGAGAATGTGTAAGAAACGGAATCTAAAGGAGAATGTTGGGAAGAGTAAAGTTGTGGTCTTTGAGAAAAATTAAATCACTGATTGCACAGTGAGGTTGAATGATGAAGAAATGGCAAATGTGAGTGAATTTAAGTACTTGGCTAGTGTGATAAGCAAGGATGGAAGTTTGGAGAATGAAGTGCTTGAGAGGGAACAATAGGGAAAAAACGTTACTGGTTCTTTGAAAGCAGTGATACTAAATACGGAAGTAAACATGGAAGTAAAAAATTCGTTGTATGATAGTATTGTGATACCAACTCTAACGTATCGAAGCGAAGTCTGGACCTGATTGGAAAGACACAAATCAAGAGTGAGACCAGTGGAAATAAGTTTTTTGAGAGGAATATGTGAAGATACATGGAGAGACAGACTGACAAATGAGGAAGTGAAGGAGTGTAGATGTGACAGAAAGCGTTAGGAGAAGTATATTGACGTGGTTTGGCCATGTGGAGAGGACAAAGAGCGAGACTAAGGAGTAATGTATATGTGAATGAGGTGGAGGGGGGAGGAGACGGAAAGGGTGACAGAGGATGAGATACAGGGATGGCTTGGAGAGGTATATGAGAAAGGGAGGTGTGGGCTGCGGGGAGGCAGAGAGGACAGTGAAATGGCAGGGGACGGGGCGACATGGAGGCGATTTGTTTGTGGCCAACCCTTACAGGATTAGGGTGTCTGCCTATAGATAAAGTTTATATATACATTATATATGTAATATATGGCCTATATGTAGGCATAATATAACACAATACTATATGTAACTACGGTATGTAACCATATAGCTATAGGAAACCTATAAAACAGGTAGTTATGTCTGAGTTCTCCAGGAAGAGACAACTACACATCCCCTTAGCTAGACGAATCAAGAATGCCAAACATCCCTGATCATGTGCCGGAAATACGAATATGACCGAGACACACACACGCACGCATAAACGTAACCACACTTATGCCCAAGCACTTGAGCTGGAAGCTAGAGGGGGATATAAGTCTGATATCACATGTAGGAAATTAGTAGGACAGGAGAGAACAAGACTTAGACATGGAGAGAGCGACAGGGAGTAGGATAGCGAGAGTAAAGTAGGAGGACTGCAACTAGCATAACCTGCTACTAACCATCGGCTGCACGGGTCACGCCAAGTTCTTAACTTTTATTCATATAACTGTCTCACAATAAACCCAATCGACCTAAATCTACCTATTTCATCATCCCACTTAAAATATGAAGAGGATAACGGAACAGAGGTCTACACTTACATCTACAACGCCTCACCATTACTCTCTCTCCTAGTGCCTCTTCCATCGATGATTCAACCAGATAACCTTCCCTATAGAATTACACCTCTCGGCTACGTCTACTTATATATATATATATATATATATATATATATATATATATATATATATATATATATATATATATATAGCTAGCCTCTGTGGTACAGTGGTAGAGTGTGCGTTTCGTATACGGGTGGACCAGGGTTTGCGCCCCGCCAGGGTTATAAACTTTGGGAGAGTTCACCCGGCCACATACTGCATTGGCGGACACAAGGGGTGCTGTGGTTGAATCAGTGTCACTTACTGTAAAGTATGCTTGCACCAAGTCGGCTTGCGCGAGCCGATTACACTTGGTTCACAGACTACACACACATCCAAAGCCACTCCAACACTACAATTACACTTACAAGCACTTCTCACCCTACATACAATCTCTACTAGACAGCCTAAGCCACTTGGTAGAGATACATTGGCTGTATCGTTCCGACTTCGGTCGGGATAGGCCGGTCCTGCAGTGGATACTCAAACGGGTGATGATTACATGTATATATATATATATATATATATATATATATATATATATATATATATATATATATATATATATATATATTACATATAGGAGGTGCGACCTAAAAGTTCCAGTAGTCTGAATATTGTAGGAAAATAAGTTACCTTCCCTCATACTTCCTACTTCTTACTGTCGCCTTCGAAGTAGTCCTCTTGGGCATTTTTTCACAAGTCCATGCATCCGTGGATGGCTTCAGGCGTGATGATCTTGAATACCTCCAGCTATTCTGTCAGTATCTCCTCAGTCGAGTCAAATCGACGTCCTTTCAGTCCTAATTTCATCTTGGGAAACAGGAAAAAGTCACAGGAGGCAAGGTCAGGTGAATAGGGTTGGTGGGGAATGACCACCGTGTTAGTGGAAGCCAGGAACTGCCGGACAACAATTGATGTGTGGGCGAGGACATTGTCATGATGCAGGACCCAGTCCTTGTTCTTCCACTGTTCTGGACATTTGTGGTGGATGTTCTTCCTCAGATGCTGCAGACTTCACAGTAAAACTTTCAGCTAACAGATTGACTGGGTGGGACGAACTTGTGAACAATCCCTTGGCTATCGAAGAAAACGATCAACATCGACTTAACATTGCTGTGCCATTGGTCCACAATTGCAAAACCCTCAAATCACCTACACACCACATTACAATAGTAAGCGTAGCTCAACAACACGTCTGCTCACAGACACGACCGGGGCCACACTGACGCACAAGGGGTGCTGCTGACTCCTCTTAGTGGCAAAAGGCAAAACTGCAAATGGTTAATAAACTTCAGAGCCTTCAAATTTTGCACGAGCATAGTCGTGCTTTTAGCTATTTTCACTGCTTTCACATTGATGACTGACCCCTGACCTGGCCAATGTAGCACATAGATGGACAATAGAAAGTTGTAGTACTAGTCAATGTCTGTAAGCATTCAAACTTTCGTTCCATTCCATTCAGCCACTGGGGAACTTGAGGGGGCATTTTTGAAAACTGGTACTGGTTATTAGGAACACTGACGCAAATCTCTGCAGGTTTGCCACTCAAAAACTAAATGAGAGAGAAGAAAATGCATGGCGCACTTCTGATAAGAAATGACCTCAAGATTAAGGCTAAATTAGTCAGAGCTTTCTACGCCCATTAGTAATGATCCTACAGTTCAAAATGTGAAAAATATGAAAAAAGGGGTTTTTCGACCGTTCCTAGGCAACGAATAGTTGCCTAACAACCAAAACCTTGCAGATAAAACTGGGTCATAGGCTGGTCACAGTCTAAGTTTAGTCAGAATCGGTTAATTCTGAATGGTAGACGTAGAAGTGCCTGCCACAATAAAACAAGAAACCAGGCAAGAAAAAGAGACTAACAATAAGGTCAACATGAGCTGGCAAAAATCAAGCATGAAAACGCGAATTACAATAAGGGCAGCATGAACTGGCAAAAACTGAACAAGAACGGGCATAACAATAACGGCAGCATGAGCTGGATAAAACTAAGCAAGAAAACGCGAATAACAATAAGGGCAGCATAAGCTGGCCAATGTTTGGAGTAAATGGGTAACTATTGAATTCCGTGAAGAGTATTTATAAGGTCGCTAAGGTTGCAGTACGTGTAGATGGTGAACTAAGTTGATATTTGTGTCTGAATGTCGGATTGAAAAAGAATGTATCATGTCACCGTGGTTGTCCAGATTGTATGTCAATGGAGTTATAAGTGAGGTACAAGGTAGGACAGTGGATGTTGGAGCGACCCTAATGAGAGAGGGCGGCGTTTCGAAATTCCGGTTCTCTTATTTGTAGATGATACTGTATTGTTAAGTGAAGACGAAGGGAAGCTGCAGGGCCTGGTGAATGAGTCTGGGAGAATGTGTAAGAAACGGAATCTAAAGGAGAATGTTGGGAAGAGTAAAGTTGTGGTCTTTGAGAAAAATTAAATCACTGATTGCACAGTGAGGTTGAATGATGAAGAAATGGCAAATGTGAGTGAATTTAAGTACTTGGCTAGTGTGATAAGCAAGGATGGAAGTTTGGAGAATGAAGTGCTTGAGAGGGAACAATAGGGAAAAAACGTTACTGGTTCTTTGAAAGCAGTGATACTAAATACGGAAGTAAACATGGAAGTAAAAAATTCGTTGTATGATAGTATTGTGATACCAACTCTAACGTATCGAAGCGAAGTCTGGACCTGATTGGAAAGACACAAATCAAGAGTGAGACCAGTGGAAATAAGTTTTTTGAGAGGAATATGTGAAGATACATGGAGAGACAGACTGACAAATGAGGAAGTGAAGGAGTGTAGATGTGACAGAAAGCGTTAGGAGAAGTATATTGACGTGGTTTGGCCATGTGGAGAGGACAAAGAGCGAGACTAAGGAGTAATGTATATGTGAATGAGGTGGAGGGGGGAGGAGACGGAAAGGGTGACAGAGGATGAGATACAGGGATGGCTTGGAGAGGTATATGAGAAAGGGAGGTGTGGGCTACGGGGAGGCAGGGAGGACAGTGAAATGGCAGGGGACGGGGCGACATGGAGGCGATTTGTTTGTGGCCAACCCTTACAGGATTAGGGTGTCTGGCTATAGATAAAGTTTATATATACATTATATATGTAATATATGGCCTATATGTAGGCATAATATAACACAATACTATATGTAACTACGGTATGTAACCATATAGCTATAGGAAACCTATAAAACAGGTAGTTATGTCTGAGTTCTCCAGGAAGAGACAACTACACATCCCCTTAGCTAGACGAATCAAGAATGCCAAACATCCCTGATCATGTGCCGGAAATACGAATATGACCGAGACACACACACGCACGCATAAACGTAACCACACTTATGCCCAAGCACTTGAGCTGGAAGCTAGAGGGGGATATAAGTCTGATATCACATGTAGGAAATTAGTAGGACAGGAGAGAACAAGACTTAGACATGGAGAGAGCGACAGGGAGTAGGATAGCGAGAGTAAAGTAGGAGGACTGCAACTAGCATAACCTGCTACTAACCATCGGCTGCACGGGTCACGCCAAGTTCTTAACTTTTATTCATATAACTGTCTCACAATAAACCCAATCGACCTAAATCTACCTATTTCATCATCCCACTTAAAATATGAAGAGGATAACGGAACAGAGGTCTACACTTACATCTACAACGCCTCACCATTACTCTCTCTCCTAGTGCCTCTTCCATCGATGATTCAACCAGATAACCTTCCCTATAGAATTACACCTCTCGGCTACGTCTACTTATATATATATATATATATATATATATATAGCTAGCCTCTGTGGTACAGTGGTAGAGTGTGCGTTTCGTATACGGGTGGACCAGGGTTTGCGCCCCGCCAGGGTTATAAACTTTGGGAGAGTTCACCCGGCCACATACTGCATTGGCGGACACAAGGGGTGCTGTGGTTGAACCAGTGTCACTTACTGTAAAGTATGCTTGCACCAAGTCGGCTTGCGCGAGCCGATTACACTTGGTTCACAGACTACACACACATCCAAAGCCACTCCAACACTACAATTACACTTACAAGCACTTCTCACCCTACATACAATCTCTACTAGACAGCCTAAGCCACTTGGTAGAGATACATTGGCTGTATCGTTCCGACTTCGGTCGGGATAGGCCGGTCCTGCAGTGGATACTCAAACGGGTGATGATTACATGTATATATATATATATATATATATATATATATATATATATTACATATAGGAGGTGCGACCTAAAAGTTCCAGTAGTCTGAATATTGTAGGAAAATAAGTTACCTTCCCTCATACTTCCTACTTCTTACTGTCGCCTTCGAAGTAGTCCTCTTGGGCATTTTTTCACAAGTCCATGCATCCGTGGAAGGCTTCAGGCGTGATGATCTTGAATACCTCCTGCTATTCTGTCAGTATCTCCTCAGTCGAGTCAAATCGACGTCCTTTCAGTCCTAATTTCATCTTGGGAAACAGGAAAAAGTCACAGGAGGCAAGGTCAGGTGAATAGGGTTGGTGGGGAATGACCACCGTGTCAGTGGAAGCCAGGAACTGCCGGACAACAATTGATGTGTGGGCGAGGACATTGTCATGATGCAGGACCCAGTCCTTGTTCTTCCACTGTTCTGGACATTTGTGGCGGATGTTCTTCCTCAGATGCTGCAAACTTCACAGTAAAACTTTCAGCTAACAGATTGACTGGGTGGGACGAACTTGTGAACAATCCCTTGGCTATCGAAGAAAACGATCAACATCGACTTAACATTGCTGTGCCATTGGTCCACAATTGCAAAACCCTCAAATCACCTACACACCACATTACAATAGTAAGCGTAGCTCAACAACACGTCTGCTCACAGACACGACCGGGGCCACACTGACGCACAAGGGGTGCTGCTGACTCCTCTTAGTGGCAAAAGGCAAAACTGCAAATGGTTAATAAACTTCAGAGCCTTCAAATTTTGCACGAGCATAGTCGTGCTTTTAGCTATTTTCACTGCTTTCACATTGATGACTGACCCCTGACCTGGCCAATGTAGCACATAGATGGACAATAGAAAGTTGTAGTACTAGTCAATGTCTGTAAGCATTCAAACTTTCGTTCCATTCCATTCAGCCACTGGGGAACTTGAGGGGGCATTTTTGAAAACTGGTACTGGTTATTAGGAACACTGACGCAAATCTCTGCAGGTTTGCCACTCAAAAACTAAATGAGAGAGAAGAAAATGCATGGCGCACTTCTGATAAGAAATGACCTCAAGATTAAGGCTAAATTAGTCAGAGCTTTCTACGCCCATTAGTAATGATCCTACAGTTCAAAATGTGAAAAATATGAAAAAAGGGGTTTTTCGACCGTTCCTAGGCAACGAATAGTTGCCTAACAACCAAAACCTTGCAGATAAAACTGGGTCATAGGCTGGTCACAGTCTAAGTTTAGTCAGAATCGGTTAATTCTGAATGGTAGACGTAGAAGTGCCTGCCACAATAAAACAAGAAACCAGGCAAGAAAAAGAGACTAACAATAAGGTCAACATGAGCTGGCAAAAATCAAGCATGAAAACGCGAATTACAATAAGGGCAGCATGAACTGGCAAAAACTGAACAAGAACGGGCATAACAATAACGGCAGCATGAGCTGGATAAAACTAAGCAAGAAAACGCGAATAACAATAAGGGCAGCATAAGCTGGCCAATGTTTGGAGTAAATGGGTAACTATTGAATTCCGTGAAGAGTATTTATAAGGTCGCTAAGGTTGCAGTACGTGTAGATGGTGAACTAAGTTGATATTTGTGTCTGAATGTCGGATTGAAAAAAGAATGTATCATGTCACCGTGGTTGTCCAGATTGTATGTCAATGGAGTTATAAGTGAGGTACAAGGTAGGACAGTGGATGTTGGAGCGACCCTAATGAGAGAGGGCGGCGTTTCGAAATTCCGGTTCTCTTATTTGTAGATGATACTGTATTGTTAAGTGAAGACGAAGGGAAGCTGCAGGGCCTGGTGAATGAGTCTGGGAGAATGTGTAAGAAACGGAATCTAAAGGAGAATGTTGGGAAGAGTAAAGTTGTGGTCTTTGAGAAAAATTAAATCACTGATTGCACAGTGAGGTTGAATGATGAAGAAATGGCAAATGTGAGTGAATTTAAGTACTTGGCTAGTGTGATAAGCAAGGATGGAAGTTTGGAGAATGAAGTGCTTGAGAGGGAACAATAGGGAAAAAACGTTACTGGTTCTTTGAAAGCAGTGATACTAAATACGGAAGTAAACATGGAAGTAAAAAATTCGTTGTATGATAGTATTGTGATACCAACTCTAACGTATCGAAGCGAAGTCTGGACCTGATTGGAAAGACACAAATCAAGAGTGAGACCAGTGGAAATAAGTTTTTTGAGAGGAATATGTGAAGATACATGGAGAGACAGACTGACAAATGAGGAAGTGAAGGAGTGTAGATGTGACAGAAAGCGTTAGGAGAAGTATATTGACGTGGTTTGGCCATGTGGAGAGGACAAAGAGCGAGACTAAGGAGTAATGTATATGTGAATGAGGTGGAGGGGGGAGGAGACGGAAAGGGTGACAGAGGATGAGATACAGGGATGGCTTGGAGAGGTATATGAGAAAGGGAGGTGTGGGCTGCGGGGAGGCAGGGAGGACAGTGAAATGGCAGGGGACGGGGCGACATGGAGGCGATTTGTTTGTGGCCAACCCTTACAGGATTAGGGTGTCTGGCTATAAAGTTTATATATACATTATATATGTAATATATGGCCTATATGTAGGCATAATATAACACAATACTATATGTAACTACGGTATGTAACCATATAGCTATAGGAAACCTATAAAACAGGTAGTTATGTCTGAGTTCTCCAGGAAGAGACAACTACACATCCCCTTAGCTAGACGAATCAAGAATGCCAAACATCCCTGATCATGTGCCGGAAATATGACCGAGACACACACACGCACGCATAAACGTAACCACACTTATGCCCAAGCACTTGAGCTGGAAGCTAGAGGGGGATATAAGTCTGATATCACATGTAGGAAATTAGTAGGACAGGAGAGAACAAGACTTAGACATGGAGAGAGCGACAGGGAGTAGGATAGCGAGAGTAAAGTAGGAGGACTGCAACTAGCATAACCTGCTACTAACCATCGGTTGCACGGGTCACGCCAAGTTCTTAACTTTTATTCATATAACTGTCTCACAATAAACCCAATCGACCTAAATCTACCTATTTCATCATCCCACTTAAAATATGAAGAGGATAACGGAGCAGAGGTCTACACTTACATCTACAACGCCTCACCATTACTCTCTCTCCTAGTGCCTCTTCCATCGACGATTCAACCAGATAACCTTCCCTATAGAATTATACCTCTCGGCTACGTCTACTTATATATATATATATATATATATATATATATATATATATATATATATATATATATATATATATAGCTAGCCTCTGTGGTACAGTGGTAAAGTGTGCGTTTCGTATACGGGTGGACCAGGGTTTGCGCCCCGCCAGGGTTATAAACTTTGGGAGAGTTCACCCGGCCACGTACTGCATTGGCGGACACAAGGGGTGCTGTGGTTGAATCAGTGTCACTTACTGTAAAGTATGCATGCACCAAGTCGGCTTGCGCGAGCCGATTACACTTGGTTCACAGACTACACACACATCCAAAGCCACTCCAACACTACAATTACACTTACAAGCACTTCTCACCCTACATACAATCTCTACTAGACAGCCTAAGCCACTTGGTAGAGATACATTGGCTGTATCGTTCCGACTTCGGTCGGGATAGGCCGGTCCTGCAGTGGATACTCAAACGGGTGATGCTTATATATATATATATATATATATATATATATATATATATATATATATATATATATATATATATATATATATATATATTTCATATAGGAGGTGCGACCTAAAAGTTCCAGTAGTCTGAATATTGTAGGAAAATAAGTTACCTTCCCTCATACTTCCTACTTCTTACTGTCGCCTTCGAAGTAGTCCTCTTGGGCATTTTTTCACAAGTCCATGCATCCGTGGAAGGCTTCAGGCGTGATGATCTTGAATACCTCCTGCTATTCTGTCAGTATCTCCTCAGTCGAGTCAAATCGACGTCCTTTCAGTCCTAATTTCGTCTTGGGAAACAGGAAAAAGTCACAGGAGGCAAGGTCAGGTAAATAGGGTTGGTGGGGAATGACTACCGTGTTAGTGGAAGCCAGGAACTGCCGGACAACAATTGATGTGTGGGCGAGGACATTGTCATGATGCAGGACCCAGTCCTTGTTCTTCCACTGTTCTGGACATTTGTGGTGGATGTTCTTCCTCAGATGCTGCAAACTTCACAGTAAAACTTTCAGCTAACAGATTGACTGGGTGGGACGAACTTGTGAACAATCCCTTGGCTATCGAAGAAAACGATCAACATCGACTTAACATTGCTGTGCCATTGGTCCACAATTGCAAAACCCTCAAATCACCTACACACCACATTACAATAGTAAGCGTAGCTCAACAACACGTCTGCTCACAGACACGACCGGGGCCACACTGACGCACAAGGGGTGCTGCTGACTCCTCTTAGTGGCAAAAGGCAAAACTGCAATTGGTTGGCTCCCTCTGTTCAGAGTACTGAAACTTTTGGGTAGCACCTCTCAAATATATATATAGATATATATATATATATATATATATATATATATATATATATATATATATGAGGCGTCTAGAACCAAAGGGGCATCGGCGCCAAAATGTACTTTTGAGTTGTGACGCTTTAAAGTTGTGTTTATGGCAACATCATAGCCAGAAGGCAATAAACAAACCTTTTATACATCAAAATGATCATCAGCGCCTATGCTCTACATGTAAAGCCAAAAAAACAAAACAATAATAACCGTAACCACAAAATAGGCAGTAAACCAAACCCCCAATTTATAAGTGGACATAATAACATATTGTAGGGATTTAAAAACATAGCAGAAAAAACAGCAACGAATGTATTAATGTACAAAACTTTATTAACTGAAGATTCCAGTTCACTTAATATTAATAAACGAATAATTATTACTGTAATTTCACGTTTTTTACAACTAAAACTAAAATCAATACAGTTATTATTTTTCCTCTACCATAATAGATTGAAATAATAACACTAAAAAAAAAAAAAAAGTAGTGTAGTGCTTAAATTGAGAAGGGGTAGTGGGGGGTTAAATGGTGGGGTCGTCATCTAGGAGATCGACATCCAACTCTGCCTCCTCGGTGCCACGCCCCCTCCCGCTGTCTCCCCTCACCACTCTCTTTTCCTCTTCCTTTCTACCTTTTTCCACTTCTCCACACACTTCTGACACTTACGAGAGGTTATAGGCACCACCTCCTCACTGTAACTATGTGATGAACTCATCTTGTCACCCGCCCCTTCAATCCCAATAACAACAGCTCATCTCGTCACCAATAATCCATGATAAATGGGGTAAAAATCCAATACGTAATAATTATACACCTCAGTGAACACGGGAAGGAACCTCACCGGCACACCGGGCGGGCCACACGCTTGCTGATTGGTTGCTCTGGGGGAGTGGCAGAGAGTGAGAATGCTGATTGGTTTGGGCTGTGTGGCTTAGATGCCTGCTTGCTCTGATTTGTTCGCCCGGCAGCATGGACAAACCCACGTGACTTTGAGCCCCTCTACCACTGTCCAGAAGGCTGAATCTTGTATGGCAACCAGTGCTGTCACTGAGAAGAGGGTTAAGCCTGTTGTCTCCCATACCTAACTCAAAACCAGTATATTGGTGGGGATGCCCCTTTGGCTCTAGACGCCTCATATATATATATATATATATTATCAGATGCCTTCATCCCGTAAGGGGTGACAGCAAACAAATCGCCTCCATGTCGCTCTGTCATCCGCCATTTCACTGCCCTGCTACCAGCTCACACCCCTCTCTATCATATACCTCTCCACTCCATCTCTCCATCTCATCCTTGGCCTCCCCCTCCCTCTCTCCCCCTCCATCTCACTCACATACACTCTCCTTGTCAGTCTCTCACTCGTCATCCTCTCCACATGGCCAAACTACCATTATGTGTTTCTCCTAACATCCACATCCACAATACAACACTCCTTCACTTCCTCATTTGTCAGTCTGATTCTCCAGATGACTCCACATGCTCCTCTCAAATAACTCATTTCCACTGCTCTCGTTCTTAACTTCTGTCCCTCCAACACGGTCCAAGCTTCACTTCCATACGTTAGAGTTGGTATCACAATATTGTCATGTAGTAGCTTTTTCACTTCCATGCTCACTTTCCTGTTTCTTATCACTACTTTCAAGGAACCAGCACCCTTTCTTCCCTGCTGCACCCTTTCAAGACTTCACCCTTTAAACTTCCATCCGTACTCATCACACTACCCAAGTACTTAAATGCACTCACATGCTCTATTTCCTCCCCATCCAATCTCACTGTACATTCACTGACTTCACTTCTCTCGAAGACCATCACTTTACTCTTCCCCACATTCTCCTTTAGATTTCGTTTCTCACACACACTCCCAGACTCATTTATCTAGCCTTGCAGCTTCCCTTCGTCTTCACTTAACAACACAGTATCATCTGCAAACAACAGTACAGGGAGTTTCCAAACACTTCCCTCTCTAACTAGGGCCACTCCAACATCCACTGCCCTACCTTGTATTTCTTTTATAACCCCATCCATAAAAAGATTGAACAACCATGCAGACATGACACACCCTTCTTTCAATCCAATCTTCAGATAGAAAAATTCACTCAGTTCACTATCCACATTCACTGCAGCCTTAAGGGGGTATCACACGGTACCTGAAATCACGGTTTGCCGAAGAAATCGTGGTAATGCCAACGAAACCGTGGTAGCTGCCAAGGATTTCGTCAGCAAAACTGGATTCGGTTCATATCCATTCCTGCCCACGAAATCAGGTTCAAAACTTTTTCTCTGACAGAAGAGCGAGGTGAATGGAAAGCTTGGAGGCTATACTGCAGTATTTTGTTTATTTTTTAAAAGTTATCATTCCCTCCTAGAGTGCCTATTACTTTCCATTATATATATTATTAATTATGAAAGCTTAAATAACGTTTTATATCGTGCACGGGTGATATAACGATGTTAAAATTCTGTTGTTTGTATTGGGAAGCAGATACAGTACACCACGCTGGGTGAAGGAGTATTGTTTGCTGATTGTATGTATCTCGCCATTCATTCAACACTGCAGATATGATGGCATCTGGGCAGATAGTATGGAAAAGGGCTGCTGAAATTACCCTCATTGAAAAAATAAAATAATTCCCTTGTCATGAGAAGGCGGCGCCTCAGCCGCCTTCTCATGGTTTTGGCTGCGCCGCTTTTTTCTTCTCAAGTGCCATCACTGCAAGAGCCAATAGTGCAATCACTTTCCCCTCAGCAATTCAAGAAAAGTCATATTGCGTCTGATACGTGTGACTCGTGCGAGACGGTGGGACAGACTCCAGTGTGCTTTGTTTACGTTTTTGCCGACCGTCAATTGCATTCAAGGAACGTGTGTGATAGGGTTTGTGCCTGATTCCAGCAAACCAGGAACGCGTTCCGTCGGCAAACCATGATTTCAGGTAACGTGTGATACCCCCTTTAGCACCCCCATACATACTCTTCACGGCCTTCAACAACTTCCCATCTACTCCATATATTCTTAATACTTTCCAAAATCCTTGTACATCCAACTTGTCACATACTTTCTCCAAATCTATGAAGGCTGCATACAACTTCTTTCCTTTCTCTGGAAACTTTTCCACTAAAGATCTAAGAATGAATACACAACCTATTCCCTTCCTAAAACCTCCCTGTTCCTCTCCAACTAATTCCTCTGTTATTTCCCTAACTCTGTCAATAAGTATCCTACCGTATACGTTTCCTATTACTCTAAGAAGACAAATGCCCCTATGATTACCACACATTTCTTTTTCCCCTTTTCCTTTGTATAGGGGAATAATTATACCTTTACTTCCAATCCTCCAGGACTCTACCTTCCTCCCAGGTCAATCAGCACATCTTCCACATCCATACTATTACTATCTCTCCCGCATGCTTCATCAATTCACCACACACTCCATCAATTCCTGGGCCTTTCCCCATTTTGACTTTCTTCGTTGCTCCCACAACTTCCATCCCACTGACTTGTTCCTATTGTGTGTGTGTGTGTGTGTGTGATGGAGGGATGGAATGGAGAGGTATATGAGAGAGGGGGGTGATCTGGGAAGAGGACAATGAGATGTCGGGGGACAGGGCGACGTGGGGACTATTTACTTGTGGCCATCCCATAACGGATTAAAGCGACTTATATATATATATATATAATATTCATTTATTTATTTATATATCTGTGCAGCACGTGAGATTGTGTGAGGTAAAGAAAAGATGGAAGGGGGTATAAGGAACAACATGGTGAAATAAAGAAGCGATACAAGCTGTAGCACAAATGAAGAAAGCATATAGTGAGTGGATAGGGAGCAAAGGCATGGAGAAAGTTGAGAGACGGAAGAGAGAGTTATATGTAGAGGAAGAGAGAGTTATATTAAAACGAAGAGAGAGGTGAAAAGATTAGTAAGAGAACGTAAGAAGAAACTAGATAAGGAATTTGGAAGGAATTTGAATGTAAAGTGGAGGGAATGTGGGAAAATATCCTGGAAGGAGATAAGGAGAGTTAGTCAGGGTGATCAAGAAGTTAGTCGGGGAGTGAAAGACCAACATGGTAGATTGATAGTGGAGAAGGATGAAAAAGTGAACAGATGGAGAGAACATTTTAAAGAACTGTTAAACATAGACAATGAAAGCATTGTTAGGATAAGTGGCTGGGGAATGGCTGGGAGGAGGGTGGTAAGAAGGGAGAACGAGATCAGTAGGATGGATGTAGTGGAAGCAATAAAGAAAATCAAAATGAGGAACTCCCCAGTAACTGATGGAGTATGTGGTGAAATGATTATGAATCGAGGAGAGATAGTAGTAATGTGGATGTGGATGATGTGCAAATTGGCCTGTAGTAATATGGATGTGGATGATGTGCAAGTTGGCCTGGGAGGAAGGTAGAGTCCCGGAGGATTGGAAGTCAGGTGTAATTATTCCCCTGTATAAAGGAAAAGGGGAAAAAGAAGTGTGTGGTAATCATAGAGGCAATTGTCTTCTAAGTGTAATAGTAAAAGCATGTGGTAGGATACTTATTAAGTAGAGTTGGAGAAATAACAGAGGAATTAGTTAGAGAAGAACAGGGAGGATTTAGGAAAAGGCTGTGTAAATCAAACATTTACCCTTAGGTCTTTAGTAGAAAAGTTCCTAGCGAAGGGAAAGAAGTTGTATATGGCCTTCATGGATTTGAAGAATACATATGACAGATTGGTTAGACAAGGAATCCGGAAAATATTAAAAACATATGAAGTAAATGGGAAGTTGCTAAATGCTATGAGGAGTATGTATGAGTGCTAAGGCTGCATTGATTTTTTTATTTAAATGTTGAATCGCAACAGGGATGAGTCATGTCTCCATGGTTCTTGAATCTGTGTATGCACTGGGGTTATAAGAGAGATACTGTGTAAAGTGGAGCAGTGGATGCTGAAGCGGCCCTAATGAGACAGGGCAGCGTTTGGAAACTTTCAGTACTGTTGTCAGCGGATGATATTGTAATGTTAAGTGAACACGAAGGGGAGCTGCAAGGCTTGGTGAATGAGTTTGGGAAAGTGTGTAAGAAGTGGAAACTAAAGGCTAATGCAGGGAAAAGTAAAACTATGGTCTTCGAGAGAAAGTCACTGAACGTAAAGTGAGATTGTATGATGAAGATGTGGAAAATGTGAGGCATCTAAGTACTTGGGCAGTGTGATGAGTAAGGATAGAAGTTCGGAGGATGAACTACTAAAAGAGATACAACGAGGAAGAAAGGCTGCTAGTTCCTTGAAAGCAGTGATAAGAAACATAGCTGTGAGCTTGGAAGAAAAGAAGCCGCTGAATGGCAGTATTGTGATACCAACTGTAACGTGTGGCAGTGCAGCTTGAACCTTTTGGATGGACACAAGTCAAGAGTGAGAGCATTAGAAATTAGTTATTGAGAGGAGAATGTGGAGTTACACGGAGTGGCAGACTGACAAATGAGGAAATGAAGGAGTGTTGGGATTGGGATGTGGATGTAATAGGATGTGTTAGGAGAAATACAGTGAGGTGGTGTGGCCATATGGAGAGGGAGTGTGACAGACTAACGAGGAGAGTGTGTGCGAGTGAGGCGGAGGGGAGGAGAGGGAGGGGGAGGCTGAGAATGAAATGAAGAGATGGAGTGGAGAGGTATATGAGAAAGGGGTGTGTGAGCTGAAAGCAAGGCAGTAAAATGGCGTTGGACAGGGCGGCATGGAGGCAATTTGTTTGTGGCCACCCCTTATGGGATTGAGGCGACTGCCAATAGATAGACATATATAGTGAGTGGATGGGAAGCAAGGGCATGGAGGAAATTAAGAAACAGAAGAGAGAGTTACATGTAGAGGAAGAGAGAAGTGAAAAGATTAGTAAGAATGAGTAAGATGGGAGTGGATGAAGAATTTGGAAGGAATTTGAATGTAAAATGGAGGGAACGTAAGAAAATGTTCTGGAAAGAGGTAAAGAGGATTAGGGTGATAGAGAAGCTAGTAGGGGGGTGAAAGATAAAAATGGCTGATTGACAGTGGAGATGGGAGAAAAAGTGAGCAGATGGAGAGCACACTTGAAGAAACTGTTAGATATAGAGAATGAAAGTACTGCGAGTATAAGTGGCTCGGGAATGGCTGGGAGAAAGAGGGAGGTGAGATGGAAGGGAGAGATCAATATGATGGAAGTAGTGAAAGCAATGACGAAAGTCAAAATTGGGAGAGCCCCTGGAACTGATGGAGTGTTTCATGAATGCTGAGGCATGGGGGAGAGATAGTAGAATGGATTATGGAAAATTTGCAGATTAGCCTGGAGGAAGGTAGAGTCCCAGAGAACTGGAAATCAGGCACAATTTTTTCCCCGTAAAAGGGAAAAGGGGCGAAAAAGAAGTGTGTGATAATCATAGGGGCTTTTGTCTTCTGAATGTAGCAGGAAAAGTATATGGTAGGATACTTGCTGACAGAGTTAGGGAAAAAACAGAGGAATTAGTTGGAGAAGATCAGGGAGGTTTTAGGAAGGAAATAGGTTGTTTAGATCAGACATTCATTCTTAGGTCTTTAGTGGAAAAGTTTGTAGACAAGGGAAAGAAGTTGAATGTGGCCTTCATGGAGCTGGAGAAAGCATATAACAGCGTAGATGGACAAGAAATGTGGAAAATATTAGGAACATAGGGTGCAGGTTCCTCTGTACTAAGGAAAAGTGGAAAAAGAAGTGTTTGATAATCATAGGGGCTTTTGTCCTCTGAGTGTAATATGAAAAGTATATGGTAGGCTACTTACTGACAGAGTTAGGGCAATAACAGAGGAATTAGTTGAAGAACAGGGAGGTCTTACGAGGGGAAGAGGTTGTGTAGATCAGATTTTCATTCTTAGGTCTTTGGTGGAAAAGTTTCTAGAGAAGGGAGAGAAGTTGTATGCGGCCATCCTGGAGTTCAAGAAAGCATATAACAGGGAGGATAGACAAGGAATGTGGAAAATATTAAGAAAATATGGTGTAAATGGGAAGTTGTCAAATGCCGTGAAGAATAGCCTATGTATGAGGGAGCTGAGGCTGCAGTGCGTGTGGATAGTAAACGGAGTGATTTTTGTCTATCTGAATGTTGGATTGAAACAGGGATGTGTCATGTCTCCATGTCTGTTCAATTTGTATATGGATGGGATTATAAAAGAGATACAAGGCCCTAATGAGAGATGGCAGCGTTTGGAAACTTCCTGTACTGTTGTTTGCAGATGAGACTGCATTGTTATGTGAAGATGAATAGGAATTGCAAGGCTTGGTGAATGAGTTTGCGAGAGCTTGTGGGAATCGGAATCTATAAGTGAATGTAGAGAAGACTAAAGTTATGGTCTTCGAAAGAAATGAAGTCACTGAATGCACAGTGAGATTGGATGGTGAGGAAATGGAAAATGTGAGTGCATTTAAATACTGTACTTGGGTAGTGTGATGAGTGAGGATGGTATTTGGACAGTGAAGTACTTGAAAGCGTACAGCAAGGAAGAGAGGTTGTTGGTTCTTTGAAAGCTGTGATAAAAAATAGGGAAGTGAGCATAGAAGTAAAAAAAAAAAAAAAAGTGGCTGCATTATTGTACAGTGATACCAACTCTAATATGCAGAAGTGAAGCTTGGACCTTGTTGTAAGGATGCAAGTCAAGAGAGAGAGCAATGGAAATGAATTATTTGAGAGGAACATGTGGAGTTACATGGAGAGACAGACTGACAAATGAGGAAGTGAAGGAGCGTTGCGGATGTGGATGTGACAGAAAGCATTAGGAGAAATACACTGAAGTGGTTTGGCCATGTGGAGAGGATGGAGAGCGAGAGGAGAACTAGGAAAGTGAATGTGAGTCGAGTAGGGCAGTACTTCCAAGGTGGATGGAAAGATGATGACAGGGAGAGCTGGAGCTCCCGTTTCATCAGCCCTCGGGACTAGTTCCTGACCATCCCCCTTTGCTGAACTTTTTCAGTGTCTCAGTAACAAAGAGAGTAGGCCAGCATGCTCTCCAATACAAGTTTCAATATATATAAAAACACTGAACTGCATGCACAGTACACATTACACTTCGTTTTCAAAATTAAAAAATCATGGCGTCAATACACATAGCCTCGGAGTCCCCAGGGGGGGGGGACTATGAATGCCCCCACCTTCCGCCCGTTTCCCGGTGACGACTCGAAATGCCTGGAACTACTGTCTGACTCACTTCTTCATTTCAGCAACATTCGCCACCTTTCCTCTAACCTTCGCTCTGTTCAGCACCACCTCTCCTCTAAACCTCACCTTCTCTTCCTAACTGAGACTCAGCTGTCTGAGGCAACTGACAGCAGACCATTTTCTGTATCCTCCTACCTTCTCTATACTCATTTCAAAGCCAAAGGTGGATGTTCCGTATATGTACGCAACGACCTATCTTGTTCTCGTGTTCCTGAACTCGATTCTTCTGATTTGTCTACACTCTGGCTTCGGCTTTCCTGTCATTATCTGACTAATTATATCTGTGCTGATTACTTATCCTCTAATTCTAATGACTATGAAAAATTCTTCGACTATCTTACTTCTACGATGGAACACATTCTATCCATTTCTCCTTTCTCTGAAATCTCCATTCTAGGAGATTTCAATGTTCACCACCACCTTTGGCTCTCCTCTCCTTTCACTGATCCACCACATGAACAAGCCTACATCTTTTCTATCCTTATTGACGTAGAGCAACTTGTACAGCACCCTACCTGTATCCCTGACCGCCTTGGAGAGAGCTCCACCGTACTTGACCTCTTCCTTACAACTGATCCTTCTGCTTACACTGTTAATCTTTCCTCTCCATTGGGCTTCTCCGATCACAAACTTATTACCTTACCCTGTCCTATTGCTCTGGTAAGGCCTGTGGACCCTCAAAAGAGACGTCGTCTGTGGTACTTTGGAGCTGTGGATTGGAGGCCCTCAGTCAGTACTTATTTGATTTTCCCTGGAATAATTATTGCTTCCATGGCCGAGAGCTACCTGAGTGTGCCTTGGGCATTACGGAGGTTATTCTCTTGGGCATGGAAGCATACATTCCTTTCTCATATCCTTTGACTAATGCAAGAAAGCCTTGGTTTAATCACGCTTGTTCTAATGCTGTCCGCAACAAGGAGAGGGCCTATAAAAGGTACCGGAGCCAACCTACCCCTGAATAACATCTTTTATACGTTTCTTCCTGGAATCGTGCTAAGTCTGTTCTTCACTCTGCTAAAAATAATTTCATCCATACTAAATGCTCTCAACTCTCCAACTCGAGTTCTTACCACTCCTTCTGGCACCTCGCCAGAAACCTTTCTAACAACTTTACCTCATCATCCTTCCCTCCTCTTTTCTATTCAGATGGTTCTGTAGCTATTTCTTCTACTGATAAAGTAGATATCTTCGCTCAGACTTTCTCCTCCAATTACACCTTAGAGATTCCAGTGCTGTTCCTCCATCACTTCTCTCCTTTGACCTCCTCATGGCTGACATCAAAATTTCTTCAGCTGATGTATTTTCTGCCATCACAGGCCTCAATACTAACAAGGCGTATGGGCCTGATGGAGTCCCCGCTGTTGTTCTCAAAAACTGTGCTTCTGTGCTTACACCCTGCCTAGGTAAACGCTTTTGCCTTTGTCTATCAACTTGTACCTTTCCTTCTTGCTGGAAGTTTGTCTCATTCAGCCAGTCCTAAAGAAGGGTGACCATTCCCAACCCTCTAACTATCGTCCAATTGCTTTAACATCCTGTATTTCAAAAGTTTCCGAGTCAATTCTTAATAGAAAAATTTTGAAGCATCAGTCCT
Source organism: Coenobita brevimanus (assembly GCF_032717465.1). Lineage (NCBI taxonomy): Eukaryota > Metazoa > Arthropoda > Malacostraca > Decapoda > Coenobitidae > Coenobita > Coenobita brevimanus. The sequence continues at coordinate 27,452,415 of NC_137019.1, read as the reverse complement.
AACACAACCTTCCTTCTGATCGTCAGTATGGGTTCTGTCAGGGTCGCTCCACTAGCGATCTTCTCACCTACCTTTCAGACTCCTGGTCATCCTCCATTCGGGACTTTGGCGAAAGTTTTGCCATTGCACTTGACATCTCAAAGGCTTTCGATCGAGTCTGGCATAAATCTTTAACTTCGAAACTGCCCTCTTACAGTTTCTATCCTTCTATCTGTGCCTTCATCTATAGCTTCCTTTCTGGTCGTTCTATAGCCGCTGTTGTAGAAAGCCATTGTTGTTCTCCTAGATCTATCAACAGTGGTGTTCGTCAGGGCTCTGTCCTATCACCAACTCTCTTCCTTTTATTCATCAATGACCTCCTAAGCTGTACATCTAACCCTATCCACTCGCACGCTGATGATTCCACCCTTCACCTTTCCATTCAGTTCCCGCAGCATCCATCTCAGCAAATACTTCAACAAACAAGGGATGAGGTTACGGCACACCTAATGTCTGACTAGGCTCGTATCTCTGACTGGGGTAAAAATAATCTTGTTGTTTGTAATACATCAAAGACTCAGTTCTTACACTTATCAACCCGACAAAATCTTCCACAGGTGTACCCATTAATGTATATTAATATTCAGCTTAATCCTCCATCATCCTTGAACATGCTTGGGGTTTCATTTACTCTTGACTTATCGTGGAAAGATCATATTACATCTCTTGTAAAATCTGTTTCCAAGAGATTAGGTGTGTTAAGCCGACTCCGTTCCTTCTTTCCCCCTGCACAATTGTTGACTCTATACACGGGTTTTATCCAGCCCTGTGTAGAGTACAACTCTCATATCCTTTGACTACTGCAAGAAAGCCTTGGTTTAATCACGCTTGTTCTAATGCTGTCCGCAACAAGGAGAGGGCCTACAAAAGGTACCGGAGCCAACCCACCCCTGAATCAATCATCTTTACGTTTCTGCCCGGAATCGTGCTAAGTCTGTTCTTCGCTCTACTAAAAATAATTTCATCCATACTAAATGCTCTCAACTCTCCGACTCGAATTCTTCCCGCTCCTTCTGGCATCTTGCCAAAAATCTTTCTAATAACTTTACCTCATCATCCTTCCCTCCTCTTTTCTACTCTGATGGTTCTGTAGCTATTTCTTCTACTGATAAAGCAGATCTCTTCGCACAGACTTTCTCCTCCAATTCTACCTTAGACGATTCCGGTGCTGTTCCTCCATCACTTCCCCCCTCTGACTTCCTCATGGCTGACATTAAAATTTCTTCAGTTGATGTATTTTCTGCCATCACTGGCCTCAGTACTAACAAGGCATATGGGCCTGATGGGGTCCCTCCTGTTGTTCTCAAGAACTGTGCTTCTGTGCTTACACCCTGCCTAGGCAAACTCTTTCGCCTTTGTCTGTCAACTTGTAGCTTTCCTTCTTGCTGGAAGTTTGCTCTCATTCAGCCAGTCCCAAAGAAGGGTGACCACTCCCAACCCTCCAACTATCGTCCAATTGCTTTAACGTCCTGTATTTCAAAAGTTTTCGAGTCAATTCTTAATAGAAAAATTTTAAGGCATCTTTCCTATCACAACCTTCTTTCCGATCGTCAGTATGGGTTCCGTCAGGGACGCTCCACTGGCGATCTTCTCACCTACCTTGCAGACTCCTGGTCATCCTCCTTTCGGGACCTTGGCGAAAGCTTTGCCATTGCACTTGACATCTCAAAGGCTTTCGATCGAGTCTGGCATAAATCTTTAATTTCCAAACTGCCCTCCTACGGTTTCTATCCTTCTATCTGTGCCTTCATCGCTAGCTTCCTTTCTGGTCGTTCTATAGCCGCTGTTGTAGACGGCCATCGTTCTTCTCCTAGATCTATCAACAGTGGTGTTCCTCAGGGCTCTGTCCTATCACCAACTCTCTTCCTTTTATTCATCAATGATCTTCTAAGCTGTACATCTAACCCTAGCCACTCATATGCTGACGACTCCACCCTTCACCTTTCCATTCGGTTCCCGCAACGCCCATCTCAACAGTTACTTCAACAAGCAAGGGATGAGGCTGTGGCACACCTAATGTCTGATTTGGCTCGTATCTCTGACTGGGGTAAAAATAATATGGTTGTCTTTAATGCATCTAAGACTCAGTTCTTACACCTATCAACCCGACAAAATCTTCCACAGGTATACCCACTAATGTTTAATAATATTCAGCTTAATCCTGCATCATCCTTGAACATGCTTGGGGTTTCATTTACTCGGGACTTATCTTGGAAAGATCATATTACATCTCTTGTAAAATCTGCTTCCAAGAGATTGGGTGTGCTAAGCCGACTCCGCTCTTTCTTTACTCCTGCACAATTGTTGACTCTATACAGGGGTTTTATCCGCCCCTGTGTGGAGTACAACTCTCATGTGTGGGGAGGCTCCCCACATACAGCTCTTCTCAATAGGGTGGAGTCAAAGGCTTTTCGTCTCATTAACTCTCCTCCTCTTACTGACTCCCTTCAACCTCTGTCTCTTCGCCACACTGTTGCATCTTTATCTCTTTTCTATCGCTACTTTAATGGTCACTGCTCCTCTGAACTGTCTGCTTGCATTCCTCCACCTCTACGACGGGCTCGTAGCACCCGTCTGGCAGCAAACTCTCATCCTTTTTCTGTCCAACTCTCTAATGCAAGAGTTAACCGTTACTCCCAGTCTTTCATTTATGCAACAGGTCAGCTCTGGAACTGTCTCCCTCTGTCTGTATTTCCTGCTGCCTATGATCTCCAGTCTTTCAAATGCAGTGTGTCCAGGCATCTCAAAATGATCGGATCTTGAATTTGGCTCTATATTGTATGTTGTTTTTCTCTTGGAGGGAACTGTTACTGCGGGCTCATGGCCTTTGGTTCCTTCTTCCTCGCATAAAAAAAAAAAAAAAATGTGTGTGGAGGCTCCCCGCATACAACTCTTCTCAATAGGGTGGATTCTAAGGCTTTTCGTCTCATTAACTCTCCTCCTCTTACTGGCTCCCTTCAACCTCTGTCTCTTCGCTGCACTGTTGCATCTTTATCTCTTGTCTATCGCTACCTCAATGGTCACTGCTCCTCTGAACTGTCTGCTTGCATTCTTCCACCTCTACAATTGGGCATGGCATCCGTTTAGCAGCAAACTCTCATCCCTTTTCTGTCCAACTCTCTAATGCAAGAGTTAACCGTTATTCCCAGTCCTTCATTTATGCAACGGGTCAGCTGTGGAACTGTCTCCCTCTGTCTGTATTTCCTGCTATCTATGATCTGCAGTCTTTTAAATGCAGTGTGTCCAGGCATCTCGAAATGATCGGATCTTGAATTTGGATTTCTCTTGTATTTTGTTTTTCTCATGGAAGGAACAGTTATTGCAGGCTCGTGACCTTTGGTTCCTTCTTCCTAAAAAAAAAAAAAAAAAATTGAAGGGGAAGGTTCGTTTTTTTTTTTTTTTTTTTTTTTTTATGTGACCGACTCTGGGCATAGGCTTGACAGCCTGCTTTCAGGGCCCAGTAGTCCTCCTATGTACCACACACCTCTACATGTCCCCACTTCGGCGCTAACACCCACCGTCCATATTGAATACATGCTAGGGCTGTCTCATTCAGGACTGGTGTATTGGTATTAGCGGGGGTATTTTTACGACATGTCGGCGGGTCTTCTGGTAGATCAGTAAAGTCCGATATTTACGAAATTCAAATCCTTAAACTGTTCCCTGCCGCAGCGGGATTTGAACCCGGGTCCGTTAGGACTGCAGGCCAACTCTCTACCGATTGAGCCACCGCCTCCCCCCCCCACTTGGAAAAAATGAAAAATCCAAATTAAAATAATACTAAAAACGAAACTCATTAAATTAATTAAATCCTGTTAAGACTGTTATGAGATAGTAGAATAAAAAAAAAAGGAGTTAACAATTTCTAATATATACATATATATATATATATATATATATATATATATAATATATATATATATATATATATATATATATATATATATATATATGAGAAAAAACGAATTAAGAAGTTTCAAGAAGGTCCCAGAATGTTTTGTTACCGAAAAGAATAAATGGAAGGTCATGAAATGCTATTGGAAAAAAAAATAGTAGAAAATAGTGGAAATTTCTAGATTGTTTGCTAAGGGTATATAAACGGTACTTCTGAATCTGTACAGACTGAATTAGTTTACGGTCAGAAATCAGCGTGTGAAGAAGTGTTTACTCTTGTTTTTCCCGTGTTTTTTTAGTGAAAGATGTCAAGTAAACGATCGAATTCTTTGTTTCACTTCCAAGGTTATGTAGAGTATGTAATTTCAGTACTTATGTCAGTTACAGTACCTAAGTTTACCGTATTGCGCTACTTAGTTTAGTGGTGATAAAGGCACTCCAATCGGATTGAGCCTGTACAGGTTTACATCCAAGGAATGGTTGAGGTTTATTGCTCACGTAATGCCACTCACTGATGAGTGAGACTGGTCACTCAAATCTTAAATGTCAGGACCAACTTGCCTTGCCCCAGTCTCCTACGCTTGTCTTGGGGCAACACAGGATTAGATGCATGAATGAATGAATGAATGAAATAAAGTAATTAAACTATGTTATGATGTAATGACTTTGAGGGCTTTAATAGACCCCATTACAAAGTTTTTTTTTTTTAACCCCCCCTTTCAAAAACCCTAAGCACGGCCCTGGGGGGAGGCCAAGGATGAGATGGTGGGATGGAATGAAGAGTTATATGAGAGAGCAGGGTGCGAGCTGAGAGCAAGGCAATGAAGTAGCACTGGACAGGGCGACATGGAATCGATTTGTCTGTGGCCACTCCTTACTATTTTGAGGAGACCATATACAGATTGAATAGCCAAGGCGACATGGCACATCCCGGTTTTAGTCCAACATTTAAACAGAAAAAATTCTTTTGGTTCACCATCTACACCTAATGCAGCCTTAGCATCGTCATACATACTCTTCGGGGCATTCAGTAACTTCCCATTTACTCCATATATTCTAAATATTTTCCACATTCCCTGTCTATCCAGTATTTCATATGCTTTCTCTAAAACCATGAAGGCTGCATACAAGTTCTTTCCCTTCTCTAGAAACTTTTCCACTAAAGACCTAAAGATGAATATCTGATGTACACAACCTCTTCCCTTCCTGAAAACTCCCTTTTCTTTTCCAACTAATTCCACTGTTGTTTTTCTAACTCTGTCAATAAGTATCCTACCATATACTTTCCTATTACACCAGAGGACAAATGCCCCTATGATTACCACACACTGCTTTTTCCTATTTTCCATTGTATAGGGGAATAATTATATCTGACTCCCAATCCTCCAGGATTCTACCTTCTCCTCCCAGGCCAATCTGCATATCTTCCACATCCATTCCACTACTATCTCTCCCTCATACTTCAGCATTTCATCACACTCTTCATCAATTCATGGGGCTTTCCCAATTTTGACTTTCTTCCTTGCTTCCACTACTTCCGTCCTACTGATTTCTTCCTCCCTTCTCACCTCCTCCTTTCTCCTGGCCATTCCTCAGCCACTCATACTCGCATTACTTTCCTTCTCTATGTTTAACAGTTCCTTAAAGTGTTCTCTCCATCTGCTCACTTTTTCTCCTTTCTCCACTAGCAATCTACCATTTTTATCTTTCACTCCCCGACTTACTTTTTCATCACCCTGTCTAACTCTCATTACCTCTTTCCAGAACATTTTCTTACATTCCCTCCACTTTACACTCAGATTCCTTCCAAATTCCTCATCCACTCCCTTCTTACTCTCTCTCACTAATCTCTTCACCTCTCTCTTCCTCTCTACATATAACTCTCTCTTGCGTTTCTCAACTTCCTCCACGCCCCTGTTTCCCAACCACTCACTAAATGCTTTCTTCTTTTGCACCACAGAATGTCTCACCTCATTCCACCATGCTGTTCCTTGCACCCCTTTTCGTCATCTCTTCACCCCACACACCACTTCACATGCTGCACAGATTTCTTCTGTGAATATCTTGCACATATGGTACCTTCCGCATCCCCCGTCTACTCAAGATCATATTTACCCAATCGCTCCACCACTTCTCTCTTATATTCTGCATATTTTTCATCCTCTTCCAACGTTTCTACCCTCCTTGTATGTACTACTTCCTCCCATCCTTCCCTTCTCCTACTCCTCCATTTCATTTGAACCTTGACTTTCACCACCACCATGTGGTGGTCAGAAAGTCCACTGCCCAAATCTCTGTATTCTCTTGCATCCATGACACACCTTCTCATTCTGTTATACACACACACATCATCAGTCACTGCCTTCCATTCATTCAGTTCACCACCCACCCTTCTCCTCACTCGCCACGTATACCTGTGGATCATTTTGTTTTTAAAGAGGGCATTGGCTATCACCAACCCCCTCCCTGCACAGATGTTCACTAGAGCACTGCCATTCTCATCAACTTCTGCAAGCACACCCGACTCGTCAACTACTCCATCCGCCTTCATATTTCCTACTTATCCATTCATACCTCCAGCCAAAAACACTCCCTGATTCCTTTTAAACTTTTCCACGCACGCTTCCACACTTGTCCAGAACTCCTTTTACTGTACTTCCATGATCATGCATTGGTGCACACACACACACACACACACACACACACACACACACACACACACACACACACACACGCACTTATGGTCCAACTTTCAATCTTACCCTCATAATCCTTGAACTGACAGATCCATACTCTCTTATATTCTCCTTCCATCTCTTGCACACAACAATACAAGCTTCTTCATTTGCCCTCTCATTCTTACCTACTTCCGCACATATACCTCATCCATACTTTCATTCTTTCACAGTCTCACCTCTCCATTTTGTCTCAGTTGTTCCACATACATCCACTTTTGCATCCTCAAGCATATGGACAATCTCTCTTTCACCTCATCATTCGCACCCCTTACATTCCATGTCGCATGCCGTACCATGTCCTTTATTTCGTCCTTGGTCGTCACCTGTTGGTCAGTCTGGTCCAAGGCTTCTTGTTCGTATTACTATAGTTACCGGTATTTGTTTTCTGGGGAAGAACACTAATCCTTACCCAGTTGTCGTCACGTAGAAAACACGGTGATGGCTGGTTATAAGGTAGCTATAGTCACGGCGTGACTCTGAGGTTGTTATTATCATGCCCTGCAACCTACCAATCAAAAGTGCGTCTGATTTCGTGTATAATAAGAGGACATGTGATTCGTGTACGAATACAACATGTTCATGTATAATAATATTCGTGTACAATATATTCGTGCATAATAATATGATTCGTGTATATGATACGAAATCGGACGCACTTTTGAATGGTAGGTTGCCAGGTTACGATAATGACAACCTCAGAGTCGTGCGCCGCGACTATAGTATTGTAAATGGTGTCCTGGTTTACAGGAAGACAGTATACTGTATGTATATATATATATATATATATATATATATATATATATATATATATATATATATATATATATATATATATATATAAAACCAGACGCCTTAACCCATCAGGAGTGGCCACAAACAAATCACATCCATGTTGCCATTTCATTGCCTTGCTCCCAGCTCACACCCTCCTCTCTCATATACCTCTCCATTCCATCCCTCCATCTCATCCTCGGCCTTCCCCAGGGCCGTGCGAAAGATTTTTGAAAGGGGGTTGTTAAAAAAAATATATATATTGTAATGAGGTCTATAAAAGCCTGCTTTGCCTACAGGCAAAGCAGGGATTTCTCTTTTTGGCTCAGTGATACCGTGTGCGCGTTTGGAGTGCCAGGGCCTGAGATGAAATCTCAGCCAGTCCAGTAATTAATTTGTTAAGTTTCATTCGATCATTACATCATAACATAGTTTAATTACTTTATCTCATTCATTCATCATCTAATCCTGCGTTGCCCCATGAGGAGCGTAGAAGACTGGGGCAAGGCAAGTTGGTCTGGACATTTGAGTGACCAGTCTCACTCACCCCTGAATAGCATTACTTGGGCAATAAACCCCAACCAACCCTTGGTTGTAAACCTGCACAAGCTCAATCCGATTGGAGCACCTTAATTACCCACTAAACTAAGTAACGGAATACTGTAAACTTTGGTAATGTAACTGACTGAAGTATTGAAAGGGTACAAACTCAGGGTAATTTACATACTGTACTCTGTAATATATGGGGCCGGCAGGGTCATCATCCAGATCAAATAGCAAAGATAGGGCAGGGAAAACAGTGTGCCAGCTACGCCATGTTTATTCTGCTTAACATAACACTCACTAGGTGGCTCCTTACACAGTATGGTACAAAATAGGTACGGTATGATACATGGGAATGTAACCAATACAATTGGTCCAGATACCACACTCCACGCCCCTCAAGCTTCATACAGGGCTTGTAGTTAAGAAACATTACTAGCATTCCATTACTACAACTATTGCAAATTAAGCCAAAAATACACATTACAGATTAAGACGCTCAACAGGCTTCCTTGTGCGTGATGAACGCCTTAATTCAGACACCTGCACAGGCAAAGGGCTATCTGGAGTACTAGTATTTTGGATACCGTCATTCTGCAATCCATTACTAACATCTAGGAGTACACCTTTATTTACATTCTCAAGCCTTCCATCAGCCTCTTTTACTTCGGTTAATAAATTCTCAGTGCCAACACTCATAGGTTCAACACCAATCCCAGGGTCATACTGTCTGGCTACAGGAGGTTCATCGCACAAACTGGCTTGTTTAAACAACTGGTCATGATGTCTTGCTACAAGATTCCCTTCTTTAGTCCTTATCAGACATGAAACAGGTCCAGTGTTTTGTTCTACAACACCAGGTACATTTGGCGGTCCAGATCTAAAAAAATTCTTACAATATACATGATCTCCTCCCTTAACATCTAAGGGTCTTGAAGCATTTCCTTTATAATACTTTGCCTGAGTCTCTTGCTTCTTCACTACCTGATTATGAATATTAGGTCTGAGTAAATCAAATCTGCTTTTAATTCGTCTTCCCGTCAACAATTCACAGGGTGGTACACCAGTAGTGCTATGAGGCGTTATGTGGTAATCAAGCAAAAATCTATTTACCATAACATCTCCTCCCCACTACCATTACACTTCTTAAGAACTTGCTTAAAGATTTTCACAGCATTTTCGGCAAGTCCATTTGTGGAGGGGTGATAAGGGGCACCTGTTATGTGACGAATGCCACTGTTAGAAACAAAATTAATAAACTCTTCACTAACAAAACAAGGCCTCATTATCACTAACACGAACATCAGGTAATCCATGAGTACAGAACAGTGATCTTAGTTTAGAAATAGTTATCCTAGATGAACATCCATTAATTGGTATAACCTCCATGCATTAGTGCCCCTCCCTGTAAAACAAATAACTCAGAGTCAAATGGCCACCCCGTACAGGATTATGGCGTCTGGCAATAGACAGACAGATCTATTACAATGAGATACATATGGCCCTGCACGATCCAGCATAATCCACATGCAACCGGGACCAAGGTTTGCTCGGAAACTCCCAAGGATGCAGAGGTTTAGGAACAACACTGTTCCGGTACTTCTGACAAACATTGCAAGTACTGACCTTTCGCTCAAATTCTTTATCAATATTTGGCCACCATAAATAAGAACACTTCATCCTAACAATACCTGGGTGTGTATCATGCAACTCTTCGGTTAATTTCTCTCTTCCTTGGTCAGGTATTACAACCCGATTACCCCACATTACACAACCTTGCATCACAGTTAGCTCATTTCTGCGGCCATAGTAAGGTTTAAACTCTTCCCTACTCATTAAGTCACCAGTCCAGCCTTGTAGGATATTAGTTATAACTACAGAACGTACAGGATCCCTGTCTGTCCAGCGTCTTATATCCTCTGCCTTTACATGTGAATATTTCAACTGCTCCAACAACATAACTTCTTCTCCTACAGATGGAGGGTCAAATTCCTCTACCTTCCTGGGCAATCTGGATAAGCAATCTGCATTTGGGATTTTACAACCTGGTTTATAACACAGTTTATAACCATACCCTGATAACAGTAATGACCAAAGAATAACTCTACCTGAAGCAATGTTTGGCACACCCTTCTTCTCACCCAATAATCCTAGTATTGGTTTGTGATCTGTCCAAACTTCAAAGTGTCTACCATACAGATATTTGTTAAACTTAGTAATAGCCCATACAACAACTAATCCTTCTTTCTCAGTCTGACTGTAATTTCTCTCTGAAGCTGTCAAAGTTCTGGAGGCATAAGATACGGGTCTTAACACACCTTGACTCTTCTGTTCATGCACAGCACCAATTCCATAGGAACTTGCATCACATGTAATGTACAGGGGTAGACTAGGATCATAGTGAGCAAATAAGGTATTAGACACCAATAATTCCTTAACAGCAAACAATCCATTGTGGGTATTAATAACCATGTACTTCTGTGATTCCTTATCCAGTTTCGGCTGATGATATCTATCTATCTATCTATAGCCCGACGCCCTAATCCCGCAAAGGGTGGCCGCAGACAAAACGTCTCCAAGTCGCTGTCAACCCACCATTTGACTACTCTCCCCCCAACTCACCCCCCCCCTCTTCCTTGTATATCTCTAACTCCATCCCTCCACCTCATCCTCGGTCTACCCCTCCCTCTCCCTCCCTCCACCTCACCTAGCCTACATACACATACACCCTCTCCATTCTCTCCACATGTCCAAACCACCTCAGTGTATTTCTCCTAATCTTCTCAACCACATCCACATCCACCCTACAACGTTCCTTCACTTCTTCATTCGTCAACCTGTCCCTCCATGTCACTCCACATGCTCCTCTCAAGTAACTCATTTCCACTGCTCTCACTCTTGACTTGTCCCCCTCTTGCAAGGTTCACGCCTAGCTTCCATAAGTCAAGGTAGGGATCACAATACTGTCATGCAGTGACTTATTAACTTCCATACTCACCTCCCTATTTCTCATCACTGCTTTCAGTGAACCAACAACCTTCCTTCCCTGCTGTACCCTTTCACACACTTCATTCCCCAGTGTTCCATCCTTACTCATCACACTATCCAAGTACTTGAATGCACTCACATTCTCCATATCTTCAGCATCCAACCTCACTGTACATTCTGTGCCTTCATTCCTCTCAAACACCATAACTTTATTTTTGTTTACATTAACTTTCAGCTTCCTTCTCCTACACACTGTCCCAAATTCATTCACCAAACCTTCCAACTCCCATTCATCTTCACTCAACAATACTGTATCATCAGCAAACAGCAACACCGGAATCTTCCAAATCTCACCCTCATTCATTAGAGCCACCCCCACATCCACTTCCCTACCCTGCACCTCCTTTACAACCCCATTCATGTATATATCAAACAGCCATGGAGACATCACACAACCCTGTTTCAGTCCCACATTGAGATCAAAGAACTCATTCAGCTCACCATCCACTCGCACCGTAGCCCTAGCTCTTTCGTACATACTCTTCACAGCATTCAACAATTTCCCATCCACTCCATATATTCTTAATACCTTCCACATACCTTGCCTATCTATTCTGTCATAAGTTTTCTCCAAGTCCATGAAGGCAGCATACACTTTCTTTCCCTCCTCTACATACTTCTCCACTAAACATCTTAGAACAAATATCTGATCTACACACCCTTTTCCCTTCCTAAATCCCCCTTGTTCTTCTCAAACTAGCTCCTCTGTCATATGCCTAACCCTATCAATGAGTATTCTACCATATATTTTACCAGTTACACTAAGAGGGCAAATACCCCTATGGTTACCATATACTTCTCTCTCCCCTTTTCCTTTATATAAAGGAACAATTGTATCTGATTTCCAGTCCTCTGGAACCCTTCCCTCTTCCCAAGCCAATCTACACAACTTCCATATCCACTCCACAACAATCTCACCCCCATACCTCAGCATTTCACCACACACTCCATCAATTCCTGGGGCCTTTCCCAACTTGATCTTCTTCACTGCTTCCACTACTTCCGTCCTACTGATCTCTTCCCCCCTCCTCTCATCTCTTCTTCTTCCAGCCATTCCCCAACCACTTATACTCGCACTGCTGTCACTCTCTATATTCAACAAATCCTCAAAGTGCTCCTTCCATCTCCTCAACTTCTCTCTCTTCTCCACCAACAATCTATTATTCCTATCTTTCACTCCCCTACTATTTCCCCTTTCACACTGCTGATGCTATGCATGACTTAAATCGAATTTGGTAAAATGCTGACTTTGAGCAAGAGCTACAAAAATATCTTCAGGTACAGGCAATGATATTGTTGTAAATCACATACTGGATTCAAGGTTTCTTTTAAATCAGCACAAATCCTTATACTTTGACCATCTGCTTTTACAATATTAACAGTGGGACTAGCCCACTCTGAGTGACTGGTTTTATGACCCCTATGGATTCAGGTCTGAGCAATTCTTTCTCTGCCATATTCCTTATACTGTAAGGTACAGTTCTAGCTTGTTTATACACAGGTACAGCATCTTTCTTTATCTTTAAAGAAACCTCAAAATCCTTCAAACAACCTAAATTTGAATCAAAAACCGTTTCATATTTTTCTAATACTTTTTTAACTTCAACCTCAGGTTTTGATACTGAGTGTACATCTGCAGAAGTAGTTTGTCCTGTAATGGCTTTCCAGTCCAATTTTAGATCACCTAACCAGTTTCTGCCTAGTAAAGAAGCACGTTCACCTTTAATAACAAGTGGCAGAACTCTACAATGATTACCGTACCTAACCTCAACCTGGGAAACACCGGCAATATTGAGTGGATTTTTATTATAATCCCTCAATGAGATATCAGCATCATGTAATTTCTGCCCTGGCACCTGCATATTCTTAAATGTACTCTCACCAACACAAGTACCAGCAGCACCAGTATCTATCTCAAATGTTTCAACATAATCATTTACCTTCAAGTCCACCAAATATTTAGAAGTATTAACATCAGTATCGGGCAACCCTGAATCGTCCAAATTAAATATACTGTACTCATTCACAGAACTTTGACCTGAACTTAACTGATCTACCTGCACACGCGTACGTGAAGAGGCGTTACAGTTGCCTTCACTCTCATTACTCTGAAGACAAGAGTTATTAGTCTCACTTACATCAACTGAATACAAGGATTTACTGGATACTTTACCACCTTTACACACAGCAGCTATATGTCCAACTCTATGACATTTCCTGCATTCAGCCTTTAGGAATTTACACTTGTTAGCTAAATGATTAAGTCCGTTACACCTGTAACACCATCTAGGTCTGCCATCACCTGTAGGCTTGGAGTTCTGGGGCCAAGTCACTGATTTTCCAAAATTACCACCAGGAACTGTAGACTCCTTCTTACCTTTATCATCTTTCCTGGCAACATAATTAATCTGACCTTTTTCTGGTAAATACATAGCGGCATTTGTCTCATTTAACTCAGTAGCTTCTGCGATTTTCATAGCCTCACTAAAAGTTAACTTTAACCCTGCACTTGCCTGAAGTAACTTTCTAGCTACACTCTTGGAATGTACTCCTGCAATAAATTGATCAACAAGCATCTGGTCTAAAGTAGCATCAAATTCACAGTCTCTTGAAGCATGCTTGAGCCTCACACCATAAGCCTGCAGCGATTCTCCTTGCTTCCTAACAGTTTCACGAAACTTGGTACGTTCCACTCTGGGGTTCTTTGTTCCTCCATAATGCTTACATAGCAGATCAGTTAAATCCTTATATGTCTTATCAAGAGGAGACTCAGGAGCCACTAAATCCTTCAGGGTTTCGTACTGGCTTGGCCGTAATCTAACAATTAAAGTATTTACCTTGTGCTCAGCCTTTACCTCCTTTACCGTGAAGTAACACTGCAACCGCTCCAAGTAACTGCTCCAGTCCTCCTGCTCCTCCCGGAAAGTAGGTATACTGACGCCCCCAGCAGCCATCGTAGTACGTATACAGGACCTCCCTAACGGCAGGAACAACTCGTCGCCAATTATGTAATGTATGGGGTCGGCAGGGTCTTCATCCTGATCAAATAGCAAAGATAGGGCAGAGAAAACAGCGTGCCAGCTACGCCATGTTTATTCTGCTTAACATAACACTCACTAGGTGGCTCCTTACACAGTACGATACAAAATATTTACGGTATGATACATGGGAATGTAAACAATACAATTGGTCCAGATACCACATACTCTACATAACCTTGGAAGTGAAACAAAGAATTCGGTCGTTTACTTGACATCTTTCACTAAAAAACAAGAAAAACAAGAGTAAACACTTCTTCACACGCTGATTTCTAACCGTAAACTAACTCAGTCTGTTTCGTTTCGTTTCGATGATTTTCCTCGTCTATCGGGAGGACCGGGCCCTTCTTTGGCCCAATCAGGGTTGTTAAGCTAGTTTCCTCTGTTGCCAGTTTAAGTTACGACAGAGCTTAGGTAGGCGGAAGGGTTTGTTGTAGCACCTCTGCGAGTAGGTTCAGGGGGGCGGTTGCAATGACAGCTGCCGCGGCATTGCTCAACGTGCAGCAGGGTTGGGCTGAGGCCTGAGTTGTTCGTATGTCTCGGTTGGGGTAGGAATTGTTAGTTCTGAGGCTTGACGTGGCTAGGCATCGTAGGAGCTAGTGCATGAGACGGAAGGGAGTGTTTACATTGCAACTGTCACAGACTGTGGGGGGGGTGTCGGTGTCATTGTTCACTATCTCTCTGCAGCATTTGTAGCCAAGGCGCAGACGTTGGATACGTATGAGCATCGTGTTGTTAATGAAGTTTACAGTTTGAAGTGGGGATGGTCTTGTACTGGGTGGCCATGGCGAACCAAGTTGCAGAGGGCGAGTCTTGCCTGACTTGGTCGTCGTGATCCTCACGATTAAGAGTCCGGGATTTGGCTCGTATATTTCTTTTTATCTGCGAGAATATTGTCACGACTTTGATGTCTATATTAGGGGGATCGGTGGCGTGCTTGGCTGCTGTGTCTGCCTTTTCATCTCCAGTGATGCCGACATGATTGGGGATCCAGTTAATGGTAATGATCTTGTCGGCCTTGATGATCTGCTCTGCAGTTAGGAGGATGTCAGAGATGAGACGCACATTGTTGAGTGGTGTGATTGTTTGAGGGTCTGTATGGCAGTGAGGGAGTCAGTGTGGATAACGATGGAGGTTGCTGGCATGGTAGATGTGTCAGCGTCTTTCAGAGCTTCTGATATGGTACCAAGTTCTGCCTGAGTGGTTGAGGCTCCATCGCTGACTCTTACTTTGTGTACCCTCGTTCCACATATGAAGGCAGCTCCAGCTCTAGGTGTGCTAACGGAGCTGTCGGTGTAATACGTGACGGAGTCGGGGATGGTGAGGGAGGCGATCCAATGGAGACCCTCCTGATGGAGTTGTTGAATGGGGGTTTGGGCTTTGGTAGGGGAATTGGGGATTAGGATCTAAATGGCAGGGGTGACCTAGGTGACAGTTGATGGTATGAGTGTACATGTATGTCGGGGTCTTGGGCAATGTGTTCGGTTATCCTGTAGGTGTGTACTCCTTGCGCTGTGCATTGGACCCAGCTGTGAGTGAGCAGATAGGGGTGCAGATTGATTGCATTCTTGAGCTGTGGGAGGATTGGAAGTGGGGAGGCTTTGTGGGCTAGCTTGGCTGT
The DNA here is from genome assembly GCF_032717465.1 of Coenobita brevimanus. Classification (NCBI taxonomy): domain Eukaryota; kingdom Metazoa; phylum Arthropoda; class Malacostraca; order Decapoda; family Coenobitidae; genus Coenobita; species Coenobita brevimanus. The sequence goes on along the minus strand of NC_137019.1, from coordinate 27,436,723 downwards.
AAGGGTTGCAACCCTCGCCTGGATGCGGTGCTGCAGTGATTCAACATCGCATTCCATGCAAAGGTTGCAGAGACGGGTCCACATGGGGGAGTTTGTTATCATGCGTAGGGCCTCGTTTTGGATCACGTTGAGTTTGCTTATTAGTGGTGTGTTGATCATTGGTAGAGCAGGGCCGCTGTAGCCTACTACAGATTCGATGGCCTGGATGTACAATAGGCAGAGCACTCTATAGGAGGCTCCTCTGCCCTTTCCTGCTAGTGATCTCAGTGCGCTAAGCTGCATCTTGGCTTTTTCTCTGAGGTGGTTTACTTCTGTCTGGAGGGATAGCTTGGAGTCTAACCACACCCCTAAACAGAGATGGGTGGAGACATACTGAACTGGCATATTACTGAGATAGAGTGGCTTATTTAAGGGGGGGAGATACCGAATGGTAGGGCTTTGGTTTAGTCAATGTTGATCTTAAGGCCTAGTTCTACACAGCTGTGGTTTAGTTTCGAGAGGCCTCATTGGGTTTTGGAGTGATAAGGGCCACGGTTGATTAGGAGCGTTAGGTCATCGGCATATGAGAGGAGTCAAACTCCTGGGCCAAGGTCGATGTGCAATAGGCGCCCGATGAGGGTGCTGAACAGCGTTGGGCTCATTATGCTTCCCTCAGGTGTGCCATTGGTATGTCTGTGGGCAGTGTAGACATAACCTTGAAAGCGGACCACGGCTTCCCTGTCCATGAGAAAGTCCTCAATCCAGCAAAGGAGCTGCCCCTCTACACCCTTGCTAGCAAAAGCAGAAAGAACGGCCTCAGGGCATGCCAGTTTGAAGGCCTTCTCAATGTCAATGAATACCGCTAGTCCTTTGCCTTTATGTAAATTGGCGAGGAGTGTGGCCAGGCATTCAGTTGTTCCTTGCCCCTTGGTATATGCAAAAAGGTGGCTGTGGGGTGGAGTGGTACCGCATTGTAGACAGCGTAAGGTGATCCTCTCAGCGGTTTTAGGCAGCTGAGGAGTGAGATGGGCCTGAAGGACCCGAGGGCGTGGGGTTTTGGGACTGGAAGGATGGCTGCCTTTTTCCACTGTGCAGGGGGCCTCCCAAGTACCCATGTATGGTTAAGTAGGTTAAGGATGGCCTGTCTGGCTGCAGGCCCTGTGTGGGTAATCATGGAATATGTAATTCCATCCAAGCCGAGGGCATTGTCTGTGCTTGTTTTAAGGGCACTCTCGAGTTCATAAATCATGAAGGGGGAGATCAGTGTCAGCAGGTTTTTTTTCTTTTTTTCAGCAAGAGTGATTTCGGCCCGTTCATGATGGAGTGCTTCCTGTCAAGTCTCTTGCTTACTGGAAGTTGGTTGGATGAAGTGCATTGGGCAAACTCTGTGGCAAGTTGTTCAGCTTCTCCTTGGGGATCTCGGTGGGTAGGGGGATGTGCTGGGGGGGTTGGGAACTTGGGAGACAGCTCTCAGTCTCTTCCAAATTTTACCCAGACTTGTTTTGTCCCCTAGAAATCGGCACCATTCTAGCCATTTGTTCTCTTTTATTTTGTTCTTTTCACTGAGGGTGTGTTGTATCCCTTCCAGGAGGTACTGTTGTTTCTCTATTGTGGGGTCGGCTCTATATATTTTTTTGGCTCTATTTAGGCCGTGGTTTAGCTCATGTACTCGATCGCAGTAGAATCAATAGTCTCTATGGTGTTGCATCATGCTTAAGGTTTTGGGGATGGTTTTTCGGTGGCTGCTTGGAATGCTGAGGATATCTGCCACTCATGCTCGTCGAGATCTTGTGAGGGTTTGAGGGAGGTCAGAGATTATTCTAAGGTGGTCATGAAGAGCTGCTAGTTTGCTTATGCAGTGTTCCACCTGACAGGGGGTCCCGGTGGTCTGGGCAACAGGGCTCGATTACTGTAATTGTGCAAAGGATGGCGTGGTGGTCAGAGGTGAGTGTGGGGTGGATTGTCCATTGGCTTAGCAGTGTGATGTTTGAAGAGAGGAAGGTGAGGTCTAGCCTACCTCCCCGTGAGTGGGAATGTGAGGGTCATTAAGAAGGGAGATACTGGCCACCTCTTCCAAGAGTTCAGCAATGTTGGCCTGCTGCGTTTGTGGCGCCAGGGGATTGGAATCTAGGGTGATGGGCTTTTAGGTCCCCTCCGATAAGTAAGGGTTCAGTGGCTGTGAGGGTGAAGAGCTCTGTTATATCGAAGTCTGCCGAGCCTCTGCAATAGATGTTGAAGATTTTCATACGACTGTCAGCGAGAGTGATCATCACGCCCTGAATTTCAACTCACTCCTCACAAGGTGGGGGGGATTGGATGACTGTGGCAGGGATCTGATGCCTGACAAGGATGGTGCAGCCATGGGGACCATCGCAAACATATGGCAGGAGGAATGGAATGAAGTCCCTTAGGAGCAGTGGCTGGTTTTCAGGGGTCAGAGTTTCTTGGAGGAGGAATACATCAACCCGGTCTTGGTGGGTGACTTCTTCCAATAGGGCTCCTTTATTATGGGCACCTAAGATATTCCACTGAAGGATCCAAAGGCCAGTGGGGGCTGGGTTTTGTGCTGGATGAATGGGGTTGTGCATACAGTTGGGGTGGTAGGCAGTTGGAGGTTGATGGGAGGGGGGGCTCCTTAGTCTTCCATGCCTGCCAATCTTTGGTGTGGTATTGGGGACTGGGAGCGTGGTCACTGTCCTTCTTTGTGGGTTGACTGATGTCTGCGATCTGAGGATTGGGAATGGAGCCTGGGGGCTTTGGTTTTGTTGTGCAAATGTTTCCAGGTAGTTGGTCTTAGACTGTCCTCTGGTGTGGGGATTTGTGTTGAGGGGATGGGTTTCTGGGGATTTATCCTGGGTTGAGGCTCGGTCTGGACTCTGGACATGGGATGGGGTGTCTGGGGGGTTGCTCTGAGTGGTTGTGGACGGGATGTTTTCTGTCCATTTTTGAATAGCCCTGTCAACTATTGGTCCGAGTGGTCTGGGGTCGAGGGGTTTGCCAAGTTACTTTCCAATGGTGGTTTTGATGACCGCCCCTAGGTCCCTGCCAAAGATTGCTAGTGTTTCTCGGTCTATGAGAAATTGGCCTGGACTGAGAGAAGGCATCGTCTGGGGGGTCGGTGTGGTCATTTCAGTCTCTGTTTGGGTCATGGAGTCTTGCACGACTAGAGTTGTCAGTAGCTGAGGTTGTGTATGGGTTGGTTGCAGGGCTTGCACGGTGGCTGTGCTTGGTACTGGTGGGGTGGGCGCCGGAGATGTCTGATTGTGTCTGGTCGGGGTGGGGGGGAAGTCGGTTTGTAGGAATGCTGGTGGGGTGGAGGTCTGTGTGTGGGGTTTTTGCTGTCCCCAAATGAAGGTACCTGGTAGAGCATGGGATGTGATCTGCTTTTCCTGTACCCACTGCACTTGTCTTTCTATTCTTTTCTGGACTCTCTCCAACCATGCTGGACAAGACTCATTCCATGCACGGTGATTGCCATTGCAGTTTGGGCATTTTGTCGAGATTGGCTGCAAGCCGCCTTCCAAACAAACTGGTCTGCCCACTCCAAGAAAGAATGTTGTAAAACTTACTTCCTCATCCTCACACTTGTTATTCGGTGTTAGACAGAGGGTGTGGGTTTCTAGTGCTGGGCAGACTTCTCCAAAGTGCACTCATAAGCATCAATCCAAACCCGCCGGGGGGGGGGGGCAAGGTTGTCTCGCCCCTCATCCTGATTCTTCCTTCACTATGGGTACTATGGCATTCTCAACCACTATACTACAATGGAATTGTAGAGGTGCCATGGCAAATTAGGAGGAATTGCAGTTATTACTCTCTGCTTTGAACCTGCTATGTGTCTGTCTTCAGGAGACGATAGTGGGGGACAGTTCCCTTCTATTAGGGCAGGGGTTCTTAACCTGGGGTCCATGAAGGTCAGATTAATTGAGAACATTTTTGTGATATTGCATGATGCCGTTTGGCATCATTAGCTGAAAAAAAAAAAAAACGATGTCTTGAAGAATTCTGATGTCCGTTGACGCAAGCCTACCGTTGTCTGGCAAAGCAAGCTTTGGGTGCTCTGATTACGTTTGCTACTACATACCTTTGTGAGTCAGGGTTTTCAGCGCTTTTTTCTATCAAAACGAAAAGTCGAAATCAACTGGATGTCAGCGATGACATGCGTGTTGCCTTGTTAAAGACCACTGCACAATTTCGTCCTTATTCAAGCCAAACAACAACCCTCTCATTGAAATGAACTTTTGAGCTGAATTAATGTTTTGTTTTGTTTAATTTGCACAAGTTGGATGTATTTCATTTTTTCATAGTTTTTGCATGAAAAAAGAGTGAGAAACATAATTCTTGTAAAGAGCGTTTTGTACTTTGCGTATCTCATACAGTGCGTGTGGTAGTTTTCAGTATAAGAAAGTATATTAATTGCATGCAAAATGCTGTGTTTATGTGCTTATGTGCATTTTTGTAGGGAAGGGGTTCATAGCTTTCACCAGATTCTCAAAGGGGTCCGTGACTCAAAAAAGGTTAAGAACCACTGTACTAGGGGGTATGAGGTCTTCCATACATCTCCTCCTGGTGGTCACAGCGGTGGATGTGAAATTCTGTGCCGTTCTGATGTCCCCTTTATTTCCTTTGTGATACAGTCTCCCTTTCAAGTTCTAGCAGTACAGATGTACATTGGGAGGTGCTATACCATCTGTTGTCTGTACCTTCCACCTTCCATTCCTGTTATACGTGCTGATCTAGAAACCCTTATCAGCCAACTTTCACCCCTTTTCCTACTCCTTGGTGACCTTAATGGCCGCCATCCTTTGAGGGGTGACTCACTTTCAAATCCCAGTGGTGATCTCTTTGCCTCTTTGGTTGGGGATTTTGATTTGGTTGTCCTAAATGATGGGAGGCCGACTCATTTTCATGTTCAGACTGGCACGTATTCTGTCATTGACCTTACCGTTTCCTTCTCTGATGGTGCCCTTGATTTTTCTTGGGAGGTTTTGGATGATCTACATGGTAGTGACCATTATCCTGTAATGGTCCAGCCTACTTGCTCTGTATGCCACGCTGGTGTCTGGACAGGGCTGATTGGTCTCTCTTTGAGGAACTATGTGTATTTGCCAACAGGGTTACTGATTTTTCAACTATCGATGATGCCGAACGTTATTTTACTAAGACCATTTTCTCAACAGAGGTTCATTCCATCCCACGGACTTCTGGTGTCTTTTCCCGGAGACCTGTGCCATGGTGGAATGATGACTGTTCCATAGCAAAGAGAGCTTACAAAGCAGCTGCCCGTCAGTTTTTTGCCAATCGTAAAGTTGTTTTTCTAAAGCACGTGTTCACTATAAATGGGTCATGAAGAATGCTTGCCATATCTCGTGGAGGTCGTATGTTTCTACAGTTACATCCTCGACTCCAGTGTCTATGGTGTGGAAAAAGGTGCGTAATATTTCTGGCAGGTTCTCGCCCCCCTCCCCACCGGTGTTGCGACTTCACGGAGAACTTGTGTCTGCACCAGATGCAGTAGCCTCTGCCTTTGCAGATCAGTTTTATGCTGTCTCAAAAAAGGATTCTTCTCAGCTATTTGCTACCTTTCGTAGGAATCAGGAGAGACTGGGTCTTGACTTTCATTCTTGTGCTGGAGAGACGTAGAATTTAGACTTTAGCCTCTGTGAGCTGCGTGATGCCCTCTCAGAATGTAGTGACACTGCTCCTGGGCCTGACGACATTCCATATGCTCTGCTCCGTCATCTGCCGACTGATTCACTTCAGTTTTTATTGGACCTTTTTTAACAGGGTTTGGAGTGAGGGCTCTATTCCCAGGAATTGGAAGTTGGGTATTGTCCTCCCCATTCCCAAGCTTGGTAAAGATCGTTCCCAGGTCACCAACTATCGCCCTATCACTTTAACATCATGTGTGTGCAAGCTGTTCGAGAAGATGGTCAGTGTCGGGCTTATGTGGTTTCTGGAGAAGGGTTGCTTTCTATCTTCATCGCAGAGTGGTTTCCGTAAGTTACGGTGCACTTCAGACAATCTTATCAGGCTTGAGGCGTCGATCTGTGAAGCTTTTGCCTCTAAGCAACATCTTGTGGCTGTGTTCTTTGACCTTGAGAAGGCTTATGACACTGCCTGGCGTCATGGCATCCTCCAACAACTTCATGCCTTTGGTTTACATTGTTGCCCGCCTGTGTTGCTTGGAGACTTCTTCTCTGATCGTGTGTTTAGGGTCCGTGTGGGTTCTACACTCTCTGCACCACTGTGCCGGGAGGAAGGTGTCCCACAGGAGAGTGTCTTAAGTGTTTCACTGTTTGCGGTGGCCATCAATGGTATCGTTGACACTTTGCCTGCTGGGGTATCCTCATCCCTTTATGTGGATGACTTAGCTATATGGTTTTCTGGTTCCCGCATGTCTACTACTGAGCAGCTAATGCAACTTGCCATGGACAAGATTTCTGCCAGGGCCACTTCCAAGGTTTTTCGGTTTTCCCCTTCTAAGACTGTGGCTATGCACTTCTGTAGGATGAGAAGGGTACACCCAGACCCTGATCTCCAGCTTTGTGGCAGGAGACTTCGTTGTGTGACAGAGACGAAATTCTTGGGCCTGACATTTGACTGTCGTTTGACATGGGTTTCACACTTGGCAAATCTTAAAACATCATGTATGAAGGCTCTCAATCTATTGAGGGTTCTGTCCCATACCTCCTGGGGTGCTGATCGGAGGACGCTCTTGCATTTGTTTCAGGTGTTTGTAACCTCCAAGCTGTCATATGGCTGTGAGGTATACTCCTCTGCCACAAAGTCCAGACTAAAAACTCTAGATGCTGTCTATCACGCTGGTCTTCGCGTCGCAACTGGGGCTTTTCGGTTGTCTCCAATTCTCAGCTTGTTGGTAGAAGCTGGTGTGCCTCCCTTAGATCTACTGCATCAGTCTGTTGCAGCACGGTGCCGGCTCCGGATTCGTCGCCTTCCAGACTCACTTGTCTGTGAGTGTGTGACGAATCAGTCTTGCTTTTTGTGTTATAATAGACACCCTCGCATGCCTCGTCCATTTGACTATAGGGTTCGGGATATTAAGGAAGAGTTTGGTTTGTCAGCAATAGCTGTCATTCCTGTTCGGATCCCGAGGGTTGCACCATGGAAATTGCCCAAGGTAACTTTCTGTAGGTCTTTTGCAGGCTCAAAGGATTCTGTCGTTCCTCAGTGTTGTTTAGTTATTTTTAGAACATTCTTCTAGTCATGGTGGTACTGTACCTGTGTATACTGATGGCTTTAAATCCGCATCTGGTGTTGGTTTTGGAGTGGTATTTCCCAATTATTTTAACCGTGGAGGTAGTCTTCCTTTGGTTGCCTCAGTTTTTACTGCAGAGTTGTCAGCTATCGTTTTAGCCCTGAAGTTGGTGTTTGCTCACCCTGACAATTATTTTACTATTTTTAGTGATTCTCAAGGGACGCTTTTGGCCCTGGAATCTTTTAACTCTTCCCATCCTATAGTTTTAGCTATCTTGGAGTGGCTGTTCCTCATTCGTCGTTGGGGGAAGAAAGTAGATTTTTGCTGGGTTCCCGCACATGTTGGTGTGGTTGGCAATGAGAAGGCGGATGCACTGGCCAAGGCTGCGGCTTCTCAACAGCCTCCAACCGAATATGCGCTTCCTGCTTCTGATATAACACCTTACTTGTGGCACAGAATTCATATGTATTGAGAGAGACGCTGGGATGGTGTTGCTCATAATAAGCTGAAAGAGGTCTTTCAGAGAGTGGTCGTGCCAAGGGTTCTCCCTTCCATGCCTTGGCGATTGGAGGTGGCTCTTGCTAGGCTTCATATTGGGCACTCTTGGCTTGCACATGGGTTCCTTATGAGTGGTGAGACTCAGCCATACTGTGATGATTGCCTTGTTCCCCGTACTGTCCGTCACCTGCTGGTCGCGTGCCCGAGTTTGGGGGGCCTGCATCAGAGTTTCCTCCATAGGCATAGAGGGGCAGATGGTGTCTACTGTCTCTCTTCGATGCTTGGTGGAGCCCATAGCGACTTTACTGATGTTTTTAGTTTTCTTCAGGAGGCGGGCCTCCTTCCACTTTTATAAGTAATTGATATTTTCTTTTAACTATTATTTTATTATTTTCAGTGTTTTATTTCTAGTAATAGTTATTAACTTTATTTTGAATATGCACTATTTATTTCCCGCGTCTTCTGGCTTGTTGTCTGGTGGCATATGACCCTGGCAGTTGCGCCGCCAGATTTTTAATATTTTTCAATCAATCAATCAATCAATCGAGATTGGCTGTTTGGCTTTGATTTCTCGAGGCACTGTTGGGTCTTGTGCCTGCCACTGCACATTGCACACGTTGGAGGGCTAGTACATTTGGTCTGATGATGGCCAAACTGCTGGCACTTGAAGCAGCGAAGTGGTTCGGGCGTGTGAGGCCTGAAGTAGAAGGTGCCCCAGTTGCCGGGCTGAAGATTCTGAGGGATAACTCCTCTCAGTGTGACTATAACTTGTCTGGTGGGCTCTCTGCTGGCAACTCGGCAACGTGTTGCACTTTCCACTTGGGGGTGTTTGAGGATGGGCTCTAAGGGGTGGAACAGGGGGTAGCCCATGATGGTTCCTTTGCAGATTGGGGTCGATTTCCTGTATCTGAAATGGCTTCCCGGCTACTGAAGTGATGGTTCACAGGGCGTCTCGTGTGGTGTCGTTCTGAAGGATAGGGACTGTGTTGAGGTTTATCCTCTCTCGAATGGAGAACTTGAGGTGGGGAAACTCGTCTTCAAGGGCCGAGATGATGCTGTAAGTTGTTGAAAAGGAGTTGTTGGGCGTGACCACAGTAGAAATGCTGGGTAGTTGGAGTCTGGTTGAAGTGGGGGTATTACCGATACAGCGGGGAGCCGAGCTGTTGGGGGGTTGCCGTGTGTCCGAGCGGGTCGGCTGGTGGCAGGGGGGGGTGGGGGGCGTTTCCTGCATTCTCAGGGTTCTGTGGCATACAGGAGGCGTTGGCTGTACAGTGGTTGCTCTTCCACTGGACGAGGGTGAAGCCATCGTCATCTATCATCGTCGGGGACTTTTGCTAGGCTGTCGGTGGAGGCTGCAGCGAGATCTGAGGGGTATGCCGAGGAGGACTCAAGTGGTGGAGCAGCAGCAGCAGCAGCAGCAGGGTCACCAGCTGTGTCATCAGACTTAGGTTGGGAGACGTCAGTGTCCATGGCCGGGGTAGAATAAAAAAAAGTCTTCAGGGTTGTATTCGGGGACGGTGATTCGCTCTTTCTTGGACGACTGCCAAGAAGAGGCTGTCGCTTCTGGGGCGAGCGTAGGCTCCATGCCTGTAGACATTCACTAGCGTGTGATGGATCCAGCAAAATATATATATATATATATATATATATATATATATATATATATATAGATATAGATAGATAGATAGATATAGATATATATATATATATATATATATATATATATATATATATATATATATATATTTGTATATATATATATATATATATATATATATATATATATATATATATTTGTATATATATATATATATATATATATATATATATATATTTGTATATATATATATATATATATATATATATATATATATATATATATTTATATTTATATACATACTGAAGTATTTATTTATTCAATTGTTTATCCATTGCTCTGCCTAGTATACACACATGTACATACTCATACACACATGTATACTTTGAATATACATGAATGTATGTGCATGAACCTATGTGTATACTTCTAACAGAACAACGAGAGAAACAAGAATATATAAATTATCAGCTGCAAACCGACAGTTCCCTACAGTGACGGGGGCCTAACTCCCCGCCCTCTAGAGGTTGTCGCAGGAGACACCGTCACTGCCCCGTGAGGGTCTTGCCTAATCTAGCCCTAACAGCGCCTACCCTTACCGCCTCCTATAACTTTGCCTCTAAGGTTCCCGTTCGTGGAAGTACCCTACCGGTACCCCTTCAGGGTTCGGCTTCGTACTACGGCAGGGACTCTAAGTGGCAGCAGGAAAACAGCTGATATCCAGAAAACGCAAAACTTCCTCAAGGCTGTGGTGAAGAGAGCTCGATCTAGTGACGGAAAAAGAAAAACTACTGTGAAAGTCTGCGGGATGGATTAGCCACGTTTCAGTATCTGGGACACTGGGGAAGACGATGCTTGCCACGACTGCTGGGCCAGAACTGATGAGAAGGATGCTGTCTGTACAGAAGTATCGTTTATATACCCTTATGAAACATTCTAGAAATTTCCACTACGTTCTACAAACTTCATTTTTTTTTTTTTTAATAGTATTTCATGACCTTCCATCTATTCTTTTCGGTAACAAAACATTGTGGGACCTTAATAGGATTTAATTAATTTAATGAGTTTTGTTTTAGTATTTTCCAAATGGAGGGATTAACCTAATAACCCCCCCCCCCGTGTGCCCGGCCATAGCCTCCCCCTCCCTCTCCCCCCCCTCTTCACTCACATATACTGTACACTCTCCTCGTTCGCCTCTCGCACTCCATCCTCTCCACATGGCCAAACCACCTCAGTGCATTTCTCCTAACGCTTTCCATCACATCCACACCACAACGCTCCTTCACTTCCTCATTTGCCAGTCTACCTTTCCATGTAGGCTAATTCCACATGTTCTGCTCAAATAACTCATTTCCACTGCTCCCACTCTTGACTCGTATCCTTTCAACAAGGTCTAAGCTTCACTTCTATACGTTGGAGTTCGTAACACAACACAATAATGCGGCGACTTTTTTTTTTTGCTTACTTGCTCACTTCCCTATTTCTTATCAATGCTTTCAAAGTACCAACAACCCCTCTTCCTTGCTGTACGCTTTCAAGCACTTCAATCTTCAAACTACCATCCTTACTCATCACACTACCGAAGTATTGAAATGCACACACATTTTCCATTTCCTCATCATCCAACCTCACTGTACATTCAGTGACTTCATTTCTCTCGAAGACCATAACTGTACTCTTCCCTACATTCACTAGATTCCGTGTCCTACAAGCTCTTCCAAACTCATTCAACAAGCCTTGCAGTTCTTATTCATCTTCACTTAACAATATAGTATCATCTGCAAACAACTGTACAGGAATTTTCCAAACGCAGCCCTCTCTCATTCGGGCAGCTCCAACATCCACTATTCTACCTTGTATCTCTTTTATAACCCCTTCCATATACAGACTGGACAGACATGGAGACATGACACATCCCTGTTTCAATCCAACATTCAGATAGACAAAAATCACTCCGTTCGGTATCCACACGCACTGCAGCCTCAGCTCCCTCATACTTAGGCTATTCTTCACGGCATTTAACAACTTTCCATTTACACCATATATTCTTAATATTTTCCATGTTCCTTGTCTATCCACCCTGTCATATGCTTTTCCAACTGCATGAAGGCCGCATGCAACATCTTTCCCTTCTCTAGAAATTTTTCTATTAAAGACCTAAGAATGAATATCTGATCTAAACTACTTCTTCCCCTCCTAAAACCTCCCTGTTCTTCCCCAACTAATTCATCTGTTATTTCTCTGACTCTGCAGTAAGCAGCTTACTATATACTTTTCGTAACTAATTCCTCTGTTATTTCTCTAACTCCGCAGTAGGCAGCTTACCATATACGTTTCGTATTACACTCAGAAGACAAAGGCCCCTCTCATTATCACACACTTCTTTTTCCCCTTTTGCTTTATACAGAGGAATAATTATACCTGACTTCCAATTTGCATCCTGTTTTCTTAATACTGTCCGTTTTCCTTGTCGATCCACCCTGTCATATCCTTTCTCCAGCTCCGTGAAGGCCACATACATCTTGCCCTTCTCTACAAACTTTTCCACTGAAGACCAAAGAATGAATGTCTGATCTAAACAACCTCTTCCCTTCCTAAAACCTCCAACTAATTTATTTTTTAAGCTCTGTCAGTGAGCATCTAGTAGACTGTAGCACCAGTCGAACAGGGCAGTACTCCCAAGGTGGATGGAAAGCTGATGACAGGGAGAGCTGAAGCTACCGTTTCACCAGCCCTTGGGACTAGTTCCTGACCATACCCCTTTGCTGAACTTTTTCAGTGTCTCAGTAACACAGACAGTAGGACAGCATGCTCGTCAATACAAGTTTCTCTAACTGTCAACACCAAACTACATGCGCAGTTCACACTACACTTCCTTTTCAAAATTAAAAAAAAGAAAAATGGCCACGAAAAACCAAGCCTCGGAGTCCCCAGCGAAGGGGGGAGGGACCATAAATACCCCCACCATCCGCCCCTCTCCCAGTGATGACTCAACGAGCCGCCTGGAATCACTGTCTGACTCACTTCTTCGTTTCTCCAACATTCGTGCCCTTTCCTCTAACTTTCGCTCTGTTGAGCACCACCTTTCACCTTCTCTTCCGAACTGAGACTCAGCTGTCTGAGGCAACTAACAGCAAACACTTTTCTGTATCCCCCTGCTTTCTCTATACTTATTTCAAAGCCAAAGTGACTGTTGTGTGTATGTAGGCAACGACTTATCTTGCTCTCGTGTTCCTGAATTTGATTCTTCTGAATTCTCTACGCTCTGACTTCGGCGCTCCTGTCATTCTCTGACTAAATGTATCTGCGCTGTTTACGTATTCCCTGATTCTACTGACTATGAAAAAGTCTTCGACTATCTTACTTCTTCGATGGAACACATTCTATCATTTTCTCCTTTCTCTGAAATATCCATTCCAGGAGATTCCAATGTTCAACACCACCTCTGGGTCTCCTCTCCTTTTACCGATCCACCACGTGAACAAGCCTACATTCTTTTCTATCTTTAATGTCAGAGCAGCTTGTACAGCACCCTACCCGTATCCCTGACCACCATGGAGAGAGCTCCAACATACTTGACGTCTTCCTTACAACTAATCCTTCTGCTTACACTGTTAATCTTTCCTTATCTTTGGGTTTCTCCAGTCACAACCTTATTACCTTAAACTGTCCTATCGCTCCTGTACGGCCTGTGGACCCTCAAAAGAAACGTCAATTGTGGCACTTTGGAGCTGCGGATTAGGAGGCCTTCAAGCAGTAGGCTACTTCTTTGATTTTCCCCAGAATGATTATTGCTTCCATTGCCAGGAGCCATCTGAATGTGCCTTCCGCATTACGGAGGTTATTCTCTCGGGCATGGAAGCAAACTGTACATTCCCTTCTCATATCATTTGACTAATGCAAGAAAGCCTTGGTTTAATCATGCTTGTTCTAATGCTGTCCGCAACAAGGAGAGGGCCTATAAAAGGTACCAGAGCCAACCCACCCCTGAATCACATCTTTATTATGTTTCTGCCTAGAATCGTGCTAAGTCTGTTCTTCGCTCGCTAAAATTTTTTTCATCCGTACTAGATGCTCTAAACACTCCAATTAGAATTCTTCCCGCTCCTTCTGGCACCTTGCCAAAAACCTTTCTAACAACTTTACCTCATCATCCGTCCCTCTTCTTTTCTACTCTGATGGTCCTGTAGCTATTTCTTCTACTGATAAAGCAGATCTCTTTACCCAGACTTTCTCCTCCAATTCCACCTTAGATGATTCCGGTGCCGTTCCTCCATCACTTACCCCTCTGACTTCCTCATGGCTGACATTAAAATTTCTTCAGCTGATATATTTGCTACCATCACTGGCCTCAGTACTAACAAGGTACATGGGCCTGATGGAGTCCCTCCTGTTGTCCTCATGAACTGTGCTTCTGTGCTAACATCCTGCTTAGGCAAACTCTTTCGCCTTTGTCTATCAACTTGTACAGTTGAGCAAGTAGAAAGTGCGAAAAAATATTGGGGTATATGGAGAAATCTGGCAGTTCCCTGTAGTAAGTCCGCGTATCTTTATAAATGAATCGCTCAGAACCTAGAGCCTGTGTAAGGTGGAACGTGATTGGCTGAACCTTTGAGTGGTCGTGAAGCAGATATTCTCATCATATTATACTTAAATCAAAGTACCGTAAACAACTTAATAAGTGGCACGAAAGAATGTATAGAGAATACTACAGTATTTAATGATCGAACGTGGAGTATAATAGAGTAATAAGCGTTAGCAATCTGTAAAATATAACTGGCAACATGGCACAGAAGAGCATGTCAGCTGGTAGTTTCGTTTATTCATAATGTTCGAAGCAGTGGAAACGGAGTCTAGTGAATCAGATTAATAAATGTTGACCTCTAACGATAAGAACCAGCAATCCCTTCTTTAACCCCTTCGCTACGAGAGATCTGTCGTGGAAAATCGAAGGGACGTATCAAGATTTATATAAAGATAAAAGTGGCATACCGAACATGAAGGACTTAATGTTTCTCATTTTCACTACCTCGTCCCTCTCGAAGAAAATCGTCTGGTATTGGCAGGAATAAAATGGGAAAAAAGGCGTCATCGTGGTGAAAGGGTTAACGAATGTAATTTTGGTTATTATGTTCAATGACACGTAATATCTGTTAATATGCATAGGCAGTAAATTAATACTATTTGTTGTCCTACTGCCTTTTTTATTTCACCAAATATATTGAAAAAGGAAGAGAGAAGAATGTACTAAGCCAGTTAGACCTAGTAGCACAAGGAGAAGGAAATAGAGAGGAGGGACAGCAAGCACGAGGGAAAAAGAAAGAAACGAGGGACAATTGAAGAGCTGAAAAGGGTTAATTCGGGACCGAAGGGGCGCCAAAACTCTTCAAGTTTCGCCCACGTCTCTGCAGACAATACCCGCTTACGAGGCTCATTCTCCATATAAATGCATTGCATTAGAAACACAAAAATATAGTAAGATAATCAGGAACATTCATATATTATGGGATGATTTTCTTAAAATTCTTCCTAGCAGCTCCACTTAATTACTTTCACGTCCATGTGATGCATACGACATCGTTATGTAACATCAAACAGGAACTAGGTAACCAAATATTCAATTTTAATTTGCGGCACCTAACCAACACCGATCCCTTCCCCACAGTATTTGGTGGAGATGATAGGAAAGAGACAGCGGTGAAGACAGTGGAATGAAGAGGTTACCAAATGGGTAACTACTGTAGCGTCAATTAACACTGGCAGCCGTGGTGTTGTTCCTTCATTTGAATACATAATTATGTTGCTTGACGTTAGTCAGTCCCCTGATGTAAGTTGTCAAACTCCTTCCACACTCTTGCCTATCTGGCACAATCTGTCTGGCATGACTGTCATGTTGTTCACACTGGTGAGTAGCTGTTCAGGCAGTAAAGTCGACCAGTCGTCAGTAGGTGGTCGGCAACGCTTGAGTGTGATATGACCATGTGCAACGCAGTTGGAAAGAAAAAGAAATAGCTCAGTATAGCCTATGAATTGTTGCAAATGTAAAAGAAGAAAACAATGAAGAGTGCAGCAAAACATTTTGGTTAAAGAGGCGACTTTTTGAGGATGGCATGGTCCATGGCTCCTGGCCGGCGCCAGACCACCGGGAAATGTCTGGTGATTTCCCTCAAATACAGGCACTGGTTTGCCCATCAAAGTTGCCACAAAGTGTTCGAAGAAGGGCATTAATATCATATGATTGCTTTGATAAGTTGCTTAGTTTATTTGTGTATCGCTTACATGCATTCACTATCGATTGCCATGATGTTTACCGTGTGCGATATAGCTGCGAGATGAGCACGGCGCTGATTCCAACACACATCTCACAACGGTTTTATCTTTTTTCATCTTTTCCAAGAAAATTCATCGCAATCATGAAATAGGACATGTTTTCTAATGTGGTGAAAATGAATACAGGGACGGCATGGTAATCAGGTATGAGAGTTTGTTTTTGCCTAACATATATTTGTCATCTGCCACTCTAATTACACTCAATATTTTGTCCAGAGACCATTGCTGGTAATCACATCTTGAAGGCGGTCAGGTATGACGCCAGATGATTGTGAATCATGTGAGGCTTTTACCTGAGAACCTCCCACTCCCTCATCACGTGACGCAACAGTGCTGTGGCGTCCTTTCCTCGTTGGGCTCACAAACATTAACAATAATGGCCCAAACGTTCTTAATGGGATTTAGGTCAGGGCTGTTGCTAGGCCAAGGCAAAAGTTCTAGGTGGCGCTGATCCTCAAACCATGTTCGCACAACTCTCGCTGTGCACGGGCCAATTGACGTGCATAAAGATGATGGTCTCAGGATTCGGTAGGATGTATGCGCGGACAGTAGGCAGCATCACCTCCTCTAGTATCTCCAGATATTGCTCAGCCCTGAACCTTCGTTCTATCTCTGTGACCTCACCAACACCACGGAGACCAATCCACCCCCACACGTTGAATGTTACGTGACCACTCCGTGCCTCTGCGTAGATGTGCTCCCGAACATATCTATAAAACATTATGTCCTTGACAGTATTGATAAATAACACATATTAATGACTTCATTTATCATCTGTCTATCTATATACTGTAATATACAGTATGTTCTATAATATTTATTTATTTTTTCGATTACACATTACCTGTTTTTAAAATTCTCTCTCTCTCTCTCTCTCTCTCTCTCTCTCTCTCTCTCTCTGTATGTATATATATATATATATATATATATATATATATATATATATATATATATATATATATATATATATCAGTGCGTTTAAGTACTTGAGTAGTGTGATGAGTAAGGATGGAAGTTTAGAGGATGAAGTGCTTGAAAGGGTGGAGCAGGGAAGAAAGGTTGCTGGAGCATTGATAAGAAACATGGAAGTGAGCATGGAAGTGAAAAAGCTACTACATGACAGTATTGTGATACCAACTATAACCTATGGAAGTGAAAAAGTTACTACATGCCAGTATTGTGATACCAGTGCATACCCATGGAAGTGAAGCGTGGACCTTGATGGAGGGACAGAAGTCGAGAGTGAGAGTAGTGGAAATGAGTTATTTGAGAGGAGCATATGGAGTGACATGGAGAGACAGACTGACAAATGAGGAAGTGAAGGAGTGTTGTGGTGTGGATGTGGATGTGATAGGAAGCGTTAGGAGAAACACATTAGGGTGGTTTGGCCATTTAGAGAGGCTGGAGAGTGAGAGACTGACAAGGAGAGTGTATATGAGTGAGGTGGAGGGGGGTAGAGGGAGTGGGAGGCCAAGGATGAGATGGAGAAATGGAGTGGAGAGGTATATGAGAGAGGGGGGAGGTGTGCTGGGAGCAGGGCAGTGAAAAGTTGGGAGACAGAGCGACATGGAGGAAATTTGTTTGTGGCCACCCCTTACAGGACTAAGGCGTCTGGCAATATATATATATATATATATATATATATATATATATATATATATATATATATATATATCTTTCCATTTACCCATCGTTTCATCTTTCCATCTCTCTCTCTCTCTCTCTCTCTCTCTCTCTCTCTCTCTCTCTCTCTCTCTCTCTATGTCGGTCTCTGTATCTGTATCTCTATCTATACCGATATTTCTATACCGAAATCACTATCTCTATACCGATATCACTATCTCTATACCGATATCACCATCTCAATACCAATATCACTATCTCTATACCTATATCTCTATCTCAATACCGATATCACTATCTCAATACCGATATCACTATCTCAATACCGATATCACTATCTCTATACCGATATCACTATCTCAATACCGATATCACTATCTCTATACCTATATCTCTATCTCAATACCGATATCACTATCTCAATACCGATATCACTATCTCTATACCGATATCACTATCTCTATACCGATATCACTATCTCTATACCGATATCACTATCTCTATACCGATATCACTATCTCTATACCGATATCACTATCTCTATACCGATATCACTATCTCTATACCGATATCACTATCTCTATACCGATATCACTATCTCTATACCGATATCTCTACATCGATCTCTGCCTCTGTATCGATGTCTATCTCTATATCGATCTCTATCTCTATCGTTATCTCTGTCTCTAACTCTATCTCTATATCTATATCTCTCTATCTCTATTTTTCTCTTTCTATCTCTATCTCTATCTCAGTCTCTCTATCTCTATATATCAGTCTCTATAGCTCTATCTCTATTTTTCTCTATTTCTATCCCTATCTCTATATCTCTATATCTCTGTCTGTCTCTATATCTCTATATATCAATCTGTATATCTTTATCTCTATATCTCTGTCCTTATATATCTCTATAAATCTGTATCTCTCTCTATATATATCTTTATCGCTGTCGCTGTCTCTATATCTCTCTATCTTTACGCTTTATCTCTATCTCTATCTCTATCTCTGTCTCTGTCTGTCTGAGGAATATCTGGAGATACTAGAGGAGGTGATGCTGCCTACTGTCCGCGCATACATCCTACCGAATCCTGAGACCATCATCTTTATGCACGTCAATTGGCCCGTGCACAGCGAGAGTTGTGCGAACATGGTTTGAGGATCAGCGCCACCTAGAACTTTTGCCTTGGCCTAGCAACAGCCCTGACCTAAATCCCATTAAGAACGTTTGGGCCATTATTGTTAATGTTTGTGAGCCCAACGAGGAAAGGACGCCACAGCACTGTTGCGTCACGTGATGAGGGAGTGGGAGGTTCTCAGGTAAAAGCCTCACATGATTCACAATCATCTGGCGTCATACCTGACCGCCTTCAAGATGTGATTACCAGCAATGGTCTCTGGACAAAATATTGAGTGTAATTAGAGTGGCAGATGACAAATATATGTTAGGCAAAAACAAACTCTCATACCTGATTACCATGCCGTCCCTGTATTCATTTTCACCACATTAGAAAACATGTCCTATTTCATGATTGCGATGAATTTTCTTGGAAAAGATGAAAAAAGATAAAACCGTTGTGAGATGTGTGTTGGAATCAGCGCCGTGCTCATCTCGCAGCTATATCGCACACGGTAAACATCATGGCAATCGATAGTGAATGCATGTAAGCGATACACAAATAAACTAAGCAACTTATCAAAGCAATCATATGATATTAATGCCCTTCTTCGAACACTTTGTGGCAACTTTGATGGGCAAACCAGTGCCTGTATTTGAGGGAAATCACCAGACATTTCCCGGTGGTCTGGCGCGGCCAGGAGCCATGGACCATGCCATCCTCAAAAAGTCGCCTCTTTAACCAAAATGTTTTGCTGCACTCCTCATTGTTTTCTTCTTTTACATTTGCAACAATTCATAGGCTATACTGAGCTATTTCTTTTTCTTTCCAACTGCGTTGCACATGGTCATATCACACTCAAGCGTTGCCGACCACCTACTGACGACTGGTCGACTTTACTGCCTGAACAGCTACTCACCAGTGTGAACAACATGACAGTCATGCCAGACAGATTGTGCCAGATAGGCAAGAGTGTGGAAGGAGTTTGACAACTTACATCAGGGGACTGACTAACGTCAAGCAACATAATTATGTATTCAAATGAAGGAACAACACCACGGCTGCCAGTGTTAATTGACGCTACAGTAGTTACCCATTTGGTAACCTCTTCATTCCACTGTCTTCACCGCTGTCTCTTTCCTATCATCTCCACCAAATACTGTGGGGAAGGGATCGGTGTTGGTTAGGTGCCGCAAATTAAAATTGAATATTTGGTTACCTAGTTCCTGTTTGATGTTACATAACGATGTCGTATGCATCACATGGACGTGAAAGTAATTAAGTGGAGCTGCTAGGAAGAATTTTAAGGAAATCATCCCATAATATATGAATGTTCCTGATTATCTTACTATATTTTTGTGTTTCTAATGCAATGCATTTATATGGAGAATGAGCCTCGTAAGCGGGTATTGTCTGCAGAGACGTGGGCGAAACTTGAAGAGTTTTGGCGCCCCTTCGGTCCCGAATTAACCCTTTTCAGCTCTTCAATTGTCCCTCGTTTCTTTCTTTTTCCCTCGTGCTTGCTGTGCCTCCTCTCTATTTCCTTCTCCTTGTGCTACTAGGTCTAACTGGCTTAGTACATTCTTCTCTCTTCCTTTTTCAATATATTTGGTGAAATAAAAAAGGCAGTAGGACAACAAATAGTATTAATTTACTGCCTATGCATATTAACAGATATTACGTGTCATTGAACATAATAACCAAAATTACATTCGTTAACCCTTTCACCACGATGACGCCTTTTTTCCCATTTTATTCCTGCCAATACCAGACGATTTTCTTCGAGAGGGACGAGGTAGTGAAAATGAGAAACATTAAGTCCTTCATGTTCGGTATGCCACTTTTATCTTTATATAAATCTTGATACGTCCCTTCGATTTTCCACGACAGATCTCTCGTAGCGAAGGGGTTAAAGAAGGGATTGCTGGTTCTTATCGTTAGAGGTCAACATTTATTAATCTGATTCACTAGACTCCGTTTCCACTGCTTCGAACATTATGAATAAACGAAACTACCAGCTGACATGCTCTTCTGTGCCATGTTGCCAGTTATATTTTACAGATTGCTAACGCTTATTACTCTATTATACTCCACGTTCGATCATTAAATACTGTAGTATTCTCTATACATTCTTTCGTGCCACTTATTAAGTTGTTTACGGTACTTTGATTTAAGTATAATATGATGAGAATATTGGCTTCACGACCACTCAAAAGTTCAGCCAATCACGTTCCACCTTACACAGGCTCTAGGTTTTGAGCGATTCTTTCATTAAGATACGCGGACTTACTACAGGGAACTGCCAGATGTATCCATATACCCCATTACTTTTTCGCACTTTGTACTTGGTCAACTGTACCTTTCCTTCTTGCTGAAAGTTTGCTGTCATTCAGCCAGTCCTAAAGAAGGGTGACCATTCCCAAAACTCTAACTATCGTCCAATTGCTTTAACATCCTGTGTCTCAAAAGTTTTCGGATCAGTTCTTAAAAGAAAATTTTTTTTAAAGCATCTTTCCTATCACAACCTTCTTTCAGATTGTCAAATTGGGTTCCGTCAGGGGCGTTCCACTGTTGATCTTCTCACTTACCTTTCAGACTCCTGGTCATCCTCCTGTCGGAATTATGGCAAAAGTTTTGAAATTGCACTTGACATCTCAAAGGCTTCGATCACGTCCGGCATAAACCTTTAATTTCCAAACTGCCCTCTTACGGTCTCTATTCTTCTATCCGTGCCTTCATCAATAGCTTCCTTTCTGGGCTTTCTAGAGTCGCTGTTGTAGACGGCCTTTGTTCTTCTCCTAGGTCTATCAATAGTGGTGTTCCTAAGGGCTCTGTCCTATCACCAACTCTTCCTTTTATTCATCAACGACCTTCTAAGCTGTACGTCTAACCCTATCCACTCGTACGCTGATGATTCCACCCTTCACCTTTCTATTCGGTTCTCACAACGTCCATCTCAGCAATTACTTCAACAAACAAGGGATGAGGCTATGGCACACCTAATGTCTGACCTGGTTCGTATCTCTGACTGGGGTAAAAATAATCTCGTTTTTAATGCATCAAAGACTCAGTTCTTACATCTATCCCGACACAATCTTCCACAGGAGTACCCAATAATGTTTAATAATATCCAGCTCAATCCTGCATTATCCTTGAACATGCTTGGGGTTTCATTCACTAGGGACATATCTTGGAAAGATGATATTACATCTCTTGTAAAATCTGCCTCCAAGTGATTAGGTGTGCTAAGCCGACTCCGAACTTTTACCCCTGCACAGTTGTTGATTTTACACATGGGTTTTATTCACCCTTGTGCAGAATACAACTCTCATGTGTGGGAAGGCTCCCCACATACAACTCTTCTCAATAGGGTGGAGTCAAAGGTTCTTTGTCTCATTAACTCTCCTCCTCTTACCAGCTCCCCTCAACCTCTGTCTCTTCCCCGCACTGTTGCATCTTTATCTCTTTTCTATTGCTACTTCAATGGTCACTGCTCCTCTGAACTTTCTGCTTACATTCCTCCACATCTACAAGGGCGCATAGCACCCCGTCTAGCAGCAAACTCTCATCTCTTTTCTGTCCCAACTATCTAATGCAAGAGTTAACCGTTACTCCCAGTCCTTCATTTATGCAACAGGTCAACTCTGGAACTATCTCCATCTGTCTATATTTCGTGCTTCCTATGATCTCCAGTCTTTCAAATGCAGTGTGTCCAGGCATCTTGAAATGATTGGATCTTAAATTTGGCTCTCTTTTGTCTTGCTCTTGGTTTTTTCTTAGCAGGAACTATTTGTGGGCTCCTGGTCTTTGGTTCCTTCTTGCTAGCAAACATTTCTTTTTCCACTTTTCCTTTGTACAGCGGTATAATTATACCTGACCTCCAACTCTCTGCGACTCTACCTTCCTCCCAGGCAAATTTGGAAATTTTTCATATCCATTCTATTATCTCTCCCCCATGCTTCAGCATTTCACCACACACACCATCATTTCCTGGGGCTTTCCCAAATTTGACTTTCTTCATTGCTTCCACTACTTTCATCCTACTGATCTCTCCCTCCCTTCTCACCTCCCTCCTTTTGTCAGCCTGTTCCATTATATATATATATATATATATATATATATATATATATATATATATTTATATTCCTACCTACTTATACATATATATATATATATATATATATATATAAATATATATATATATATATATATATATATATATATATATATATATATAAATAATTATATTCCTACCTACTTATACATATATATATATATATATATATATATATATATATATATAATTATATTCCTACCTACTTATACATATATATATATATATATATATATATATATATATATATATATATATATATATATATATATCAGATATATATATATATATATATATATATATATATATATATATATATATATCAGATATATATATATATATATATATATATATATATATATACAGATATATATAGATATATATATATATATATATATATATATATATATATATATATATATAAAATTATATTCCTACCCACTTATACTCGAATTACTTTCATTCTCTATGTTTAACAGTTCCTTAACCCGCCCCGTCCCGGAGACGTGAATTCACGTCCTCACATGATGTGCATTCATATCCCGGAGACGTAAATTAACGCGGCAACATTGCAAGTTCCCTAATTTGCACAATTTTCAATTTTTACGAGTGATTTCGCGAGTGATTTTTGGCACGTATACACTGGACACCTTCCTCTATTCCTCTACAAGATGCCAAGCAGGGGCAATGCCGTACACCGCATAACCTCTCCCCTCCCCCTGGACGCCATTGTCTCGGCAATTCACCTGTTACCAGTGACCTGGCCAATAAAGACATTCAGGGCCAGAGTGATTCCCCAATCGATGACAATGTGGAGGACAAAGTTTACATAGCATTAGAGGAAGAAACAGTCAGAAATGATGATCAGGTAATGTGGCAAAAAAAGGTCATGAATGGTGATGAGTTAGTGAGTGAAACAATGCTTATAATGCCTATATTACTGTTTGAAAACCAATATACTCTTGTACTACATATAAATTCGTACCAAGTAAATAAATAAATACTGTTTATGGGTGGTGTGAAATAGTTACCCTCCCACAGAACTCGTTTTCTTTGGTGCCAGCCTGTTAGAAAACCCAGTCAGGTAAGGAGGTACTTGTAACTGGATCAAGTATTTTAAACCTCAGGTGAGCGATTTCTCTATGAATTTTCAATGTTTCTCACCAAAAACGGATGTTTGAGCCAAAAAAAAAAGGTCCAAAAATGTCGGGACTGGGATGTACCACTGCCCAGAAAACGTTGGGATGAGGCAGGTTAACCCGCAGAGTGCTGGAGCCATACAGGTACGGTGATGCCTAGTTCTGTGGACAGTGCCGGAGCCATACCTGTATGGTCAGCAATTGCAACGAGCATCAACATGTGAATTTTCAAACTTGGCGGGAGATGACTGGCATGGACACGCACGCACCCTTCCTGCATCTGCACTCACTCCCTATATCATCTATATACCCAACGAGTCTCCTTAGCTCAAATAGCATAGTTACCATTGACAAAAACGAAGATCTATCTCAACTAAATGGGTGTCGTCGGCGGCCGATAAAGTCTATGGGCGTTACTCCAAAGTTTTCAGCTGCCTGCTCAGGGAGAATCAACCTCAAAATCGACCTAAAAGGCTTCTGTGAATACTTTTATGGTTGTTTTCCATGTTTTCTCATCATTTCTAACCTATCTAGAAAAAAAAAGGTCGAAAATTGGCCGGCACCACGGCTCCACGAGAGTCCAAAGTCTGCCATCACAGAGCGTGTTAAAATGTTCTCTCCATCTGCTCACTTTTACGCCCATCTCCACTGCCAATCTGCCATTTTTATCTTTCACTCCTCTACTAACTTCTCAATTACCCTTATCCTCTTTACCTCTTTCCAGAACATTTTCTACATTCTGTCCATTATACACTCAAATTCCTCATCCACTCTATACTCTTACTAACCTTTTCATCTCTCTCTCCCCCTCTACAGATAACTCTCTCTCTGCCTCTTAACTTCCTCCATGCCCTTGTTTCCCATCCACTCACTATATCTATCTCTCTATTGCCAGACGCCTCAATCCCATAAGGGGTAGCCACAAACAAATCGCCTCCATATTACCCTGTCCAATGCCATTTCACTGCCTTGTTCCCAGCTCACACCCACTCTTTCATATACCTCTCCACTCCATCTCTGCATCTTATCTTTGGCCTCCCCATCCCTTTCTCCCCCTCCCCCTCCACCTCGCTGGCATCCACTCCTCGTTAGTCTGTTGCCCTCTATCCTCTCTATATGGCCAAGCCACCTCAATGTATTTCTCCTGATGCTTTCTATCATATCCACACCCACACCACAATGCTCCTTCATTTCCTCATTTGTCAGTCTCTCTCTCCATATAACTCCACATGCTCCTATCAGATAACTCATTTCCACTGCTCTCACTCTTGACTTGTGTCCAACGACCTCCAAGCTTCACTTCCATACGTTTGGGTTGGTATCACAATACTGCCATGCAGCGACTTTTTACTTCCATGCTCACTTCCATGCTTTCTTCTTTGATGGGTCCTGTTATAGTAGCATCCACTATCCAACGAACCAGTTATATGAACATAGGCGATTTAGACCCCAATTCAGTGATGTGAGCAGAAAGTGAACCTAATCCTATTTTTCACATACAGGCGGATGTCCCGAAGTTACGAGCTAATTGGAAGCAAGGCTTTTGCTCTTAGCCGAATTCTCGTTAAACGAAGTGAAGAACTTACGGGAAAAATAGGGTTAGGGAGCAAGGCCTCCGAGCAACCTCCCCCAAACCACGAAAACTGATTTTCTGGTCGCAAAGGAATGCTTAGAAGACATGGTGATACAGTAATTCTGGGCACAATCCTGGGCACAGAAAAAAAGCATGCTTCAAGACCGACCTTGACTGGGCAAGCTTGGATGGGAGAATGTTTACGAAAAAAAGGCGGGAAGAGGCTCACAGAGCTCAAGGTCCAGAGAAATGCAGGTCAGTCCGTGAAGGAACGAAAACTGGTCCCTAGCCGAGCATGACGTCACTAGGCCTGCTGTCTCAGTTTGACCCAGGCCACCACACTGATCGGGTCGTGCTCAAGGTCGACAAAATGCCAGATTGTCGTGCAGTTTATGGCTACAGTTCTTCCTGTTGGCACGAAAGAACTATTCTCTTCACCGATTTCCTCAAGATGAAGAACTTAGAGAGAAGGGGATTAATCTGCGTCGGAGAAGAGTTTCAATCCTCAAAATGCAAGGATGTGTAGTTACATTTTAAAGCTGATTCCTTTAAAAGATATCTAAAATATGAACTGAGCATTCCAGTTCCAGCAAAGATCCGAATATTAGCGGAGGATGCAGTACCAAATTTGTGCCTTCCCACATCAAGAGGTATAGGTGTATCAATGTGTACAGTACAGCTTTATGTGGCATTTGTTTTAGTAATATTTAAAAGTAAAATTTTTATTATTAATATGATCTTAACAACAGATTATGAATGTTGATTTATGAAAATAGTATGCCTAAGCTATGGGGATAAACGCAGGAAAGCATATTTATTAATAAGCCTGGCATAGCTTAAGAATGTTGATTTAAAAAATTAGTATGTCTAAACTATGGGGATAAATACAGGAAAGCATATGCATGGGGATGAATGCAGGAAAGCATATTTATTCATAAATCTAATGATATATATATATATATATATATATATATATATATATATATATATATATGGTAAAAAAGAAGGTTGTGGTTTACTTTTGAACACTGAGTGAATGTGAGGGAGCAGGGGAAGGGAGGGATTTAAGAAGGGAGGTGAGGCAAACGCATTAGTAAGGATGGAAGGGCGTGAGGCATTTGTAAAGGAATTACCACATGTAGGTGAAAAGTAAGATGGAGTGGTGGTAAGAGGAAAGGAATGGGATGGAGGATAGAGGAAAAAGGAAGGGAAAGGGAAGCAGGGAAAGGAGATGGGGAAAGAAAAGAAGGAATAGAGGAATAAGAAACACACACACACACACACACACACACACACACACACACACACACACACCTTTCAGCTATGTAAACCAACATTTATACAAAATAAGTACAGATATAGTAAATGTGCAGTACAGTATGTTGTATGTACTGACGAGGATGAAACTAGAGTGAGAGGGAAAAGGAAGAGAAAGAAGGGAAAAACAAAATAAGGGAAGGAAATACATGATGGAAAAAGAGAATGAAGAAAGTCTGGATAAGGAAAGGGAGGGGGGAACTGTTGGGAAATGAGGTACGGAGGGAACAATGGGGTGGGGAAAGAAAATGACGAAGGTGGAGACAGACAAAAAACAAAGAATAATAAATGAGAAAGAGATGAGGGAAAGAAAGGGAGAGGGAGGGAGGAGCAGCAGGCCAGCTGTCATCAGGCCTACTGACGTCATCATGGTCCCTCCCACATGCACGCAAACTGACCTGGTATTCTCTGGACCTTGGCAGAGCTAGCATGTGACTCATTTCTTAGCTAATGGCGCAGCAGCTGTCCATCGTGTTTACCCAGCGCACTAGGTTAACATGGTGGACAGCTGTGGTGCAACCCTCATATCGATTCTGGTTAGTGGGGATTTTGGGGGATTTTACGTGCTTGTTAAACCGGCGGTGGTGTAAATTACAAGACCTCATATTTGCAGTTGCTCATTAAGTGGTTGCTTGTTAACCGGGACTTGCCGGTATGTACTCCATTATATGAGCTTTTACTCTCCTTTATTTCACTCCGTTTTATGAGTTTTCTCTATCCGCGCAGTTCTTCATTGACATATCCCAGTCATATAATGGAACCCACCTGTACTCGTTTCTTCAATCCTATTCTGAGGTTAGTGAGGGAAGAAGCATCACACATTACTCAAACTGTTGTTATGAAAGTATATTAATTTTCCTTCTGAATGATATACCTACAGTACTTTTTCCTCATATGTAGCTCAAATACTTGCACACAGAAAATACACCTAAAACACCTTAATATATATATATATATATATATATATATATATATATATATATATATATATACATATATATATATATATATATATATATATATATATATATACATATATATATATATATATATATATATATATATATTTATATATATTGCCAGACACCACAATCCCGCAAAGGGTGGCCATTTGACACTGAGTTAGTTGTTTTACAGGGAGGGGCACCAACCCTCCACCAACCCACTTGTTGACACGTAGGGAGCACGTATGGTTTGGTTATATGGTTACCACCCATCGTTGTAAATGGTTTCTTGGCTTACAGGAAACCATTTGGCTTGTCACTCAATTTAAAGCCACCTGTAAAGGAAAGAAAAGCAATTAGAAACACCTTAAAATATCTATCTATCTATATATATATATATATTTATATAAAATGCGTGACTTACAGAACAGTGCCCCCGAAATATACCATAGTGCCCCCGACAATGGGGCCAGCAAGATACAGCCCAGTATGCCCGGGAATGGGCCGACACTCCCACACGGACCCCACGGGGTAGCCGCCACCAGTAGGAACAACTCCCGGCAACAGCGACATATGTCAGCCCGGGCTGTGCGCCCCTATGTCACGCAGCCACCACGCCGTCGCCGTCATAGGAGAAGGACACTACCTTCACGGAGTGGGATTGTTGAACCAGCTAGGGGTGGAGTTGTTCTAGACACTCCAGACGGCGCCCCTCCTCGTGAGATGGCCTATTGTCGCTCCGAAAGTGTCCTGGTAGAGACGGCCTATTGTCGCTCCGAAAGTGTCCTGGTAGAGACGGCCTATTGTCGCTCCCACCCTTGTGAGACGGCCTATTGTCGCTCCGAAAGTGTCCTGGTTGAGACGGCCTATTGTCGCTCCCACCCTTGTGAGACGGCCTATTGTCGTTCCGAAAGTGTTCTGGTAGAGACGGCCTATTGTTGCTCCCCTCCTCGTGTGACGGCCTATTGTCACTTCGAAAGTGCCCTGGTAGAGACGACCTATTGTCGCTCCCCTCCTCGTGAGACGGCCTATTGTCGCTCCGAAGGTGCCCTGGTAGAGACGGCCTATTGTCACTTCGAAAGTGTCCTGGTAGAGACGGCCTATTGTCACTTCGAAGGTGCCCTGGCAGAGACGGCCTATTGTCGCTCCCGCCCTCGTGAGACGGCCCACTGTCGCTCTCAAGTTGCACAGAAGGAGGCAAGGAGCGAGACGTCATCCCGGCAGGAGACCAGAGCCCAGGCCTCCCATACCAGAGTGGCCCAGACAGGCCTCACAGCCTCCCCTGGCCTCCGCTCCCTACATCTGGCTCTAGAACAGACGCACCTGACGGGCCCCAGCGTAAGTCGATGCCGCAGCCCTCCACTGTCGGCGCCCCTAGATGCTGGAGACCGCAGCCCGCAGTCTCTCCCGATTCTCCCCAGGACACCCGGGCGTGATCTCCATACGCCCCTACGACGACGTAAGGCTCCCACCTCCGGCCGAGACTTACACCAGAGGTTCCTGGAGCTATTCGGCCCCAGTCCCGAGGGCCATACTCCTGAGCCCAGTCCGGAAGCCACGGGTAGCCCAGGACGCGAGAGGACGCCCTTACAAGTTGTCCCATGCCCTCTTGGCATGCCTCCCCTTGGCGGTACCCCTAGCCCGGCAGGATTGCTGACGGCGTGTTCCCGCCCCTGCCCCACGATGAATACGTGTGATGCTGCCCAGAAACAGTGCAAGTGATTTAGGTTAAGTGTGACTTCGCCTAGTATAGTATCATGCAGTGACTTAATATAGTGAATATCGGGGCAAGTAAGACCACAGTGAGAGAATAAAGGACGAGTGTGTGAACCAAGATCTGATGAACTATATTTATGAGTGACGTCCCTTATATACCATTAGTAAGACTGTGCCGCCAGGAAATTCCTCCGTAGTGATACACCCCTACTGCTGTGAGCTCAAAAGAAGTAATACGAGAACGTATTAGTGATATTCCCCCACTCACGCTGCCCGTAAATCTTGTATGACACTCTCTCGTCCCAGTATCTAGTGCAAATGTAAATCAAGAATAAAATCAATTAGCAAAGTCCCTTTGCTATTGGAAAACGTGTAATCCTCATTGTTAATACTTGCCTCTCTCCAGTATTACCATAACTCCCTCCTAGCCGTCACAAGTCACTCCCCGCACCCTCCCCCTTTTCTCCCCCCCCTTGTGAGACTCACTCCCCGCGCCTCCCGTGCGCGCCTCTATTCACTGTACCCTGAATACACTAGGATTGATTGTGTTGGCATTAATGTCAGATAAGCAAGTATCCTGCGAGATACCCATGTCCTAGATAAGGTTTTATATTGCTATATATTATGTTGTAATATCTGCTGATTTGTCCTGTGTCTGTGGTAATATACGTGTAAAGGTTGTTGCCTAGAGTTTTTGTGTCCTGCCTCTCTTTATTGCACTAAGCTCCGGTCTCGAATGAGGACCCCGCTCCACGTTAGGTGTTTTAGGAACGAGAAGTCGAGCCTATTTACACCTAGCATTACAAAATATATATCTTTTTCCTTTATAGCAAAACTAATGATTGATATTTTTTTTTTTCATCCATCCATCTATCATCCAGTCCTATGTTGCCCCATGAAGAGCATAGGAATCCAGGGCTAGGCAAGTTGGTCCTGACATTTAAGATGAGAGTGACCAGCCTCACTCATCCCTGAGTGGCATTATGTGGGCAATATATCCCAACCACTCCTTGGATATAAATCTGCACCAACTCAGTCCAATTGGAGTGCCTTCACTACTTAACAAACCAGCAGGTACCATAATTTGGTTATATGGATATCACCCAGCACAGTAATTGGTTTCCTAGTGTACGGGAAACACCAGGAAACAATTTACTTTGCTGGTTGGTAACCAAATTATGGCACCCGGTGGTTTAGTAAGTAATTATATAGCTCCAATATGCAAGAAAGAAGGAACCAAAGACCAGGAAGCCAAGATATTTTGCCTTCAGAGAAAAAAACAAAACAGACCCAAATTCAAGATCTGGTCATTTTGAGATTTTTTTTTTTTTTTTTTATGTGTCCGACTCTGGGCATAGGCTTCACAGCCTGCTATCAAGGCCCAGCAGTCCTCCTACATACCATACACCTCTACATGTCACCACTTCGGCGCTAACACCCACCGTCCATATTGAATACATGCTAGGGCTGTCTCATACAGGACTGGTGTATTGGTATTAGCGGGGGTATTTTTACGACATGTCGACGGGTCTTCTGGTAGATCAGTAAAGCCTGATTTAATGAAATTCAAATCCTTAAAGTGTTCCCTGCCCCAGCCGGGATTTGAACCTGGGTCCGTTAGGACCGCACGCCACCTCTCTACCGGTTGAGCCACCGCCTGGACACACTGTTAGAAAGACTGGAGATCATAGGCAGCAGGAAATACGGAGAGAAGTAGACAGTTCTAAAGCTGACCTGTGTCATACATGAAGGACTGGTATTAACAGTTAACTCTTGTATTAGAGAGCTGGATAGAAAAGGGATGAGAATTTATTGTTAGACGGGTGCTATGCACCTACTGCAGTGGCAGTGCAATGGAAGCAGACAATTCAGAGGAGCAATGACCAAATGCCGTACTTCACGTTGTTGAAAAGAGCTGTATGTGGGGAGCCTCCCCAAACATCAAAGCTGTAATCTACACAGGTGCGAATACACCTGTGTATAAAGTCAACAACTGTGAAAGGGTAAAAAATGCAGGGATTCAGCTTAGCATACGTAATTTCTTGGATGCAGATTTTATGAGATAATGTAATCATTCCATGATTAATCCTGAGAGAATAACATCCTATGCATGTTTAAAGATGATGCAGGACTGAGCTGGATATTATTAAACATTAGTGGGTACTCCTGTGGAAGATTTTGCTAGGTTGATAGGCGCAAAAACTGAGTTTATGATGGATTAAAAACAACAAGATTATTTTTACCCCAGTCACAGTTACAAGCTAAGTCAGACATTAGGCATCCCATAGCCTCATTCCTTGTTTGTTGAAGCAACTGCTGAGGTGGACGTTGCAGGAACCGAATGGAAAGTTGAAGGATGGAATCATCAGCATATGAGTGGATAGGGTTAGATGTACAGCTTAAACAGTCATTGATACACAGAAGGAAGAGAGTCAATGTTACGAAAGAATCCTGAAGAAGACAACTATTGATAGCTTGAGGAGAAAAACAGTGGCCACTGAAATAGCAGCCGTGGTGACAGAGGGCATCACGACACCCCCAGGAGGCGACAACAGAGGGATAGGCAGGGTGCGCATGACGTCCATGTGATATGGACATATGTCCCTTACAGCTGTGTGCTCCTATTCCTCAGAGTGCACCCGGCATGAACATCTCAATCCGGGTGCATTACCCTCCAACTGATCCAACCCTCACCAGGATCGGGGTGGAGCTAATAAACCAGCTCCAGACAGCACCCCAGTGATGGCCGGCAGCTGCACAAATAAAGCAATGGCCTATAGCCGGGCACAAGCAACGACCTGTAGCCAAGCACAAGCAGCAGCCTGTAGCTGCGCACAAGCAGCAGGCTATGGCTGTGTACAAGCAGTGGCCTGTAGCCATGTACAAGCAACGGCCTGTAGTCGTGCATCAGCACAAGCCTGTAGCCGTGCACCAGCAATGGCCTGCAGCCGTGCAAGTGTGTCAGCCGGTAGAGGCACAAATAAGGGATGGCCCATAGCTGCTTGCAGTGCTGTCCACCTCCCCCCCCTGCAGAACCCATGACGGCTGGCAGCCGCACACCGGGAGAAAAAGGCATGCCCTCTCTCCTTCTGCAGTTGCCTCGAGGGACACGACACCGGTGACAGCCGGCAGCCGCACAAGTAGACAGGGGATGACCCATAGCCACCTCTGGCCTGCACATTGCCCCTCACATGGGACTGTGGCGGCGGCTGGTAGCCGCACCACAGCCACCCTTCGTCTGTGGTCCCATCAGGGAGTCGGGCCCTGGTGACAGCTGATCGTTGCACTGACGGGAAAGGGACAGCCGGTAGCCACCCTCCTCCCATTGCCCAAGGAACCTCGGCGACGGCTGGTAGCCACGCCAGGAACACATCAAAAGTCCTTTTCCCCCTGTGGCTCCACAATCAGAGGAAGAACCCTGCTCGTGCCACCCCACCAGCTGCCAGGCCAGTCCTATCTCTATCTCCCCAGTCAGAGGCAGCCTCCAAGAGGAGAACTTCCTGTTGGCAGACTACTGGAGAGGACCTGTGTTAACCCCGGGGCTGCACTCCATCCAACCGGCACCAGAGGGCGACCAGCACCTGTCGGACTCCTGATGCCAGCAACGCCACAGTCCTACCCCGATGGCAAAACAATGGGAGTGAGACTGCAGCAGACTGGCTCTCCACGCCGCCCCTAGTACCCCAGGGCGTGATCTCTCCAGTCTTGGTGAGGAGCAACGCCCTCTCTGCACTGGGCGCCTGCAGGAGCGCCTACAAGAACTCTTCAGCCTCAGTCCCGAGGACTGAACCAGTATACCCAGCCCCTCCAGTGCGGCGCCCTTCACCACGCCCAATCGTTGCCCACTTCGGAGGACGACGCACCTACGAGTAGTCACATGCCCCCTAAACGAGAAGGCACCTGAGGGGACTCAGCCAACACTGGGCCAACACCTGTGAGCTGTCAGACGGCCGCTCCCTTGCTCCACACCCCTCTACCGTGACTGTGACTCTATGCCCGTGAAGTGAAAGTGAAAGTGACACTTGGAACATAGTGACTATCTCAACACCACCAAGTGTGAGCTGAGACATTAATAGTACTCTGCTATCCTGCTCCACCCAGTGAACACGGGACATGTGTATAACCATTATAAAATATATGCAGCCCAATAATTAATTGTACTCCCAACTTCGCCTAAGTGCGGTGTCTGTCCACCCACTCTCGAGACGGCTGGTATCCTGCATGATACCTGTACTATATCTATCAGCCCGAGCTTTGCCTTGTAT
Source organism: Coenobita brevimanus (assembly GCF_032717465.1). Lineage (NCBI taxonomy): Eukaryota > Metazoa > Arthropoda > Malacostraca > Decapoda > Coenobitidae > Coenobita > Coenobita brevimanus. Next base: position 27,403,297 of record NC_137019.1, on the reverse strand, counting down.
AGAGTCTTGTGGAACATCTAACTGCCCTGTATTAATAAGCTGGCAATATCCGTGTAAGGTTGTTGCCCTGTGTATTTATGCTGTGTTCCTCTCACACTGTGTCTTAGCTCCGGTCTAGAAAGGGAACCCAGCTATACCTTACATGATGCTAGGACGGGAAGCCGGCCTAAAAACACCTAGCATAACACTAGTGGACAGTGGTGGTTCTTGACCAGGGCAGATACAGAGAGGAGAAAACAGGGAAATCATCAAAATGGCAACCAAACCACATGTACAATTGCCCAAATTTGATCAGGAGCGGTACAACATCCATACGTACCTATCCATAGTCAAGCCGCTGTTAGATATCAGCTTTGAAGGTGACAGACAGAAGATCGCAGTCACCCTACCACTGCTAGGAAAAGCAGCAGCCAGTATCGCGCCCAAAGTCGTCCCTGAACTAACATGGGCGAATTTCACCAAAATAGTGGTGGAAGCAATCACACCCTCTCTAGGAAGAATGGTGGTGCTGTCCCAACTGGACAGCCTAACATATGATGGAAGCTTGGCTGATACTCTCATCCAAGCCAGGCGGCTCATCACCGCTGCATACACGGAGCTGACACAGAAACCCGGGAGCAGCATACTTTAACACCCTCCTCAGAGTTCTCCCCGGTAATGTCAAAGGACACTTCACCATACACGACCCGACGGGAGATCTAGACAGGGACGTCCAGCTGATACGGCGACTCCTGACCTCCCGCTCAACCCCTCAACAAATCAATGTAGTGAGCAAGTTCCCTATGAACAAACCAGCCCCACCCAGCAAGCCTCGGCCATTACCAACCCACACCAACCCTACGGCAAACTCTTCTAGGGCACACCCCACCAACAAGCGCCCTGCGTACAAGGAGAAGCAGAACTTAATTACAATCAATCCCTGGGAGTTCTCCTCTTGCAGCCACTGGTGTCCACTCCACGACATCCGGGAGCAGCTTAAAGCAGCCCAGCGCAAACCAAACACCCCATGTTGACGCAAGGCATCATCTTTAGAGAACGAGAGCCCTGAAGACGACACCGCACCAGCCAGAGATACCGATCCTGGGGAAACAGAGCCAGAGGAAGACAAGATTCCCCAATAGCTGGATTTTTAGGCCTGCCCCCGCACCTCCCCATGGTGGCAGGGGCCACCCCTCAGAAATATCGCCCCCAAGTCTATGATAAGATGAGGATGAACAAGGTTAAAGCGAGGCTTCTGGTTGATATGGGAGCGGCCAGATCGTGCCTTTATGGTCACTTTTACTCCTGTCATAAATCAGTTTTTGGCCCACTTTTCCCTATGTCAACTCATCTCGTGGACGCAGGGGATGGCCCCCTACCCATCTGTGGGGAAACCCAGGCCTTATGTACTGATACACACAAGAACATCTCAACCCTGCCCAAATTCATCCTTTTTGACTCAGCCTGTTGCACCTACAATGGATATCTGGGTCTGGACCTCCTTCAGAAACTGCGAACAACCATCAACTGCTACAAGTGGCAACTCCAGTTTCAGGAGCCACCAGTCCCCTCCTAATCCCAAAGTACCTGCAAACCTTCCCCCATCCCCCCTCAGCACTGCACCCCCCTCCCCCAGCCCCCTCCCTAACCTCCCCACCTTCCCCACTACCACCACCTCCACAATCACCATTCCCCTGCATCACAAAGCAAGGCTACCATTAAACAGGCCCACCAGAACATCTGTCTTATTCTTCCCGGATCTGCTGACTGGAACCCTTTCTGCCTGTCTGGTATCTCCCACCTTCCTCCCCCCTCACATCGCGGCGGTCTGAATTGCCAACATCACCACCACTTCCCTCATGCTACCTAAGGGACTCGTGGTAGGTGATATGGAAGAGGCAGAACAATGCAACCCCACCACCTGCGCCCCCCCTGCCTCGCTGCCCCCCATCACCGAGCACCTCTCACCCCATCAAACTGACACTCTGTGCCATCTACTCCTGGGCTTTCAGGACCTTTTCGCATCAGGGCCTACCGATATCGGCCACACCACCTACCTGACACATGAAATACACACCACAGGCCTGCCTATCCGCCAACCATCCCAACGGAAAAACCCAGAAACAACGAGCAGAGGAAGACTGGTAGGTCCAGGAAATGCTTGATGCCAGCGTTGTTTCACCTTCCACCAGCCCTGGTCCTGTCCTGTCATCCTTGTCAAGAAGAAAGATGGCACCATGCAATTCTGCATGGATTACCACCACCTCAACAACATTACCATCAAGGATGCCACCCCACTGCCCAGGATCGACAACTCCCTCAACTCCTTGCACAGTGCCTCCTGGTTCTCTACCCTAGACCTTTAATCTGGGTATTGGCAGGTCCCCGTACACCCCGAGGATGAGAGAAGACCGCGTTTTCCACTAGTAGTGGAAAACATTATCAAGTTAACATCTTGCCATTCGGACTCTGCAATGTCCCTGCCTCCTTCTCACAGGTGATGGAATCTGTCTTGAATGGCCTCACCTGGGAAATCTGTCTGGCATACCTGGACAACGTTATCATTTTTAGCAAGACATGGGCCGATCATCTCCAATGCCTCAGGAGAGATTTCAACGAATTCGCCAGGCAGGCCTCAAGTTCCGGCCTTCCAAGTGTGTCCTGGCCACAAGGACTGTTGCTTTCCTGGGGCATCTAATCTTGAAAGATGGAATCTCACCTGACCCCAACAAGCTGCGCGCCAACGCGGAGCTTCCCCTACCATGAGACATCCACGAAATCTAAGCCTTCCTGGGCCTCACCTCATACTATCGTCGGTTCATAAAGGGCTTCGCCAATATCACCAAACCCCTCCACGACCTAAACTGGAAGGGATAACCCTTTACCTGGACCAACGAATGACGGGCTACCTTTCAGGAACTTAACCCGTCACGTCCCGACCAATTTTCCACCACTGACTCCCCGCAGTCCCGACCAATTTTGGAAAAAAAAAATTTTTGGTTGAAACCTCCGCTTTTGGTGAGAAACATCGAAAATTCATAGAGAAATCGCTCACCTGAGGTTTTAAATACTGGATACAGATAGCAGTACTCCTTACCTTACTGGGTTTTCTATCAGGCTGGCTCCAAAGAAAACGAGTTCTATTGGAGGGTTACTATTCCACACCACTCATAGACGGCATTTATTTATTTATTTGGTACGAATTTATATGTAGTACAAGAGTATACTGGTTTTCAAACAGTAATATAGACAATATAAGCATTGTTTCACTCACTAACATATCAACATACCTGACCTTTTTTGGTGACATTACATGATCATCATTTCTGACTGTTTCTTCCTCTAATGCTACATAAACTTTGTCCTCCACATTATCATCGATTGGGGAATCACTCTGGCCCTGAATGCCTTTATTGGCTAGGTCATTGGTAACAGGTGAACTGCCGAGACAATGGCATGCAAGGGGGAGTGAGGTCATGCGGGGTAAGACATTGTCCCTGCCTGGCATCTTGTAGAGGAATAGAGGAAGGTGTCCCGTGTATACATACCAAAAATCACGCGTAGAAATTGAAAATTGTACAAATTATGAACCTTGCAATTGTGCGACGTATCAGTATGTCGACAGGTCTAGCTGTGACAAAACGTTGCGACGTACCCATACATTGACGGGATGCCTCGGGTTAATGACAAACTTGTAACTGCCCCAGTCATTGCTTTCCCCGACTACACCCTACCCTTCCAATTATACACCAATGTCTCCCTTATCGCGATCGGTGCTGTCCTCACCCAAGCCCAAGAGAGATGAGAACATATCATTGCCTGCACCAGTCACATCCTTAGCCAGGCTAAAAAGAATTATGCCACCACCAAGCGAGAATGCCTGGGCATCGTCTGGACCTTGGAGCATTTCCGGGCCTACCTTTCCGAAACAAATGTCACCATCATCACGGAGCACCAGTCGCTCCAATGGCTACGACAGTCCGACACCCACAATGCCCAACTCATCATATGGAGGGAGACATTGGAGGAATTCAATTATGAGATCTCCTACCGCCCCAGCAAGCTCCATACTAATGCCGATGCACTCCCGTGCCTGCCCCTCCGTGCGATCCTGTGAGAGCTGAAACTCCAAAAGTGGCATGAGACCATCCCCCCTGGATTCCACCCACTTGTTCTCCAATCTCCACCAGCAGGACGACAATTTGTTCACCCCATCCGGCCACATTATCCTCAACCCCGATACTGCCTTAGACACAATGAAGCATCTCCACGCTGACAACGGAATCCACTTAGGTATTAAGAAGCTCCTCCAGGTGTTCAATGACACCTATTGGACCCCCAAGCCCAGCATCCTGGCCAGGCAAGTCACCCAGTCCTGCCGAGCCTGTGCCTTGGGCAAGGATGCCACCCGCACAGTCAACCTATCAGGCAGTATAACCGCCCACAAGCCTTGGCAATTACTATCAGTAGATGTAGTGGGACCCTTACCACCTGTCTGGATACCATTACATCATCACCTTTGTGGATGTGTATTCCAAGTTCCTCATCATGTGCCCGGCCAAAGAACATCATGCTGTCGCCATGGCCGATGCCCTAGTCCGCCACATCTTCCCCTATTTTGGAATACCTCAGGCCCTACACTTGGACAAAGTCTCCGAATTCACTAGCCACATCTGGCATGAGCTGGCCGACATATTCGGCTATCGCATCTCCCACTCCTCTCCATACTGGCCACAAGGGAACGAAATTTGCGAGAGGGGCTTCTGCACGCATGAACCAGGTACACACTAGAATTCAGGAAACGAAAAATGAAGATTGGCTGGCCCACGTTAAAATCGTCCAGTGGGGAATTAACTCCTGCCCCCCGAGAAGACGGCATATCCCCTCACAAGCGCATTTTCAGGGAAGCCCTTCTACTCCTGCCACTATGCCGACACCTACAGCCTCCCACCACATCCCCCATGTCTGACCCTCTCCACCACCTCAAGAGTCGTCTTCACCGCCTACAAAATGGCTTGGACCTCCAACTCACTGCTGCCACAAATCCCTTCCCCCAGACAACCCCCCGCCCCCTTACCACCGCATCCCCCGACTGCCGCACCTCACGCCACCTCACCACCGCCATGCTGCTCGATCACGTCAAGACCATCCCCAACTGACACGCACCCACACGCCCGCACACCACCCCCTACCGCCCCATCACCGCCACCTGGCATCACCTCGCCTCCCTCCGCTGTCCCCAAACCCTCACAACAAATGCCACCACCCAACATCGCCCATCACAGTACCACACCACCCATAGCCAGGGCACCACATGGCAGCATTCCTGCCACACCACTCACATCCACCCTAAAAACCACCATCTTCAATCCGGCAGCCTCTCACACCTTCCTGCCAGATACACCATCACCCCCTCCCCCACCCCCCCTGCCTCACCTCCCCCACCAGCCTCAATCACCCCCAGCCTCCACACCCCGAACACCGCTCCCATTACCCTCAGAATACACCAAGCCCAGCTGATATATTCATCCAGCCCAATCCCTTGGGAAAACACCTGCGCTTTTTTCCGGCATAAAACTGCAACCCCGCCTCCATTTTCAGCATTCAGCTGAGATCACCGGGGAAACGATCACCTACAGCCATGAGAATCCAACGCACCACCTGGGCACCAACCCGTGGCAGGGAATGCCGAATCCGCAGGCCTCACCACCTCCTCCAGACCCTCCACACCTCTTTCCAAGCCTCCACCCTCTACCTAACCTGCGACCCTCACCACGACCAAAACCAAGCAACCATGCAGTGGGTCACCCTCTTCCAACATCTAACCCCAGCCCACGACACCAGCACCACCAAGACCTACTACCTCCAGCCATGGGGAAGTGACTTTTCCCACCATGATGGTGGTGAAATAGCAGCCGTGGCAAGAGAGGGCATCACGACATCCCCAGGAGGCGACAGTGGAGGGAAAGGTAGGGCGCGTGCGACGTCCATGGGATATCTTATGACCATGCGCTCCTATTCCTCAGAATGCACCCAGCATGAACATCTCAGTCCGAGTGCATTACCCTCAACTGATCCAACCCTCACCAGGATCGGGGTGGAGCTAATAAACCAGCTCCAGACAGCACCCCAGTGACAGGCGGCAGCCGCACAAATAAAGCAATGGTCTATGGCCATGCACAAGCAACGGCCTGTAGCCAAGCACAAGCGGTGGCCTGTAGCTGTGCCCAAGCCTGTGGCCATGTATAAGCAGCAGCCTGTGGCCATGTACAAGCAGCAGCCTGTAGCGGTGCACAAGCAACAGCCTGCAGTCATGTACCAGCACTGGCCTGTAGTCATGCACCAGCAACGGCCTGTAGCCGTGCCCTGGCAATGGCTGGTAGCCGTTCACCAGCAACAGTGCAGGTGTGGAATCGTGTCGGCCGGTAGCTGCACAAATAAGACGACCTATAGCTGCTCGCAGTGCTGTCCACCCATCCTGCAGAACCTGTGACAGCTGGCAGCTGCACGCAGGGAGAGAAAGGTGCACCCTCTCTCCTTCTGCAGTTGCCTTGAGGGGCACGTCTGGTGACAGCTGGCAGCCGCACCAGTAGACAGGGGATGGCCATAGCCGCCTCTCGCCTATATGTCACCCCTCACACGGGACTCTGGCAACGGCAGGTAGCCACGCCCACAGCTACCCTTCGTCTGCAGTCCCATCAGGGAGTTGGGACCCAGTGACAGCCGATTGCCGCACCGACAGGAAAGAGACAGCCAGTAGCTGCCCTCCTCTTGTTGCCCAAGAGACCTCAGCAATGGCCGGTAGCTGCACCAGGGAGGGACACACCAAAAGTCCCTCACGCCCTGTGACTCCACAACCAGAGGGAGAACCCTGCTCGAGCCATCCCACCGGCAGCCAGGCCAGTCCCATCTCTATCTCCCCAGTCTGAGGCAGTCTCTAGGAGAACCTCCCATTGGCAGACTACTGGAGAGGACCTGTGTTAACCCTGGGACTGCACTCCATCCAACCAGAACCAGAGGGCGATCAGAACCTGTCGGACTCCTATCGCCAGCAACGCTGCGGTCCTACCCTGACGACAAAGCAGCGGAAGTGAGACCACAGCAGACGGGCTCTCCATGCCGCCCCTAGTACCCCGGTGCGTGACCTCTCCAGTCCTGATGAGGAGTAATGCCCTCTCCTCACCAGGCTCTTGCAGGAGCGCCTACAAGAACTCTTCGGCCTCAGTCCTGAGGGGTGAACCCCTATAACCAGCCCCCCCAGTGCAGGGCCCTTCACCACGCCCGATTGTAGGACACTCTGGAGGACGACGCATCTACGAGTAGTCCCGTGCCCCCTAGACGAGAAGGCACCTGAGGGGACTCAGCCAAAACGGGGCCAACACGTTCTGTGAGCTGTCAGATGGCTGCTCCCTTGCCCCATACCCCTCTACCATGACTTTTTTTTTTTATGCTAGGAAGAAGGAACCAAAGGCAAGAAGCCAGGAAAAACTGTTCCTTCCAAGAGAACAAAATACAAGACAGAGCCAAATTCAAGATCCGATCATTTCAAGATACCTGGACACACTGCGTTTGAAAGACTGGAGATCATAGGAAGCAGGAAATACAGACAGAGGGAGACAGTTCCAGAGTTGACCTGTTGTATAAATGAAGGACTGGGAGTAACAGTTAACTCCTGCATTAGAGAGTTGAACAGAAAAGAGATGAGAGTTTGATGCTTGACGGGTGCTACACGCCCTTCGTAGAGGTGGAGGAATGCATGCAGACAGTTCAGAGGAATAGCGACCATTGAAGTAGCGATAGAAAAAAGATAAAGATGCAACACTCCGGCGAAGAGACAGAGGTTGAAGGGAGCCAGTAAGAGGAGAGTTAATGAGACAAAGAGCCTTTGACTCCACCATATTGAGAAGAGCTATATGTGGAGAACCTCCCCACACATGCGAGTTGTACTTCACACAGGGGCGGATAAAATCCGTGTATAGACTCAACAATTGTCTATCTATCTATCTATAGCCCGACGCCCTAATCCCGCAAAGGGTGGCCGCAGACAAAACGCCTCCAAGTCACTCTGTCACCCACCATTTGACTCCCCTCCCCCCAGCTCACCCCCCCCTCCCTCAAATACCTCTCAACTCCATCCCTCCACCTCATCCTCGGTCTACCCCTCCCTCTCCCTCCCTCCACCTCACCTACATACACCCTCTTAGTCAGTCTTTCATTCTCCATCCTCTCCACATGTCCAAACCACCTCAGTGTATTTCTCCTAATCTTTTCAACCACATCCACATCTACCCCACAACGTTCCTTCACTTCTTCATTCGTCAACCTGTCCCTCCACGTCACTCCACATGCTCCTCTCAAGTAACTCATTTCCACTGCTCTCACTCTTGACTTGTTCCCTTCTTGCAAGGTCCACGCCTCGCTTCCATACGTCAGGGTAGGGATCACAATACCATCATGCAGTGACTTCTTAACTTCCATACTCACCTCCCTATTTCTCATCACTGCTTTCAGTGTACCAACAACCTTCCTTCCCTGCTGTACCCTTTCATTTACTTCATCCCCCAAAGTTCCATCCTTACTCATCACACTACCCAAGTACTTGAATGCACTCACATTCTCCATATCCTCACCATCCAACCTCACTGCACACTCTGCCTTCATTCCTCTCAAACACCATAACTTTACTTTTGTTTACATTAACTTTCAGCTTCCTCCTCCTACACACTGTCCCAAATTCATTCACCAAACCTTGCAACTCCCATTCATCTTCACTCAACAATACTGTATCATCAGCAAACAGCAACACCGGAAGCTTCCAAATCTCACCCTCAGTCATTAGGGCCACCCCCACATCCACTGCCCTACCTTGAACCTCCTTTACAACCCCATCCATATATATATTAAGCAGCCATGGAGACATTACACACCCCTGTTTCAGTCCCACATTGAGATCAAAGAACTCACTCAGCTCACCATCCACTCGCACCGTAGCCCTAGCTCCCTCGTACATACTCTTCACAGCACTCAACAATTTCCCCTCCACTCCATATATTCTTAATACCTTCCACATACCTTGCCTATCTATTCTGTCATAAGCTTTCTCCAAGTCCATGAAGGCAGCATACACTTTCCTTCCCTTCTCTAGATACTTCTCCACTAAACATCTTAGAACAAATATCTGGTCTACACACCCTTTTCCCTTCCTAAATCCCCCTTGTTCTTCTCAAACTAGCTCCTCTGTCATATGCCTAACCCTATCAATGAGTATTCTACCATATATTTTACCAGTCACACTAAGAAGGCAAATACCCCTATGGTTACCACATACTTCTCTCTCCCCTTTTCCTTTGTACAGAGGAACAATTATACCTGATTTCCAGTCCTCTGGAACCCTTCCCTCTTCCCAAGCCAATCTACACAACTTCCATATCCACTCCACAACAATCTCACCCCCATACCTAAGCATTTCACCACACACTCCATCAATTCCTGGGGCCTTTCCCAGCTTAATCTTCTTCATCGCTTCCACTGCTTCCGACCTACTGATCTCTTCCTCCCTCCTCTCATCTCTTCTTCTCCCAGCCATTCCCCAACCACTTATACTCACACTGCTCTCACTCTCTACATTCAACAAATCCTCAAAGTGCTCCTTCCATCTCCTCACTTTCTCTTCTCCACCAACAATCTATTATTCCTATCCTTCACTCCCCTACTATTTCCCCTTTCACACTGCCTTACTTTCTTTATCTCCTTCCAAAACAATTTCTTACTCTCCCTCCAATGCAAACTCAGATTCCTCCCAAACTCTTCATCCACTTTCTTCTTACTCTCCTTCACCAGTTTCTTAACCTCCCTTCTCCTTCTCACATATACCTCTCTCTTCTCTCTCTCATCTTCTCCCCTACCTCTACTCGCCAACCATTCACCATATGCCTTCTTCTTTTGTTCCACAGCTCGTTTCACCTCATCATTCCACCATGCTGTCCCTTGCACACCCTTGCATCTCCTCCTCACTCCACAAACCGCCTCACACGCTGCGCTTATCTCTTCCGTGAATATCTTACATACGTCTTCCACCCCTTCCATCTGCTCTAGCTCATACCTTCCCAATCTTTCTTCCACTATGCTCTTATACTCTGTCCTTTTCTCACTATCTTGCAATTTCTCCACTCTTCTCACAGGAGCTGCTTCCTCCTGTCTTCCCCTTCGCCTCCTCAACCACTTTCTTTGCAGCTCTACCTTGGCCATCACTAAGTGATGGTCCGAGACTCCATTCCCCCACCCTCTCCACACTCTTGCATCCAACACTTGTCTTCTCATTCGCTCATCCACACACACGTAGTCTATCATTGCCTTTCGTTCAACAAGTTCACCATCCATCCTCCTCATTACTATCCATGTATACCGGTGGATCATCTTATGACGGAAGTAGGTGTTGGCTATTGCCAACCCCTTACCAGCACAGATGTCCACCAAAGCACTACCATTCCCATCTACTTCAGCTGGCACACCCCACTGACCAACCACTCCATCCACTCGTACATTCCCAACTTTGCCATTCATGTCTCCAATCAACAGCACTCTCTCGCTCCTTTCAAACTTGTCCATACATGCTTCTACTCTCGCCCAAAACTCATCTTTCACTCTTGCCACTCGATCCTCTGTTGGAGCATACACACATACAATCGTCCATGCTTGTGTACCTACTTTCATCCTGACCCATACAATCCTTGCACCCACTGTTCCATACTCTCTTATATTCTCCTTCCACTTCTTGCTTATCATCAGACATACTCCCTCTCTTGCCCTCTCATTCTCACTGACTCCCGCACATATACCTACACCGTATTCCCATTCTCTCATCCTTTCACCTTTCCATTTAGTTTCAGTCAATCCACATATATCCACTTTTGCATCCTCAAGCACCTGGACAATCTCTCTCTCTTTCACTTCATCATTCATTCCTCTCACATTCCACGTTCCTACCCTCAGAATGTCCTTTGTCCGTTCCTTAGTCGTCAACGTATGGTCCGTCCGGGTCCGAGGCGCTTTATTTGCTTTTTTAGTTAGTTCTTTTTACGGGGTGGGGCACTAACCCACCACCAACCCTTTTAGTCGCCTCGTACGACAAGCAGGGATACTGGGGGAGTATTCTTGAAACCCCCCTACCCCCAGGGGTCTCAACAATTGTGCTGGGGTAAAAAAGAAATGGAGTCAGCTTAGCACGCCTAATCTCTTGGAAGCAGATTATACAAGAGATGTAATATGATCTTTCCAAGATAGGTCCCGAGTGAATGAAACCCCAAGCATGTTCAAGGATGATGCAGGATTAAGCTGAGTATTATTAAACATTAGTGGGTACACCTGTGGAAGATTTTGTCAGGTTGATAGGTGTAACTGATGAGATGGACGTTGTGGGGGCCAAATGGAAAGGTGAAGGGTGGAGTCATCAGCGTACGAGTGGATAGGGTTAGATGTACAGCTTAGAAGGTCATTGATGAATAAAAGGAAGTGAGTTGGTGATAGGACAAAGCCCCGTGGAACACCACTGTTGATAGATCTAGGAGAAGAACGATGGCCGTCTACAATAGCGGCTATAGAACGACCAGAAAGGAATCTAGAGATGAAGGCACAGATAGAAGGATAGAAACCATAAGAGGGCAGTTTGGAGATTAAAGATTTATGCCAGTCTCGATCGAAAGCCTTTAAGATGTCGAATGCAATGGCAAAACTTTAGCCAAAGTACCGAAAGGAGGATGACCAAGAGTCTGAAATGTAGGTGAGAAGATCACCAGTGGAGCGTCCCTGACGGAACCCATACTGACAATCAGAAAGAAGGTTGTGATAGGAAAGATGCTTTAAAAGTTTTCTATTAAGAATTGACTCGAAAACTTTTGAGATACAGGATGTTAAAGCAATTGGACGATAGTTATAGGATTGGGAATGGTCACCCTTCTTTGGGACTGGCTGAATGAGAGCAAACTTCCAGCAAGAAGGGAAGGTACACTCGGCAAGATTTCCGACTGGACCATCCGGTTGCTGGATATGGCTAACATGGCAACAGCGCGTGCCCGTGTGTGTGTGTGTGTATACATGCCCGACAATTTTTCGAATCGCTAAGCTTCATCCTCCGAATTATATATGTGGCCATTGTATTATGCTATGATATAGGCTAATAAATATTATGTGATTGGGATAATGGGCTGTGCACTATATTATTAATAGTCTGAGTTATATAAAATAATTCTCTAGCCTTGTAGCGTGAACCACGATGCAGGTTGAGTTGTGGTTCAGAAACGGAGGGCAAGATCACCCAGAAATGACGCGATGTAGGGGGAAAGGGGGAGTATGGGAGTGGGCAGTTATATATTCTTAGTCATTACAGTATAGTTATTAAGGTGTCAATGATATCCTGTATCCTAAATAATAGTAAACCAATTTATTTTTATTATCTTTATATAAGCCCGATTACACACTAGGATACCCCCTCCCTCGTTAATGTGCAGTCTGCTCCACCGCCTCGAGTCTCTCTCTCTCTCTCTCTCTCGAAAGCTCCTCAGCTGGCTATCAGTACACACACACACACACACGTTATCCGTTTGTGTTAATGAGTAATGACGTTGCATTTAGAATGTTTACCTAATTAATACTGTGTCAAAATACAAGTGCAATACATAACCACCTCATATTACGGATTTCGTTAACCAGTAATCAGTACTTATTTGGATAGTTTATGATTTAGTAATAGTCATGGGACAGCCATACCCACAGTGATATTTTCGTTAATGTTAAAGGTAATCGTGTGTTCAGTGGTGGATACCAGTTACAGAGGAGGTGGCCGCTGACACCTCCAATCCTCATAGCTAGGCTGGTGAGTTGTACAGTAGTGTCACTGCAGAGGTTCCTGTTCCGCCAGTTATGTCAATAATTAAAGTTAACATACTGTACTGATGAACAACCATTTCTTATGAAAAATACAAACAGTCTATATGGAACTCTCAAAATACATTTATGATGCATATTGTGGGAGCTATCCAGCTCTCACGCACCAGTGACAGTCTTAGTCCTTGTTTCATTATTGCCAGCCTGACAGTGTGCAATGTTAATGAATATGCTATTAATGTTAGTTTTATATGCTCATTTACATTCGGAACAACAGAATTCAAAGCAGGATTTCATTCAGTACACAGAATGCCGAATACAGTATGTGTTCTTACCTACCTAATTGTTCTTACCTAATTGTATCTTTACAGGAACGAGTCAAGCTCGTACTGTCCCATGTCTTAAACCATATTTATCGTACATATCCTTAAATTTGTGAATTGTTTTGGCACACACTATTTCATTCGGTAGTGCATTCCATTGATCAATTGCTCTGTTTGGGAAACTGAATATCCTTACGTCTTTATCACCTCTCTTCTTATGCGGTTTTTTGCAGTGTCCTCTTGCTGATGCTTCTCCATACGTTAAGTAATCATTTATGTCTATTTTCTCCTTCCCTGATATGCACTTATATAGCATTATCATGTCACCTCTTTTCCTTCTCTCCTGTAGTGTTGGTAGATTCAGTTTATTTAGTCTTTCTTCATAGCTTAGGTCCCTTAAACTTGGTATCCATCTTGTAGCGGCCCTTTGAACTTTTTCAATCTTGTCTATATGCTTTTTGAGATGAGGACTCCAGACTACTGATGCATATTCCAGGGTTGGTCTAATGAATGATGTTATTATCCTTCTTAGCATGTCTTCATTTATGTATGTGAATCCTATTCTCATATTTGCAAGCAGTGTATACATGTTCCGTACCTTCTCGCTGATGTGGTCAGCCGGAGATAGTCTGTTATTGATAATCACACCTAGGTCTTTCTCTCTTTCTGATGTGTATAGGGTTTTATTTCCTAACTTATAATCCCAGTCAGGTCTTTTTCCACTTTTACCAAACTTGATTACATGACACTTGTCCACATTGAATTCCATTTGTCATGTACTACTCCATTCATGAAGTTTATTTAATTCTTCTTGTAGCTCTTTACAAGAGTCTGTGTTAGTAATTCTCCTTTGTATTTTTGCATCATCTGCAAACATATTCAGATAGCTCTCATTTCCAGTGTTATTGTTTATATCATTTATATACACTAAAAACATGATTGGTGCCAGCACTGAACCCTGTGGTACTCCACTAGTCACTTCTTTCCATGATGAGTAGTTTCCTCTTAGTACTGTTCTCATTTCTCTTTTTATGAGAAAGTCTTGCATCCAACAAAACAGTTTGCCTCGAATTCCTCCTTGATGGTACACTTTCCATAAAAGTCTTTGGTGTGGTACTGTGTCAAAAGCTTTCTTGAAATCTAAATAGATACTGTCCACCTATCCTTCCCTTTCCTGTATTGTGTTTGTTACTCTGTCATAGTAGCTCAACAGATTAGTAACACATAGCTCAACAGATTAGTAACACATGATTTTCCTTTTCTGAAACCAAACTGTCTTTCTGTTATCATACTGTTTTCTTCTAGATGATTTACCCAAGCTTTTCTTATAAGCTTTTCTAATACCTTGCTTACAACACTGGTCAGTGATACTGGTCGGTAGTTGAGTGGATTTTGTCTATTTCCTTTCTTGAATAAGGGGACAATATTTGCTTTTTTCCAAATATCAGGTAGTTTACCTTGACTCAAGGATTTCTTGAAAATTAAAAATAATGGTTTACTTAACTCCTTTGCACATTCTCGTAATACCCAACATGAAATTTCATCAGGACCACTTGCTTTTCCGCTGTCTAATCTACTTAACTCCTCCTGTATTACTTTTTCTGCTATTTGTATATCTGCTGGTATGTGTGGACATGCGTGTTCCACATAGTCCCTCTCAAAATTTTTCCCTTCTGTAAAAACTAATTGGAAATTCTTGTTTAGTGCTTCACAAATATCTTTCTCTTGTGTATAAGTGATTCCCTTGTCCGTAATGGATTGTATTATATCTTTTACTTTGGTTTTGCTTCTGATATAGCTGTAAAACAGCTTTGGTTGATCACTACTTTTATTTATTATATCCTCCTCAAACTGTTTTTGGGCTTCCCTCCTTATTCTTGTATAGTCGTTTCTTGCCTGTTTGTAATTATTATACCCCCTTTCACTATTGTGTCTTCTGTATCTATTCCACAACAAATCTCTTCTTTCTTTTGATTTTTTACATTCTGTATTGAACCATTTCTGTATTTTCTTATCTGCTTCTTTGTGCTGTGGGATGTACTTCTGGACTCCTATGTCATAAAATTCACAGAATTTTTTATATACAGCATTTAAATCTTGTCCTCTAAGCTCATTTTCCCAATCAACTTCTAAGAAATACTTCTTTAGGTCTTGATAATTTCCATTTTTATTATTTAGGCTCTTTTTGTAACTTTCATTGCTGTTTACTATGTCATATGCTATCCTGAAGTTATAATTTAGTACTGCATGTTCGCTTTTGCCGAGTGGAGGGTGATATATTAAACTCTCAATATCACTTTCTTGCCTAGTAAATATTAGATCTAGCACTGAAGGTACATCAAGTCCTCTTTTTCTGGTTTCCCTCACATGTTGCGTTAGGAAAAACTCTTGCACGAGATCCAGGAGCTTTTGGTCCCAACAGCTTTCTTGGCTAATTATATCTAGAGTATTCCAATTTATATTTGTATTGAAATCCCCAGTTAGTATAATTCTTTCCGATTTCTCTTCCATTTTATATAGTAATGATCTTATACTCTGAATTGTACTCTCTGCCAGGTCCTCATATTCGTCTCTTTCCCATGTGTTTGATCTGGGTGGCATGTACAAATTGGCTACAATTACTTTACCTTCAGATGTGTTGATCTCTACTGCAATCATTTCTACTGGTGATGGTATATCTAGTTTTATTTAATTGACTTTTAGATTTTTCTTAGTTAATATTATAATTCCTCCTCCTTTTTTTTTTTTTTAATTCTGTCTCTTCTCCATATATTGTATTCCTCTAAGTTTAGTATGTCATTGGATATCCTTGGCGTTAATTTTGTTTCAGTTAGGCATATTATTTGTGGTTCATTTTCTCTGACATAATCATTCATCTCTAGTAATTTAGATACCATTCCATCCACATTTGAGTACACCAACTTTATTATCTTGTTTATATACTTGTCATGACATGGTTCTACTACCTTCCTCCTTTTTCTTCCATCCTGTTTGTGTACCACTTTCGTACCTGCAATCCTATTACTTTGTAAAAAAAATTCTTCTTCTCCTCTTCTGATCTTCCCTCATTTTTTGTTTTTGCTTCCTCCCTTTTCTCTTTTAGTAATTCCAGTTCCTCTTGTGTTAGGCATCTTTTTATCCATACATTTTTGAACTCCTCTTTTTCCATAAGATTCTTTGCATTTTTTAGTATCTCTTCCACAGTGTTTACACTCTGGAAAGTCACCTGTCTTGTCTTGCTTTTCTCGTATTTCCCTAACCTTTTGTGTTCCTCTATGTCTTTACTACAGATTTCCTCTGATACTTCTTTCAGTAAGCTCATTACATTTGCCATCTCCTTTTTGTCTCTTGTGATCTTGTTTTTTACTTCTTCCTCTTCTATACCAGTGATTATTATAGATTTGTTTATATCTACTGAATCTCTGACTAACTTTGGATTGTTTTGGATTATTCTTTTCACTTCCTTTTTAATGCTTTTTTCCTCTACCCTTGTTTCTAAGTCTTTCTTTACTTTCACCATTTCAGCATATGTGGTTTCTACATCATTTTTGTAGCTTTGCACAGCTTCATTCACCTGTGTTATCTTCTCCTCAATATCACTGCTCTGGTCCATAAGACTGCTTGCTTGCCTAATTGTCTCTGTGTCATTTTTAAACTCTTCCATAACACTCTCGTGATTGACTACTGTACTTGCCATTTCACTCACTTTCTTCCTAAGCATACTCAATTCCACTGTTAGTTCACTGATGGTTATGTCTTTCTTATTGGCCTCCCTTCCTAGTTTTTCTATTTCTTCCTTTTGCAAGTGCATTTGCTTCTTTATTTCATCAATTTCATTTTTGAAAGCCATTCCTAGTTTGTGTACATGTTCAACCAGTCTATTGTGAGTCTCCACTTCAACCAGTTCTTGGTAGAAATCATCATTTTGCTTTTTACTTTTATCCCTTTTCTTTTCCAAGTTTGTTTTACTAAAGTGTGTATCCATTTTGCAATACTAAAAGAACAGAGTATGTACTTACAGAGTATGTACACTTTCCCCATGTTGCTGTAGTCTAAACAAACCTCAGCTGACTCAGCGCATTTTTTCCTCGTAGTTCTTTTTTCTGTTTGAACAAGTCTTGTTTAAACTTTTTTTTTTTTCCCTTTTAATAATGAAAAATCATTTAGTCTAACCTGGTACAAAGCTTGACTCATATAAAGATACTAATTTAGGTAATGCCACTGGCCGTGTTGGTTCGGTACGTGTGTGTGTGTGTGTGTGTGTGTAGGTGTGGGACAATGCGTGTGTTGGGGGTGGGGGGAGTATAGTATGAAATTTGTGTCGTAATGGTAATATGGGTGTGTGCATACGTGGCTATGGAGGTCCATGACTGGTATGTAATTTTTGCCTATAACACTTGATGACACACACCTCAGTATTTATTTACATTCTCTTTATAAGTTTGTAGAAAGTTAGATTATTATATTATTATGTTTTGGGGGGTGAAATCTGAAACACCATATAACGACAAATACTGAAATATTAGGGGAAAAAATCCATTATGTGTGGCAAAATACATGAATAACAATATTTCAGTAAGAAATATTACCGTATTATAACATCTCTTTAAATTCGTTGTACTGTAGGTGCAATGTTTCTTAACCCGCCCCATCCCGACCACTTTTCCACCACTGACTCCCCCCAATCCCGAGCATTTTTGAATATTTTTTTTTTGGCTCCAACCTCCGCTTTTGGTGAGAAACATCGAAAATTCATAGAGAAATCGCTCACTTGAGGTTTAAAATACTCGATACAGGTAGGAGTACCTCCTTACCTGACTGGGTTTTCTAACAGGCTGGCACCAAAGAAAACGAGTTCTATGGGAGGATAACTATTTCACACCACTCATAAACGGTATTTATTTATTTACTTGGTACGAATTTATATGTAGTACGAGAGTATATTGGTTTCCAAGCAGTAATACAGTATAGGTATTATGAGCATTGTTTCACTCACTAACTCATCACCATACCTGATCTTTTTTTGCCACATTACCTGATCATCATTTCTGACTGTTTCTTCCTCTAATGCTATGTAAAGTTTGTCCTCCACATTGTCATTGATTGGGGAATCACTCTGGCCCTGAACTTCATACCGTGGCATGACATGGCTTTATTGGCCAGGTCACTGATAACAGGTGAATTGCTGAGACAATGGCATGCAGCGGGGGTAGGAGGTCATCCTGGGTAAGGCATTGTCCCTGCCTGGCATCTTGTAGAGGAAGGTGTCACGTGTATACGGACCAAAAATCACTTGCGAAAATTGAAAATTGTGCATATTACGGACCTTACAATTGATTCGCATTTATATACGTCGACGGGATTGGCAGTGACAAAACATGTGAATGTTAAAGAACGTCGACGGGACGCCGCAGGTTAAGCTTAGATTATCGGATTTCCTTTGATCAGTAGGTTATGTTATACTGTAGCTTTGAGTTAAGTAATATGTTATGTATTGCATAATAAGTGACGTCATGGTGGGCGTTCACATAAAACTACATCGAACAGACAGCAAGAGCAGTTGTTAGTAGCTTACCGGTATTTTCTTTTCTTTTTTATGCAAGGAAGAAGGAACCAAAGGCCATGAGCCCGCAGTAACAGTTCCCTCCAAGAGAAAAACAAAATACAACAGAGAGCCAAATTCAAGATCCGATCATTTTGAGATGCCTGGACACACTGTGTTTCAAAGACTGGAGATCATAGGCAGCAGGAAATACAGACAGAGGGAGACAGTTCCAGAGTTGACCTGTTGCATAAATGAAAGACTGGGAGTAACGGTTAACTCTTGCATTAGAGAGTTGGACAGAAAAGGGATGAGAGTTTGTTGCCAGACGGGTGCTACACGCCTGTTGTAGAGGTGGAGGAATGCAAGCAGTTCAGAGGAGCAGTGACCATTAAAGTAGCGATAGAAAAGAGATAAAGATGCAACAGTGCGGCAGAGAGACAGAGGTTGAAGGGAGTCAGGAAGAGGAGGAGAGTTAATGAGACGAAAAGCCATTGACTCAACCCTATTAAGAAAAGCTGTATGTGGGGAGCCTCCCCACACATGAGAGTTGTACTCCACACAGGGGTGGATAAAACCCCTGTATAGAGTCAACAATTGTGCAAGGGTAAAGAGCAGAGTCGGCTTAGCACACCCAATCTCTTGGAAGCAGATTTTACAAGAGATGTAATATGATCTTTCCAAGATAAGTCCCGAGTAAATGAAACCCCAAGCATGTTCAAGGATGATGCAGGATTAAGCTGAATATTATTAAACATTAGTGGGTATCCCTGTGGAAGATTTTATTGGGTTGATAGGTGAAAGAACTGAGTCTTAGATGCATTAAAAACAACCATATTATTTTTACCCCAGTCAGAGATACGAGCCAAGTCATACATTAGGTGTGCCATAGCCTCATCCCTTGTTTGTTGAAGTAACTGTTGAGATGGGCATTGCGAGAACTGAATGGAAAGGTGAAGAGTGGAGTCATCAGTGTATGAGTGGATAGGGTTAGATGTACAGCTTAGAGCATTGATGAATAAAAGGAAGAGAGTTGGTGATAGGACAGAGCCCTGAGGAACACCACTGTTGATAGATCTAGGAGAAGAATGATGGCCATCTACAACAGCGGCTATAGAACGACCAGAAAGGAAGCTAGCGATGAAGGCACAGATAGAAGGATAGATAGCGTAGGAGGGCAGTTTGGAAATTAAAGATTTATGCCAGACTCGATCTAAAGCCTTTGAGATGTCAAGTGCAATGGCAAAGCTTTCGCCAAAGTCCCGAAAGGAGGATGACCAGGAGTCTGAAAGGTAGGTGAGAAGATCGCCAGTGAAGCGTCCCTGACGGAACTCGTACTGACGAGCGGAAAGAAGGTTGTGATAGGAAAGATGCCTTAAAATTTTTCTATTGAGAATTGATTAGAAAGCTTTTGAAATACAGGACGTTAAAGCAATTGGGCGATAGTTGGAGGGTTGGGAGTGGTCACCCTTCTTTGGGACTGGCTGAATGAGAGCAAACTTCCAGCAAAGAAGGAAAGGTACAAGTTGACAGACAAAGGCGAAAGAGTTTGCCTAGGCAGGGTGTAAGCACAGAAGCACAGTTCTTGAGAACAACAGGAGGGACCCCATCAGGCCCATATGCCTTGTTAGTACTGAGGCCAGTGATGGCAGAAAATGCATCAGCTGAAGAAATTTTAATGTCAGCCATGAGGAAGTCAGAGGGGGGAAGTGATGGAGGAACAGCACCGGAATCGTCTAAGGTGGAATTGGAGGAGAAAGTCTGTGCAAAGAGATCTGCTTTATCAGTAGAAGAAATAGCTACATAACCATCCGAGTAGAAAAGAGGAGGGAAGAATGATGAGGTAAAGTTGTTAGAAAGGTTTTTGGCAAGGTGCCAGAAGGAGCAGGAAGAATTTGAGTTGGAGAGTTGAGAGCATTTAGTATGGATGAAATTATTTTTAGCAGAGCGAAGAACAGACTTAGCACGATTCTGGACAGAAACGTAAAGATGATGTGATTCATGGGTGGGTTGGCTCCGGTACCTTTTGTAGGCCCTCTCCTTGTTGCGGAGAGCATTAGAACAATCGTGATTAAACCAAGGCTTTCTTGCTCTAGTCAAAGGATATGAGAAAGGAATGTATGCTTCTATGCCAGACAGAATAACCTCCGTAATGCATAAGGCATTCTCAGATGGCCCACAGCCATGGAAGCAATAATCATTCCAGGGAAAATCAAAGAAGTACTGCCTGAGGCCTCCCAGTCCGCGGCTCCAAAATGCCACAGACGACGTTTCCCTGGAGGGTCCACAGGCCATACCAGAATGATAGGACAGGTTAAGGTGATAAGGTTGTGATCAGAGGAGCCCAACGGAGAGAAAAGATTAACAGAGTAAGCAGAAGGATTAGTTGTGAGGAAGAGGTCAAATATGTTGGAGCTCTCTCCAAGGCGGTCAGGGATACGGGTAGGGTGCTGTGCAAGCTGCTCTAGGTCATTAAGGATAGAAAAGATGTAGGCTTGTTCACCAGGTGGATCAGTGAAAGGAGAGGAGAGCCAAAGGTGGTGGTGAACATTGAAATCTCCTAGAATGGAGATTTCAGAGGAAGGAGAAATGGATAGAATGTGTTCCATCGTAGAAGTAAGATAGTCGAAGAATTTTTGATAGGCAGTAGAATTAGGAGATAAGTAAACAGCACAGATATATTTAGTCAGATAATGACAGGAAAGCCGAAGCCAGAGTGTAGAGAATTCAGAAGAATCGAGTTCAGGAACACGAGAGCAAGATAAGTCGTTGTGTATATATACACAACAGCCACCTTTGGCTTTGAAATGAGTATAGAGAAAGTAGGAGGATACAGAAAAGGGTTTGCTGTCAGTTGCCTCAGACAGCTGAGTCTCAGTTAGAAAAAGAAGGTGAGGTTTAGAGGAGGAAAGGTGGTGCTCAACAAAGCGAAAGTTAGAGGAAAGGCCGCGAATGTTGCAGAAATGAAGAAGAAGAGAGTCAGACAGTGGTTCCAGGCACCTCGAGTCGTCACCGGGAGAGGGGCGGATCACACACTGACCAACTTATTCCTGAGTAATTTTTCAAAATCTTTATCACGATTGGAAACAGCGCCTTAGGCATGTCAGCAGGTGGCAAGATGTCTAGTGAGTTGGCAAAATGTCTAGAGAGTTGTGATTGTGCCAATCAAGAAAGCATAATATTTTAATGGAAAAAAACTGCTATTGTAACAGGAAAGTTGCGTTAAGAAATGCATATCAAAGTCACTAACTCCTGTGTAAGTGCCCCGTAATAAAAATCATGTCAGTGAGCAAAAAATATGAGATAGTGCTGTAACAGTTATATTGTCAGGTAAGTTGTAGTAAGTTATTAAAGTTACTGTTAGATTGTTATACTGTATGGAATAATATCCATTATAATCAGAGGATAATAAAAAAAAAATATTTGTATGAAACTCATTCATTAGTAGAAAGTAACCC
Source organism: Coenobita brevimanus (assembly GCF_032717465.1). Classification (NCBI taxonomy): domain Eukaryota; kingdom Metazoa; phylum Arthropoda; class Malacostraca; order Decapoda; family Coenobitidae; genus Coenobita; species Coenobita brevimanus. The sequence continues at coordinate 27,381,113 of NC_137019.1, read as the reverse complement.
ACCCTCCTTCACGATCAGCTCTCGCAGTTTGTTTGCATAGAGGCAACATGGTTCCGTATGAGCTGGTGCTGGCTTCTGAACTGTTCCCACTATAGGCATGGAAGTGGGCTCGTAGTTCATCTGGTGTCCATTCACTTTCAGGCTCCCAACAGTTAACCATATTCCCCCATACATTTTTGATGGGATTCATGTCTGCTACCTTCCCGAGCCAGTCGAGCAGCTGCAGGTCCTCTCGACCTCCAAACTATTCCGAGACTCTTCTCGCCATGTGGATGGAGCAGCGGTCCTGAACAAAAATGATAGAGCCAGGAGGAAACGGTTATAGTCTCACCAATCTAAAACCAAGGTTTGGGTGGAGTCCAGCCGGGGATTTCCCGGTGTACAGCGCTGCCTTGTTTCCTATACTCTGATTGGCTAGTGGCTGATCTGACACCGTTAGAGTTCGTCCGCTCACATCTCGCCACCTGGCCTGACATGACTTCACCCACTTCTGTGTGTGTGTGTGTGTGTGTGTGTGTGTGTGTGTGTGTGTGTAAAGACAAACTAATTTAAGTCATAAATATAATTTAAGTTATATATATAACAGAAAGTGAACAGTGGAAGCACGTGACAGAAGCTTAAATCTCCTTCCAATGGATCAATTCCCAGTATGGGCCTAGATGTTGCCGCTCGTGAGTGTTTTAACTTATTTATTTCTATTAAGAAAATAGCGTATGTTCTACTGATTCCTTCAAATTATATTATAAACGTAATTGTTACATTACTTACCCAACTTAGAACTACCGTGAGAGTCGGTAAAAGTAACTACATTTTTTTCAGCAACACTGTAAAATATGTATGCCACGTTTCTTTATTGATGTACAAGAGCCATATGCATTATAAGTTTACCATCCTTTTATATGCTAGAATACTTACGTTTATATTGTATTAGTATGTGTGTACCTTTCTGTGATGCCTATTACATATATAACAGAATCTACTCATCGCTCATTTAGGAAGTATGGCATGGCTGCACCCAGCGCCAGACCCCACCCAAACCTTGGTTTTAGATTGGTGAGACTATAGTTCCGCTCCTGAACTGAGGGGAGGAAAAAATCCTGCAAAATTTCAATGTATTTTTTAGTAGTGGAACTCCCTTCTATCCTGGTGACGTCACCTATGCCGTGGATGCACACCCAACTCGACATTGATGGTGACGTGTCAATGTCTATCCTCCTCGTAGATGTTCCTACGGTCGTAATTCCACGTGAATGGAATATTTATACACCGCTCATACAGTTTCATTTCTCATATCTTTGACGCTTCGGCAAAGAGCCACCGTTTTTCATGTTATGGTTCATTATCCACTATTTGTTTGGTATATATATTTCAATGGGATTGTAAGGCTTAATAAGCAGTGGTGCAAGTGTTGGTAATATGCGTTCATCTAGACATTATTACTATGAATATCAACTGATCCCTAAATGTTTTTTTTGTTTTTTTAATAATAATATTAATACTGCTTAGTGATCCAGTATAAAAATATGTTTGTTATACATATCGTCAACAAATTTATACTTTTTTTTTTATGTGTCCGACTCTGGGCATAGGCTTCACAGCCTGCTCTCAATGCCCAGTAGTCCTCCTACATACCATACACCTCTCTACATGTCACCACTTCGGTGCTAACACCCACCGTCCAGATTGCTTGCATGCTCGGGCTGTCTCATACAGGACTGATGTATTGGTATTAGCAGGGGTATTTTTACGACATGTCGGCGGGTCCTCTGGTAGATAAGTCTGATTATATGAAATTCAAATCCTTAAACTGTTCCCTGCCCCCAGCGGCGATTTGAACGTGAGTCCGGAAGGACTGCAGGCCACCTCTCTACCAATTGAGTCACCGCCTCCCCAGTGCATTAGAGTACTGTCGCCTCCAGAAATCTTTTCTCTATCATTAAATTTAATGAATACAAAATACCTGGTAACAGTGTCAGGCATAGGATCAACGCATCTCTATACTCTACTGCTCTTCCACACTCCCCAATTTTTCATCAACCTGTCTATCTATCTATCTATAGCCCGACGCCCTAATCCTGCAAAGGGTGGCCGCAGACAAAATGCCTCCAAGTCACTGTCACCCACCATTTGACTACCCTCCCCCCAACTCACCCCCCCTTCCTCATATACCTCTCAACTCCATCCCTCCACCTCATCCTCGGTCTACCCCTCCCTCCACCTCACCTACATACACCCTCTTAGTCAATCTTTCATTCTCCATTCTCTTCACATGTCCAAACCACCTCCGTGTATTTCTCCTAATCTTCTCAACCACATCCACATCCACCCCACAACGTTCCTTCACTTCTTCATTCGTCAACCTGTCCCTCCATGTCACTCCACATGCTCCTCTCAAGTAACTCATTTCCACTGCTCTCACTCTTGACTTGTTCCCCTCTTGCAAGGTCCACGCCTCACTTCCATACGTCGGGGCAGGGATCACAATACTGTCATGCAGTGACTTCTTAACTTCCATACTCACCTCCCTATTCCTCATCACTGCTTTCAGTGAACCAACAACCTTCCTTCCCTGCTGTACCCTTTCACACACTTCTTCCCCCAAAGTTCCATCCTTACTCATCACACTACCCAAGTACTTGAATGCACTCACATTCTCCATATCCTCACCATCCAACCTCACTGTACATTCTGTGACTTCATTCCTCTCAAACACCATAACTTTACTTTTGTTTACATTAACTTTCAGCTTCCTCCTCCTACACACTGTCCCAAATTCATTCACCAAACTTTGCAACTCCCATTCATCTTCACTCAACAATACTGTATCATCAGCAAACAGCAACACTGGGATCTTCCAAATCTCACCCTCATTCATTAGAGCCACCCCCACATCCACTGCCCTACCTTTTACCTCCTTTACAACCCCATCCATGTACTGTATATATTAAACAGCCAGGGAAACATCACACAACCCTGTTTCAGTCCCACACTGAGATCAAAGAACTCACTCAGCTCACCATCCACTCGCACTGTAGCCCTAGCTCCTTCGTACATACTCTTCACAGCATTCAACAATTTCCTATCCACTCCATATATTCTTAATACCTTCCACATACCTTGCCTATCTATTCTGTCATAAGCTTTCTCCAAGTCCATGAAGGCAGCATACACTTTCTTTCCCTTCTCTAGATACTTCTCCACGAAACATCTTAGAACAAATATCTGATCTACACACCCTTTTCCCTTCCTAAATTCCCCTTGTTCTTCCCAAACTAGCTCCTCTGTCATATGCCTAACCCTATCAATGAGTATTCTACCATATATTTTACCAGTCACACTAAGAAAGCAAATACCTCTATGGTTACCTCATACTTCTATCTCCCCTTTTCCTTTGTATAAAGGAACAATTATACCTGATTTCCAGTCCTCTGGAACCCTTCCTTCTTCCCAAGCCAATCTACACAACTTCCATATCCACTACACAACAATCTCACCCCCATTACTAAGCATTTCACCACACACTCCATCAATTGCTGGGGCCTTTCCCAACTTGATCTTCTTCATTGCTTCCTTAACTTCTGCCCTACTGATCTCTTCCTCCCTCCTCTCATCGCTCCTTCTCCCAGCCATTCCCCAACCACTTATACTCACACTGCTCTCACTCTCTACATTCAACAAATCCTCAAAGTGATCCTTCCATCTTCTCAATTTCTCTCTCTTCTCCGCCAACAATCTATTATTCCTATCTTTCACTCCCCTTCTATTTCCCCTTTCACACTGCCTTACTTTCTTTACCTCCTTCCAAAACAATTTCTTACTCTCCCTCCATTTCACACTCAGATTCCTCCCAAACTCTTCATCCACTTTCTTCTTACGCTCCTTCACCAGTCTCTTCACCTCCCTTCTCCCGCTCACATATACCTCTCTCTTCTCTCTCTTATCTTCTCCCCTACCTCTACTTGCTATCCAATCACTATATGCCTTCTTCTTTTGTTCCACAGCTCGTTTCATCTCATCATTCCACCATGCTGTCCCTTGCACACCCTTGCATCTCCTCCTCACTCCACAAACCACCTCACACGCTGCACCTATCTCTTCCGTGAATATCTTACATACATCTTCCATCCCTTCCATCTGCTCTAGCTCATACCTTCCCAATCTTTCTTCCACTATGCTCTTATACTCTGCCATTTTCTCACTGTCTTGCAAATTCTCTACTCTTCTCACAGGCGCTGTTTCCTCCTGTCTTCCCCTTCATCTCCTCAACCACTTTCATTGCAGCTTTACCTTGGCCATCACTAAGTGATGGTCCGAGACTCCATTCCCCCACACTCTTGCATCTAACACTTGTCTTCTCATTCGCTCATCCACACACACGTAGTCTATCATTGCCTTTCGTTCAACAAGTTCACCATCCATCCTCCTCATTACTCTCCATGTATACCGATGGATCATCTTATGCCGAAAGTAGGTGTTGGCTATTGCCAACCCCTTACCAGCACAGATGTCCACCAAAGCACTACCATTCCCATCTACTTCAGCTGGCACACCCCACTGACCAACCACTCCATCCACTCGTACATTCCCAACTTTACCATTCATGTCTCCAATCAAAAGCACTCTGTCGCTCCTCTCAAATTTGTCCATACATGCTTCTACTCTCGCCCAAAACTCATCTTTCACTCTTACCACTTGGTCCTCTGTCGGAGCATACACACATACAATTGCCCACGCTTATATACCTACTTTCATCCTCACCCATACAATCCTTGCACCCACTGTTCCATATTATCTTATATTCTCCTTCCACTTTTTGCTTATCATCAGACATACTCCCTCTCTTGCCTTCTCATTCTCATTAACTCCCGCACATATACCTAAACCATATTCCCATTCTCTCATCCTTTCACCTTTCCATTTAGTTTCAGTCAATCCACATATATCCACTTTTGCATCCTCAAGCACCTGAACAATCTCTCTCTCTTTCACTTCATCATTCACTCCTCTCACATTCCAAGTTCCCACCCTCAGAATGTCATGTCTATTCTTTAGCCGTCAACGTATGGTCCGTCATGGTCCGAGGCGCTTTATTTGCTTGTTTAGTTAGTTCTTTTGACGGGGTGGGGCACTAACCCACCACCAACCCTTTTATTCTCCTCATACGACAAGCAGGGATACTGGGGGAATATTCTTGAAACCTCCTACCTCCATCATCTTGTCTGCTTACCATAATTCTCACAATTCACAATTCATCACCATATATATATATATATATATATATATATATATATATATATATATATATATTTATAAGTAATCATTCTAATATCCGGACGCCCAATATCCGAACATCCCCACTACCAGGACATAATCATCCCGGGATCCAATATTCCCAAAATGGTCCGAAACCCCCCTCCCCCCAAAAAAAATATAACAAATTTTTCCTGCCCGTAATTTGAACTTACCGCGTGCAGCGCGGGAGAGCATTGTTGTGGCGCGTCATTCCTCCTATGGCCGATAGAGCGCCACTGCATCCTCCCCACTTTCCACCTGTCTCTCGCCGCGAGTGCACGCTCGTCGTTATGGCTGCCCACGTGATCGCTTTTGTGGTGGTGCCTTACCTGCTGCAGGCACTCCTGGTGCTCTCGGGCCTCCTCTTAGTGTGTGTGATGATGGCCCCGCCACTTGAGAAAAGGAAGAGAGTGGTGTTGACTCTGGAGAAGAAACGGGAGATATTGGAGAAAGTAGATGCGGGGTGGTCTTCTTCCTGCATTCTCCACGAGTGTAACCTGGCCCAGTCTACTTTATTCGATATTAAGAGATCCCGAGACAAACTCATGCAGTACACAGCTGACTTCTCGTCGAGAAGCAAACGCAACGTGGAGAGGAAGGTTATGCTTACCCCCAAGTTTGCAGAAATCGACCGATCCACGTTGATTTGGTATCGACAACAACGTGCTGCTTGTGTGATGGTACGTGGAACGGAGCTGAAGGCTGCTGCTGAGAAGTTCGCCAGGCTTCATGACGCCTTAGACTTCAAGGCGTCCAAGGGTTGGCTCTTTGCGTTCAAGTTACGGCATGGCCTTACCAACTGTAAAGCTCATGGCAAAGCATTGGACGCTAACGAGGATGGAGTTGACGAGTTTCGGCACAAGGTGAAGGGCTTGATCGACAGGGAGGGCCTCACTCTCGGTCAAGTCTACAACGCAGACGAAACTGGCCTATTCTATCGCTTGCTGCCAACGAACACTCTAGCCGAGGAGACGGAGAAACATGTACCTGGCCGCAAGCTCTCCAAGGAACAGATATCTGCTTTGTGTTGTGCCAATGCTAACGGCATGCACCGGCTTAAGCCCATTGTTATTGGCTGTGCAAAGCAGCCTCAGTGCCTTCGTGGGGTGATGGATGTCCTTCCTGTCGTCTGGTACCATTCTTTGAAGGCATAGCTTACAGCTGTGATCTTCAAAGACTGGTTCCACCGCCACTTCGTCAAGGAGGTCATCCATTACCAGATGAAGACACTGGGAATCCCGCGCGGCCAGGTAAAGGCCCTCCTTCTTCTCGACAATGCACCTGCTCACCCGTGCAACAAGGACTTGGTTGCTGAAAATGGCCGGATTAGGTGCATGTTTCTGCCACCTAATACGACTGCTCTCATCCAACCAATGGACCAAGGAGTGATCGTGACAACAAAGCACCTATACCATCGGAAGTTCCTGGACGAGGTGATGGTTGTTCTTGAGGACGAGGACGAGCACAGGGAGGGACGGGACACACAAGGCAAGCGGACTTTGGAAAACCTTCGCCGCTACAACATCAAGTCTGCACTGTACAACTGGGCTAGTACATGGAAGGAAGTCCCTGTGAAGACTCTGGAAAATGGTTGGTCTCGTCTGCTTCTCGGAACGGATGTGGAGTACGATTTTCTAGGCTTTGACGTGGATGACTTCCATGCATGGCTACGTACGCACGGCGACGATGTTGATGTGGACGATGTTCGTGAGTGGTTGGATGATGACGAGGGCGATCCTGGGTATCAGACGTTGTCTGATATCGAGATCGCGTCTTCAGTTGCAGGTGTCAGTACCGAACTTGAAGATTCCGACGAGGAAGGCGACAATGATGCGGACTCCTCTCAGCAGGACACTACTCCAGCCATCCCCAAGCTGAGCACACTCCGGGAACATCTAGAGTTCATCCTAGACTACCTGGAACACCCGGACTGCGACAGGGAGATGGGGTCCTTGGGAGTCGTGGAGGAAGTGCATGCTTTCAGGCAGCGCATCATCAATCGTCAGAATCGTCGGTCATTGCATCAATCAACCATTGACAGTTTTTTCAGGCCCATGACCCCAGCTGTGCCCAGCCCTGGCTCCACTCCGTTGCCTCCCCAAGACAGGCCCTCATGCTCCGAGCCACAGCCCAGCACATCAGCCTCGGTGGAGTCACCGCTCGACGTGAGTTTGCGGCTGTCTTCAGAGTCGTCTGCAGTGGGTACGCCATCACCACGACCCAGCGATGCACCCCTAGGTCACCTGCCAGTGATACTCTCGGACTCTGACAGTGAATAAACTGCAAGAACTTCTCCACTAGACCACATGGGAATTTAGAGTGTTGTGCAGTGAAAAAAAAGTGTGTTGTGTTAAGGATTTACAGTTGTGAAAGAAAAGACTCAATTGAAACAAAATTTAACATAAACAGACTTGTTTGTTTTGGCTTTGGAAAATTATTAGAAGAATGGGAAAAGTTAAAGTGCAACACTTAGTAAGTTACAATGGAGCATTAGTTAGACAAGAGTGCACACTGTGAAGAGAACGGACTTCTGTGTGCAATTGACTAAGTTCAGTGCAAGACTTCAGGAACAGTGTACTGCAAGTGCTTCAGGAAATCCTTCTTACTGTCAGAGTCCGAGAGGAGGCGGTTATTCATCGAGGTGGCCAAGGATTTGCTGTAAGTAGGCAGAATGTTTCATACTGTACTTTTTTCCATACTATACTTACCTCATTTCACTCTTTAATGTCCTTTATTGATGTGAATAGGGTGTTAGGAGCTATGCATGTGCAGCAGGAAGGTGTTTTTCTGAGTTAGGCTAGGTTAGGGTCCATAAGTACCAGTCCAGGAGCCAGTCACCAGAATGTTTATTATTGTATGAACCTACTTCTAAACCCTCATTTTATGTTTCTTTTGCATTTATTTCAGTCATTTATGTGCCTTATTGGTGTGATTTGGGTCTTAAATAGGTGCTATGCATGTCCAGAGGGAGTTGTATAGGTGTTTCTCTGAGTTAGGGTCCATAAGTACAAGTCCATAAGCTGGGGCCCAATATCCGGACAGGACCACTATCCGGACCTACCTATGGCTCTATTACGTCCGATATTGGAGTGATTACTGTATATGCAGCCCAATAATTGTACTCCCAACTTCGCCTAAGTGCAGTGTCTGTCCACCCACTCTCGAGACAGCTGGTATCCTGCATGAGACCTATACTATATCTATCAGCCCGAGCTTTGCCTTGTATAGAGTCTTGTGGAACATCTAGCTGCCCTGTATTAATAAGTTGGCAATATCCGTGTAATGTTGTTGCCCTGCGTCTTTATGCCCTGCTCCTCTCACACTGTGTCTTAGCTCCGGTCTAGAAAGGGAACCCAGCTATACCTTCAGTGTTGCTAGGATGAGAAGCTGGCCTAAAAACACTTAGCATAACAGCTATGTACAACAGCAGCTATAGTGTGACCATGAAGGACGCTAGAGATGAAGGCACAGATAGAAGGATAAAAACCATAGGAGGGCAGTTTGGAAATTAAAGATTTATGCCAGACTTGATTGAAAGCCTTTGAGATGTCAAGTGTAATGGCAAAACTTTCAACAGTGTCCCGAAAGGAGGACGACCAGAAGTCTGAGAGGCAAGTGTGAAGATCGCCAGTGGGGTGTCCCTGACGGAACCCATACTGACGATCTGAAAGAAGGTTGTGATAGGAAATGTGTGTGTAATTCACCAGGTCAGTCAGTATCACTTGATGGTCGTGATCGTCAGCTTTTACACTCCCGGAAGGGAGCTGAGAGCTCATATAGTCCGATCTAAGGGCAAGGCTGTGACCTTCACACATGCACACACCCGTCCCCTTGCTCAAGGGGGACAGTAACCACCCACTTTGTCAGTGAAACTTTTCGCAACCTGAGCGAGGCGTGAGCTCCCATCCACCAGTTGGCAAGCGAGAACATTACCACTGCACCAGCGAGCGGTGTATGTGTGTGTGTGTGTGTGTGTGTGTGTTTAAGAATGAACTCAAAACTTTTTAAAATACACATTGTTAAAGCATGTGGTCGATCGTCAGAGGGCTGGGAATGGTCACCTTTCCTTAGGACAGGCTGAATGAGAGCAGACTTTCAGCAAGAAGGAATGGTAGAAGTTGACAGACACAGTCAAAAGAGCTTACCTAAGTAGGGTGTAAGCACAGAAGCACAATTCTTGATGACAATGGGGGGGGACCCCATCAGGCCCATATTCCTTGTTAGTAATGAGGCCACTGATGGCAGAAAATACATCAGATGAAGAAGAAATTTTAGTGTCAACAATGAGGAAGTCAGAGGGGGGGAAGTGACAGAGGAGCAGCGCCGGAATCGTCTGAGGTGGAATGGGAGGAGAAAATCAGAGTGAAAAGTTCTGTTTTATCAGAAGAAGAAATAACTATACAGCCATCAGAGTAGAAATGAGGAAGGAAGGATGATGAGGTAAAGCTGTCAGAACGGTCTTTGGCAGGGTGCCAGAAGAAGAGGTAAGAATCTGAGTTGGAGAGTTCGGAGCATTTAGTACGAATAAAATTATTTTTAGCAGAGAAAACAGACTTAGCATGATTTCAGGCAGAAACAAAGAGATGAGATTCAGGGGTAGGTTGGCTCTGGTGCCTTTTATAGGTCTTCTCCTTGTTATGGACAGCAATAGAACAAGTGTGATAAAACCAAGATTTTTATGCACTAGTCACAGGGTTCCCTGAAAGTCTCTATCTATCTATTACCAAACGCCTCAATCCCGTTTGGGGTGGCCACAAACAAATCGCCTCCAAGTCGCCCTGTCCCCCGCCATTTCACTCCCCTGCTCCCAACTCACACCCCCCTCTCTCATATACCTCTCCACCCCATCCCTCCATCTCTTCCTCGGCCTCCCCCTCCCTCTTTCCCCCTCCACCTCACTCACATACACTCTCTTCGTCAGTCTTTCACCCTCCATCCTCTCCACATGGCCAAACCACCTCAGTGTGTTCCTCATAACGCTTCCTATCACATCCACATCAACACCACAACGCTCCTTTATATCCTCATTCATCAGCCTGTCCCTCCATGTGACTCCACAGGTTCCTCTCAAATAACTCATTTCCACTGCTCTCACTCTTGACTTGTGTCCTTCCAATAACGTCCAAGCTTCACTTCCTTACGTTAGAGTTGGTATCACAATACTGTCATGTAGTAACTTTTTCACTTCCATGCTCACTTCCCTGTTTCTTATCACTGCTTTCAAAGAACCAGCAACCTTTCTTCCCTGCTGTACCCTTTCAAGCACTTCACCCTCCAAACCTCCATCCTTACTCATCACACTACCCAAGTACTTAACCGTACTCACATTTTCCAATTCCTCACCATCCAACCTCGCTCTACATTCACTGACTTCACCTCTGTCAAAGACCATCACTTTACTCTTCCCTACATTCACCTTTAGATTCCGTTTCTTACACACTCTCTCAAACTCATCCACCAAACCTTGCAGCTCCCCTTCGTCTTCACTCAACAACACAGTATCATCTGCAAACAACAGTACAGGGAGTTTCCAAACACTATCCTCTCTCACCAGGGCCACTCCAACATCCACTACCCTACCTTGTACCTCTTTTATTACCCAATCCATATACAGATTGAACAACCATGGAGACATGACACATACCTGTTTCAACCCAACTTTCAAAGAGAAAAATTCACTTAGTTCACCATCCACACACACTGCAGCCTTCGCACCATCGTACATACTCTTCACAGCATTCAACAACTTCCCATCTACTCCATATATTCTTAACACTTTCCACAATCCTTGTCTATCCACCCTGTCATATGCTTTCTCCAAATCCATGAAAGCCGCATACAACTTCTTTCCCTTCTCTAGAAACTTTTCCACTAAAGATCTAAGAATGAATATCTGATCTACACAACCTCTTCCCTTCCTAAAGCCTCCCTGTTCTTCTCCAACTAATTTCTCTGTTCTTTCTCTAACTCTATCAATAAGTATCCTACCATACACTTTACCTATTATACTAAGAAGACAAATGCCCCTATGATTACCACACACTTCTTTTTCCCCTTTTCCTTTGTACAAGGGAATAATTATACCTGACTTCCAATCCTCCGGGACTCTACCTTCCTCCCAGGCCAATCTGCACATCTTCCACATCCATTCTACTATTATCTCTCCCCCATGCTTCAGCATTTCACCACACACTCCATCAATTCCTGGGGCTTTCCCTGATTTAACTTTCTTCATTGCTTCCACAACTTCTATCCTACTGATTTCTTCCTATCTTCTCACCTCCCTCCTTCTCCCAGCCATTCCCCAGCCACTTATACTCACATTACTTCCATCCTCTATGTTCAACAATTCCTTAAAGTGTTCTCTCGATCTGCTCACTTTTTCTCCCTTCTCCACTAGTAATCTACCATTTTTATCTTTCACTCCCCTGCTAACTTCACTTCCACCCTGTCTTACTCTTTTCACCTCTCTCCAGAACATTTTCTTACAGTCTCTCCACTTTACACTCAAATTCCTTCCAAATTCCTCATCCACTCTCTTCTTACTCTCTCTTACTAATCTTTTCACCTCTCTCTTTCTTTCTACAAATAACTCTCTCTTCCGCCTCTCAACCTCTTCCATGCCCCTATTTCTCATCCATTCATTGTATGCTTTCTTCTTTTGTGCCACAGCCTGTTTCACCTCTTCAGTCCACCACGCTGTTCCTTGCACCCCCCTCCGTCTTCTCTTCCTTCCACACACCACATCACATGCTGCACATATTTCTTCTGTAAATATTCTACACACACCTTCCACGTCTCCCATCTGCTCCAATTCATATTTGCCCAATCGTTCCTCCACTTCTCTCTTATACTCTGCCTTTTTCTCATCCTCTTGTAACCTTTCCACTCTCCTTGCAACTACTCCTTCCTCTCGTCTTTCCCTTCTTCTATTCCTCCATCTTACTTGAACTTTAATTCTGGCCACCACCAAGTAGTGGTCAGAAAGTCCACTCCCCCAACCTCTATAAACTCTTGCATCCATTACACATCTTCGCATCCTTTCATCCACACACACATAATCAATCATTGCCTTCCTTTCATTCAGTTCACCACCCACCCTTCTCATCACTCATCATGTATACCTGTGGATCATTTTATGCCTGAAGAGGGTATTGGCTATCACCAACCCCCTCCCAGCACAAATGTCCACTAACGCACTCCCATTCTCATCTATCTCAGCAGGCACACCCCACTCACCAACTATTCCATCCACCTTCACATTCCCAACTTTACCATTCATATCACCAATCAATAACACTCTCATTCCTTCCAAACTTTTCCATGCACACTTCTACATTTGTCCAGAACTCTTCTCTCACTCTTCTAGCACGATCTTGCGTTGGCGCATACACACACACAATCGCCCACATTTGTATTCCAACTTTCAACTTTACCCACACAATCCTTGACCCAACTGATCCATACTGTCTTATGCTCCTCTTCCATCTTTTACTCACAACTATACATACTTGACCTCTGAAAGTAACTTTTGTAATGCACCACGCACGCTCAGATGACTCTCGGCCATGGAAACAATAATCACTCAAAGGAAAATCAAATAAGTACTGCCTGAGGGTCTCTCAGTCACCAGCTCCAAAGTGCCATACCCGCCGCTTCTTGTGAGGGTCCACAGCTCTTGGTGGAGCAATAGGATAGTTTAAAATTATGAGTTTGTGACTGGAAGGGCCCAATGGAGAGAAAAGATTAACAGTGTATGCAGAAGGATTATATGTTAGGAAGAGGTCAAGTAAGTTGGAACTCTCCAAGGTGGTCAGAAAAACGTGTAGAGTGCTGCACAAGCTGCTCTAGGTCATTATGGATAGAAAAAACGTAGGCTTGTTCACGAGGTGGATCTGTGAAAGGAGGGAACCAAACGTGATGGTGAACATTAAAATCACCAAGAATGGAGATTTCACAGAAAGGAGAATCTGACTGGATGTGTTCAATCTTAGAAGTAAGGTAGTCAAAGAATTTTTCATAGTCAGCAGAATTAGGAGATAAATAAACAGCAGAGACGGTCAGAGAATAACAGGATAGCCAATGCCAGAGAGTCAAGAATTCTGAAGAGTCAAGTTCAGGAACACGATAGCAAGATGTCATTGTGTACACATACACAACAGCCACGTTTGGATTTTAAATGAGTATAGAGAAAGTAGGAGGATACAGAAAGGTGTTTGCTATCAGTCTCCTAGAGTACAGAGAAAGTAGGAGGATACAGAAAGGTGTTTGCTATCAGTCTCCTCAGAGAGTATCAGCAGCACTTCCTGTGGTTTTGTTTGTGTTTCTCGTGTAATAAATTCGATACTGTTTCAAATATTTTCCCATGGTTCAATTATGGCTGTATGCTTTATGAAGATTAATCGAGTACCTGTTTCAAATATAGTCGAATGGTTCAGGTATTTGAGAATAGTTTTGGTGAAATACCGGCTCTGACAATGCAGGGTGCCACCACACCCCCTGTAGGAGACTACGGATGGGTAGATGGTGCGCGCGGTATGTCCAGTCAAGACGGACATAAGTCCCCCCAGGCTGCGCGCCCCTATTCCCTGGAGTGCACCTGCCACCACCACCTTAGTCTGAGTGCACAACCTTTTGGGCAAGCTGACCCTCGCCAGGATCAGGGTGGGGCTGAATCACCAGCTCCAAGCAGCACCCCAGTGACGGCCCATAGCCGCGCAACCCTAGAGATGGCCCATAGCTGCTCTGGTATTAACCCGCGGCGTCCCATCGACGTGAATTAACGTCCACACGTTTTGTCACTGCCAATCCCGTCAACGTACATAAACGCGAATCAATTGCAAGGTCCCTAATTTGCAAAATTTTCAATTTTCGTGAGTGATTTTTGGTACGTATACGCGGGACACCTTCCTCTACAAGATGCCAGGCAGGGACAATGCCTTACCCAGCATGACCTCCCCCCCCCCTGCATGCCATTGTCTCAGCAATTCACCTGTTATCAGTGACCTGGCCAGTAAAGCCATGTCATGCCACAGTACGAAATTCAGGGCCAGAGTGATTCCCCAGTCAATGACAATGTGGAGGACAAACTTTACATAGCATTAGAGGAAAAAACAGTCAGAAATGATGATCAGGTAATGTGGCAAAATAAGGTCAGGTATGGTGATGAGTTAGTGAGTGAAACAATGCTTATAATACCTATATTACTGCTTGAAAACCAATATACCCTCGTACTACATATAAATTCGTACCAAGTAAATAAATAAATACTATTTATGAGTGGTGTGAAATAGTTACCCTCCCATAGAACTCGTTTTCTTTGGTGCCAGCCTGTTAGAAAACCCAGTTAGGTAAGGAGGTACTGCTACCTGGATCGAGTATTTTAAACCTCAGATGAGTGATTTCTCTATGAATTTTCGATGTTTCTCACCAAAAGCGGAGGTTTGAGCCAAAAAAAATTTTTTTCAAAAATGGCCGGGATTGGGGGGAGTCAGTGGTGGAAAAGTGGTAGGGATGGGGCGGGTTAAGGAGATGGCCCATAGCTGCTTCAGTAAAAGGAGATGGCCCATAGCCGCTCCAGTAAAAGGACGACGGCCGATAGCTGCACAGCAAAAAGGCCATGGCCTATAGCCGGGCCGCAAAAAAGGAGAAGGCCCATAGCCGCTCCGACAGGTGCTGCTCAACCCCCCTGCAGAGCCCCGTGATGGCCCAAAGCCGCACGAGGGGAGAGAACGGAAAGCCCCCTCTCCTTCTGCAGTTGCCTCGGAGGGCACGATACCGAAGATGGCCCATAGCCATGTCAGTAGGCAGGAGACAGCCCATAGCCACACCTCGCCTGCATGTCGCCCTCCATATGGGACTTTGGCTACAGCCCATGGCCGGGCCTGCAGCCCAACAATGGCTCACTGCCACACTTCGTTTGTGGTCCCATCAGGGAATCGGGCCCTGGTGATGGCTGATAGCCACACTGACAGTGAAGGGGATGGCCCATAGCTGCCCTCCGTCCATTGCCCAAGGGAACCCAGCGACGGGCCATAGCCACACCGGGGAGTGACGCCAAAGCCCCTGGCCCCCTGTGACTCTGCAATGTGAGGGTGACCTGCGGTCAGTCCTGCCTGACGGCGGGAGTGCAGGCTGCACCCCTGTCCACCCAGACCAAGGCAACCTCCAGGAGGAGGAGGACTTCTGCCTGGAGGATTGGTGGAGTGGCCTGGTGTTATGCTGTGGGCTATTATCTATTCAGTCGGCCCCCGAGGAGAACCTCCACCTGATGGACTCCTGCTGGGAGCGACGCCACAGCCCTACCTTGACGGCAGCACAACAGGAGACCGCAGCCAATGGGCCCCCAGGGACGCCCCCAGAACTCCGGGGCGAGACCTCTCCCCGTCCCGATGAAGACAACGCCCTTCCTCCACCAGGCGCCTGAGGGAGCGCCTCCAGAACCTGTTCGGCCCCAGCCCTGAGGGCCAGACCCCAATCCCTAGCCCCGACAGTGAGGGGCTCTTCACCACGCCCAGCCTGAGCCCTCGATGAGAGACGACGCCCCTACGAGTTGTCCCGTGGCTGCGGGACGAAAGGACCCCTAAAGAGACTCCTGCCACTTCAGGCCACTCATGCTGAGTCCCCGGGAACTCCTCCCTTCCCCTGTGCCCATCCAGTGACTGAGAATACACAGTACTACAGACAACATGTGAGAGATAGACACTGTGCAGTGTTTAAGTGACAGTGAACTCTACTGAAGTGAGAGACAGAAACTGTGCAGTATATAAGTGGTAGTGAACTCTCGTGTAGTGATCAATGACACCTGTGAAAGTGGATATTCCCAGTATATAGAAAAACAAAATTCGATGTCACCATAATAACTCTGTGACAGTATATGTCTGTTCAGCATCAAACACCGTGGCTCCCTAACACTGTTATATACCCAGAAATAGAGTCCGTGCCACCCCCGAGACTCTTGAACTATCCCGTGCACAGCAGAACCCATATTCTACCTTCTCACTTTGAAATCAGCCCCACATACTGAAACTGTGTAAACTGTGTATTGACTCTGCCCTGACAGAGCCCACTGCCTATGTAGTATCCTGTATGATACTTGAAATCCATTACTCGGTCTGTGCATTAACCTTGTTCAGCATATCGTGTGTATTGTCTGTTCCACATCAGAGAATTTGTCAATATACATGTAAGGTTGTTGCCCTGTGTTTTTGTGCTCTGTTCCTCTTGTATTGTGTTTAAGCTCTTGTCTAGAAAGGGAACCCAGCTGCATCCTAGGTGTTCTTAGAGTGGGAAGCCAATCTGAAAACACCTAGCATAACAGAGTACTTGTTTGAAATTTAGCTGAATGGTTCAGGTATTTGAGGAATAGTTAACAATGATTAACTAATAAGTCTTTAGTAATTGTTCAGTACATAATGTCAAATGGCTCATTTCATTAGTTTAATGAGTTATGTATACAGTAAATGGAATTGGTTAATGCGAAACAAAGGTATGAACCATTAATTAATGATTTGGTGTATAACTCACATATATATATATACAGTAATCCCCATACTATCCGGATGCCCACTTTCCAGATACCCGACTTACCGGACATTTTGGTCCCAGGATTCAGTATTCCCAAAATTGCCCCAAAAGCGCAAAAAATTCGAAAAAAAAAAATCCAACTTTTTCCCCCCCATAATTTGAACTCGGTGCACACGGCGTGGACCAGCTGTGTTTTGGTGCATAGTTCCACTGCCATCCACTAAAGTGCCCCTGCATCCTCTCCACTTACTGCCCATCTCTTGTTGTGAGTGCACGCTCGTCATCATGGCCGCCCACGTGCTCGCTTTTGTGGTGGTGCCCTACTCGCTGCAGGCTCTGCTGCTGCTCTCCTGCCTGTTGTTAGTGTGTGTGATGATGGCCCTGCCGACTGAGAAGAGCAAGAGAGTGGTTTTGACTCTGAAGAAGAAGAGGGCGATATTGGACATGGTGGATGCGGGAAGGTCAACCTCACGCATCCTCTGTGAATTCAACCTGGCCCGATCGACTTTCTTTGATATCAAGAGATCCCACAACAAACTCATGCAGTACACGGCTGACTTCTCGTCGAAGAACAAACGCAACCTGGAGAGGAAGATGATGTTTACTCCTCGCTAAGCTGAAGTCGACCGCTCCACGTTGATTTGGGATCGACAGGAACGTGCTGCTGATGTGCTGGTGTGTGGTACGGAGCTGAAGGCTGCTGCTGAGAAGTTTGCAACGCTTCACGACGCCCTAGACTTCAAGGCATCCGAGGGTTGGCTCTTCGCGTTCAAGTTACGACATGGCATTACCAACCGTAAGTCTCATGGCGAAGCTTTGGACGCCAATGAGGATGGAGTAGAGTTTCGGCACAAGGTGAAGGGCTTGATCGACAGGGAGGGCCTCACTCTTGGTCAAGTCTACAACGCTGACAAAACTGGTTTATTCTATCGCTCTTTGCCAAAGAACACTCTAACCGAGGAGATGGAGAGACGTGTACCTGGCCGCAAGCTCTGCAAGGAACGGATATCTGCTCTGTGTTGTGCCAATGCTAATGGCATGTACCGGCTTAAGCCCGTTATTGTTGGCTCCGTGAAGGCTGCAAAGCAGCCTCGGTTCATTGTGGGGTGATGGATGTCCTTCCTGTCGTTTGGTACCATTCTTTGAAAGCATGGCTCACTGCCCAGATCTTCACAGACTGGTTCCACCACCATTTCATCAAGGAGGTCATCAATTACCAGAAGAAGACACTGGGAATCCCACGTGACCAGGTAAAGGCCCTCCTTCTCCCCAATAATGCACCTGCCCACCCGTGCGACAAGGACTTGATGGCTGAGAATGGGCGCATTAGGTGCATATTTGTGCCTCCTAATACAACTGCTCTCATCCAACTAATGGACCAAGGAATGATCGTGGCAACGAAAAGGCTGTACTGAAGAAAGTTTCTGGACGAGGTGATGGTTGATCTCAAGGACAAGGACAAGCACAGGGAGGGACAGAACACGCGAGGCCAGCGGACTTTGGAAAACCTTTGCCGCTACAACATCAAGTCTGCAATCTACAACTGGGCCAGGGCATGGAAGGAAGTCCCTGTCAAGACTTTAGAAAATGGTTGGTCTTGTCTGCTTCTCTTAACGGATGTTGAGCACGATTTCGTAGGTTTTGATGTGAATGACTTTCATGCACGTCTACTGTATGTGTGTACAATGACGATGTTGATGTGGACGAAGTGCGTGAGTGGTTGGATGACGACGAGAGCGATCCTGGGTATCAGACCATGTCTGACATCGAGATCACATCTCCAGTTGCAGGTGTTAGTACCCAGCTTGAAGATTCCGACGAGGATGGCGACGATGATGGGGACTCCTCTCAACGTGACACTACTCCAGCCATCCCCAAGCTGAGCACACTCCGGAAACATGTAGACTTCGTTCTTGACTACCTGCAACACCTGGACTGTGACGGAGATGGGGCCCTTGGGACTTGTGGAGGAAGTGAGAGCTTTCAGGCAGTGCATCATTAATCACCAAAATCGTCGTTCCTTGCGTCAATCAACCACTGACAGCTTTTTCAGACCCATGACCACCACTGTGGCCAGCCCTGGCTCCACACCATTGCCTCCCCAAGACAGGTCCTCATCCTCCGAGCCAGAGCCCAGCACATCAGCCATGGTGGAGTCACCACTGGACGTGAGTTTGCGCCTCTCTTCAGAGTCGTCTGCAATGGGTAGTCCAGCACCACATCCCAGTGACGCACCCCTAGGCCACCTGCATCAGCTACTCTCAGACTCTAACAGTGAATAAGAAAAAACTTGCCACTAGACCACATGGGAATTTACAGAGTTGTGCAGTGAAATAAAACAGTGCATAGTGTTAAGAAATTAGAATTCTGAGTGCAAAGACTAAAGTGCACAGTGCAACACTGATTTTATTGACGTTCAATGGAGCGCAAATTAGACTAGAGTGTGCAGTGTTAAGAAAATGGATTTATGAGTGCAAAGACTTATGTGGCGAGTGCAACACTTATTTCATTAAGGTGCAATGGAGCACAAGTAAAACTAGAGTGCGCAGCATTAAGAGAGTGGAATTCTGAGTGCAAATGACTAAGTTCCGTGCAAGACTTCATGTACTGTGTACTGCAGGTGCTTTTGGTACTGATTTTTACTGTCAGAGTCTGAGAGGAGGTGGGTTATTCATCGATATGGCCAGGGACTTGTTGTAAGTACCCAGAATGTTTCATATTGTACTGTGTTTTCCATACTTACCTCTAAAACCTCATTTCACTCTTTTATGTCCCTTCTTGGTGTGAAAAGGGTCTTAGGTGCTATGCATGTGCAGTAGGGAGATGTTTTTCTGAGCTGGGCTAGGTTAGGGTCCATAAGTACAGGTCCAGGAGGCTGGGGCTCACTTTCCAGACGGGACCACTTTCTGGACATGCTTTTGGCTCTATTGCATCGGATAGTAGAGGGATTACTTACATATACAGTATATATATATATATATATATATATATATATATATATATATATATATGTGTGTGTGTGTGTGTGTGTATAGATAGATATTTGGTAACCAGTTACCGAGCTGAGGAGAGAGAGAAGGAAGAGTGGCCTGGCAGTTCCATACCAACTGTTATCCGGACTGTGTTGCGCCTCCTGCTGCCTTGTAACTGGTGCTAGTGTTATGGTGAACCTTGGGTGTATTACGAGATTTACTCTGTGGCTAATTGGATTTCCAGTGAATGTTAACACACCCCATGCCAGTGCTGTTTTAAAACTGCGTTACGAACTGCCTGCTCAGTGCCAGTGCCGTTTTAATACGTCATTTAAAAAAAAAAAAAATCATGGAGAGGGCAATTTTCAAACTAGGCACGCAAAAATTGGTGAGGATGTATGTCAGCTCTTCCACCACCTTGCCTCAGGCCTAAACACCCACGTGCTGAGTCATCATCCTCGCTCAGCCTCACTCTGCTTGTACCACTCATACTACTGTATACGGTCATGTTTCGCCGCAGTCTCTCATATGATGAGATTCAGGAGCTCCTGAAGGTGCCCTACACTGGCGGAAGCGACGTTGATGACGACGTGCAAGGTAAGGATTATGTGCAACCGGAAGAGAAAAGTACTAGTGAGGAGGAAATACCCACACCAAGGAAATCAAGGTATGTGAGGTATGTTAGTACCCAAGAGATGAGGCCCTCAGCACATCGTTGCCTAGCCCTACGTGATGAGGAGGATTCGGAGGAGGAAGGTGAGGCTTCTAATATTCCTGGGTGGCTGGGGAAGCCAAGGATTTCCCCATGTGGGGTTGGAAGTGTTAGGAGGAAGAGAGGGAGATTTGGGAATATTCCACTGGCTGGGGACGCGGGTGAGTCATCTCGCCCGCATTGTCCCTCGCACCCACGTGACCCAGCCCACCCTAGCACCTCAGGACAAAGTGTTCCCCCATTCACTGCACCCAGCACATCCACAGAAAGTGTTCCCTAATTCCCCACACCCAGCACATCTTATGAAAGGGTTCCTCCTTTTGCTACATTTCCCAGCACATCGAGGGAAAGTGCTCCCCTATCCCCCACACTTCCCAGCACCTCCAGTGAGACTTTTCCCTCCTTCCCCACGGCCCTTGGATGAGGGAGGTGATGATGGTGATGAGAACTGTCGTGGGAGTGGGAGGATGGGAGTGACTTTGTTCCAGAAATATACCCGTTCACATACTAGCATGTTGTTGGGTGTACTGTACCTGAACTAACCCCAACTTCAAGTGGGCTGGATTTCTTTTGAAATTTCTTTACTGTGGACTTTGTATTGAGAATTGTAGCCGTAACAAATGTCTTTGCCGCCTTTGAGCATGCAGGGGCAACACAGACGCCACATAACCGGTTGTTTGAGGTGGAAATGAGCCTAAACGAAATGTATGTGTTCCTAGGCCTGGTATTTTTGACTGGCATTTTGAAAAAGAACCAGCACCCCTCCTACTGGACCATAGATCCACTAATGGAAACACCTATCTTTGGGAAAGTAATGGGGAGGAATCAATTCCAATACATCCTGAGCCGACTGCATTTCTTTGACCAACTTGACCCTGAAAACGCAAACAACACGGACAGGATGAGGAGGATACGTGTGGTTTTTGATCACCTATGTGAGAAACTTTGTACCTCCTTTTCTCCCTACAGAGACCTCGTCATAGATGAGAGTCTTGTGCTATGGAGAGGTACTATTGCCTTCAGGGAAAATATCCCCAGCAAAAGGCACAGGTTTGGTTTCAAAATCTTCGTGATGTGCGACTGTAAGACTGAGTATGTGCAGGACGTAGTCCTGTACACAGGTGTTCAGATGGACATCAGTGAAGATCAAACCTTGGGACTGTCTGGGGCTGCAGTGAAGACGATGATCGATGAGTACCTTCATCGTGGGCACGTCCTGTACCTGGACAACTGGCACACAAGCCCCCTTCTGGCCAGGTACCTTCACCTTCAGGAGACAGGTCTGTGTGGCACTTTGGAAAAGAGCCGCGAGCACATGGTGAAGGTACAGAGAAGTCTTGCTCCTCTCGTCTGTACACAGGCCACTTGTACATCCGCCAAGAGCATCGACTACAGGACTGAAGGGGGGCACCACGTCTGGAAACCAGAACCCGTCCTGGCCTACAATGTGAATATACGACAGGTAGATCAGTTGGATGCAATGATTTCCAGCGTGGATTGTGCCCGGCCTATGATGAAGTATTACAAGAAGCTATTCTTCCACCTCGACATCACAGTCCTAAATGCTCACCTGCTCCATGCTCAGGTAACTAGCATAAAGGAGACCTTTGAGGGCTATATTTGTGAGCTGGTGTAGGAAATACTGGGGGAATACTCAGAGGAGAGGACTGCCGCTTGCCACTGCCACACCGCTGCAACACCCATCTGCCTCACCGGTCGCCACTTCCCCACGATCATCCCTTCCTCTGAGACTCATCAGAATCCGCAACGAAGGTGTCATGTGAGCGCAAATAGCATCGCAAGGCCGCGTACTCAGCGGAAGGACTCTAGGTATATGTGTGCACAATGCAACCTTGGTCTGTGCATCTATCCTTGCTATGAGGAGTACCACACTCTTCAAAACTATTGAGTAAGACAGTGAAAGACTCTTGTAAATATTTTCTCATAAGTGTAGGGACTGTATGTAATGAAGTAATGTTGGTATCGTAAGTGTAAGATGATGTATTCACAGTGAGACACTCAGAAATACTCTTACAGTGTCTGTGTATACTGAAGGCTTGTAAATAATTTACCATAAAAGCAGTACATAGTGAAGTAAAGTTGTACATAAGTTACCGTAAATGTAAGACGAACGATGCACAGTTAGAAAGATACATAACAGGTGACAGGTGTTGCAGTACTGATTTATATGGGAAAAAAAGATGTTTTCTGTATCAAATCCAGTGAAAAAAATTTTTTTATGCATATGAAGTGAACTGAAAAGAGTCAAAAACATTCCTAGACCTTCCCAGAGTAACGCTGGCCAGAATACCTGAGTTTACCTTCACAGAAAAGGAGGTTTTCTCTCACCTTCGCTGCAGTTCATCTGGGAAACTACACCTAAGGGGCGGGGCGGAGACTTTCAGAAAACGCACTTGTAGCCTCCAGTGAGTCTTTCACTGGTCATATTCATTTTTTTCACATCAAAATATATAATTTTAGCCAAAAAAATAAATAAATAAATAAAAAATTGGCCAGCACTGGCATGCCATTTTATGTCTGGGGTGTCAGGCACGAGGCAGGTTAAGATTATAAAGTAGTCGAGTAACTTTGTGCAAGTGAGTATTCAGTGGAGGCGGTGGTGGAAGGGCAGCAGTTGTTGTGGAGCTCAGGTAGCACATTCCTTCTGGTTATTTACATATTTTCTGGTATTAATATATGATGCTATTGTGACTAGGTTTGGCTGTATCAGAGTCTGAGGCTCTGGTAGTTTAAAGGTACCTGATACACTGCAAAGTGTCTGAGGTCACTACACCATTAGTCTGTTTTCAGGACCCAGGGGGGTTATAAGTTCGGGGGTTGCGGTGTTGCTTTTAAGCGGGACAGTAATAAGTCTGGCATTTGGGTGTAGGTTATCCTAAGTTGGATTCCCTTTAGTCTTTTGTGTGTGTGTGTCTGTGTGTGTGTGTGTGTGTGTGTGTGTGTTCTTACCTAATTGTATCTTTACAGGAATGAGTCAAGCTCATACTCTCCCGTGTTTTAAACCATATTTATCGTACATATCCTTAAATTTATGAATTGTTTTGGCACGCACTATTTCATTTGGTAGTGCATTCCACTGAACAATTGCTCTACTTGGGAAACTAAATTTCCTTACGTCTTTATCAACTCTCTTTTTATGCAGTTTTTTGCAGTGTCCTCTTGCTGATACATCCCCATAGGTTAAGTAATCATTTATGTCTATTTTCTCCTTCCCTGATTTGCATTTATATAGCATAGTCATGTCACCTCTTTTCCTTCTCTCCTGTAGTGTTGGTAGATTCAGTTTCTCTAGTCTTTCTTTGTAGCTTTGATCCCTTAAGCTTGGTACCCATCTTGTAGCGGCCTTTTGAACTTTTTCAATCTTGTCTATGTGTTTTTTGAGATGAGGACTCCAGACTACTGATGCATACTCCAGGGTTGGTCTGATGAATGATGCTATTATCTTTCTTAGCATGTCTTCATTTATGTATGTGAATGCTATTCTCATATTTGCAAGCAGTGTATACATGTTCCGTACCTTCCCACTGATGTGGTCAGCCGGAAATAGTCTGTTATTGATAATCACACCTAGGTCCTTCTCTCTTTCTGATGTGTGTGGGGTTTTATTTCCTAACTTATAATCCCAATCAGGTCTTTTTCTACTTTTACCAAACTTGATTACATGACACTTGTCCACACTGAATTCCATTTGCCATGTATTACTCCATTCATGTAGCTTATTTAATTCTTCTTGTAGCTCTTTACAAGAGTCTGTGTTAGTAATTCTCCTTTGTATTTTTGCATCATCTGCAAACATATTTAGGTAGCTTTCATTTCCAGTGTTACTGTCTATATCATTTATATACACTAAAAACATGATTGGTGCCAGCACTGAGCCCTGTGGTACTCCACTAGTCACTTATTTCCATGATGAGTAATTTCTCCTTAGTACTGTTCTCATTTTTCTTTTTATGAGAAAATCTTGCATCCAACAATACAGTTTGCCTCGAATTCCTCCTTGATGGTACACTTTCCATAAAAGTCATTGGTGTGATACTCTGTCAAATGCTTTCTTGAAATCTAAATAGATACTGTCCACTCATCCCTTTCCTGTAATGTGTCTGTTACTCTGTCACAGTAACTCAACAGATTAGTAACACATGATTTTCCTTTTCTGAAACCAAACCGTCTTTCTGTTATCATATTGTGTTCTTCTAGATGATTTACCCAAGCTTTTCTTATAAGCTTTTCTAATACCTTCCTAACATCACTGGTTAGTGATACTGGTCGGTAGTTGAGTGGATTTTGTCTATTCCCTTTCTTGAATAAGGGAACAATGTTTGCTTTCTTCCAATATCTGGTAGTTTACCTTGTCTCAAGGATTTCTTGAAAATTATAGATAATGGTTTACTTAACTTCTTTGCAGATTCATGTAGCATCCAACATGAAATTTCATCAGGACCATTTGCTTTTCCTTTGTCTAATTTACTTAACTCCTCTTGTATTACTTTTTCTGATATTTGTATATCTGGTAGTATGTGTGGGCATGCATGTTGCACATAGTCCCTCTCAAAATTTTTTTCTTCTGTAAAAACTGATTGGAAATTCTTATTTAGTGCTTCACAAATATCCTTCTCTTGTGTATAGGCGATTCCCTCGTCCGTAATGGATTGTATTTTATCTTTTACTTTGGTTTTGCTTCTGATGCAGCTGCAAAATAGCTTCGGCTGATCACTGCTTTTATTTATGATATCCATCTCAAACTGTTTTTGGGCTTCCCTCCTTATTCTTGTATAATCGTTTCTTGCCTGTTTATAGTTGTTATATGCCTTTCCGATTTCTCTTCCATTCTATGTAGTAATGCTCTTAAACTCTGAATTGTACTCTCCGCCAGGTCCTCATATTCGCCTCTTTCCCATGTGTTTGATCTGGGCGGCATGTACAAATTGGCTACAATTACTTTCCCTTCAGATGTATTGATCTCTATTGCGATCAGTTCTACTTGTGAGAGTATATCTAGTTCTATTTCTTTGACTTTCAGATTTTTCTTAGTTAATATTATAATTCCTCCTTCTTTTTTTAAGTTTCTATCTCTTCTCCATATATTATGTTCCTCTAAGTTTAGTATGTCATTTGATATCCTTGGTGTTAATTTTGTTTCAGTTAGGCATATTATATGTAGTTCATTTTCTCTGACATAATCATTCATCTCTAATAATTTAGTTACCATTCCATCCACAATTGAGTACATCAACTTAATCATCTTGTTTATATACTTGTCATGACATGGTTCTACTACCTTCCTCCTTTTTATTTCCTCCTGTTTATGTACCACTTTCGTACCTGCAATCCTATTACTTTGTAAAAAAAAAATGTATTCTTCTCCTCTTCTGATCTTCCCTCATTTTTTGTTTTTGCTTCCTCCCTCTTCCCTTTCAGTAATTCCAGTTCCTCTTGTGTTAGGCAACTTTTTATACATACATTTTTGAACTCCTCTTTTTCTGCAAGATTCTTTGCATTTTTTAGTATCTCCTCCACGGTGTTTACACTCTGGAAGGTTACCATTAGAGGTCTTGACTTGCTTCTCTCGTATTTCCCTAACCTTTTGTGTTCCTCTATGTCTATACTACAGATTTCCTCTGATACTTCTTTCAACAAGCTCATTACATTTGCCAGCTCCTTTTTGTCTCTTGAGATCTTGTTTTTTACTTCTTCCTCTTCTATACCAGTGATTAGTATAGATTTGTTGATATCTACTGAATCTCTGACTAACTTTGGATTGTTTTGGATTATTCTTTTCACTTCCTTTTTGATGCTTTTTTTTTCTACCCTTGTTTCTAAGTCTTTCTTTACTTTCACCATTTCAGCATACGTGGTTTCCACATCATTTTTGTAGCTTTGCACAGCTTCATTCATCTGTGTTATCTTCTCCTCAATATCACTGCTCTGGTCTATCAGACTGCTTACTTGCCTAATTGTCTCTGTATCATTTTTTAACTCTTCCATAATACTCTCGTGGTTGACTACTGTACTTGCCATTTCACTCATTTTCCTCCTAAGTGTACTCACTTCCACTGTTAGTTCATCTATGGTTGTGTCTTTCTTGTTGACCTCCCTTCCTAATATTTCTATTTCTTCCTTTTGCAAGTGCATCTGCTTCTTTATTTCATCAATCTCATTCTGAAAAACCATCTCCAGTCTGTGTACACGCTCCACCAGTTTTTTGCCTCCATTTCAACCAGTTCTTGGTAGAAATCATCATCCTGCTTTCTACCTTTATCCCTTTTCTTTTCTAAATTTGCTTTACTAAAGTATGTGGCCATTTTGCAATACTAAAAGCACAGAGTACTTACAATCCGTGGGGCAGTTGCAGTCTAAACAATCAGCTGACTGAGCGCATTCTTTCGCTAGTTTGTTCTCTTTTCTGTTTGAACAAGTCTTGCTTATATTTATTTATTTATTTTTTTTTTAATAATAGAAAACCATTTAGTCTAACCTGGTACAGAGCTTGACTCATATAAAGATAGTAATTTAGGTAATGCCACTGGCCAAGCTGGCTCGGTATGGAGCCCTGTCGGCCCGCGTCCGCTCTCCTTGGTGCCTCCTCGGTGTGTGTGTGTGTGTGTGTGTGTGTGTGTGTATTTACCTAATTGTGATATACAGGAAATGAGCTACACTCATGGGGTCCCGTCTGTGTTTCTCAATAAGTCAAATTTAGCTTTAAACTCGTTTACGTTTTTAGACTGGACAATCTCTTTGTCCAGGTTATTCCACAGGTCTATACATATATAAGGAAAACTATATTTCTTGATATCCTTCAAGCAGCTTGGCTTCCTCAGCTTCATCCCGTGTCCTCTTGTTACTCTCTTATCCTATAAAAACAGATCTTCTTTGTCAATTTTATCTAATCCCATCATGGTCCTGAACACTGCAATCATGTCGCCTCTCTTTCTCCTTTCTTCTAAGGAAGGCAAATCCAGCTTTTCCAGCCTCTCTCTATACGACAGATCTGCCAGACTGGGGACCATCTTGGTTGCTGTTCTTTGTATTCTCTCAATCTTGTTTATATTTCTTTTTGTGTGGGGACCACACTACTGCTGCATATTCCAACCTGGGGCGAATCATGGCCACTATCAATTTGTTCAACTCCTCATCCATATAATGAAAAGCTACACTTATATTAGTCAGGAGTTTATACGTCTCTCTAACTGTCTTGTTAATGTGTTTTTCAGGTGACCAAATCTTTCTCTTCTCTCGCTTCTGTGATTGGTTCATTACCCATCAAATAATTCAATGATGGCCTCTTGGTACTTTTACCCATGTCCAATACAGTAAAAGTCCTATTATTCGGCTGCTGATTATTCGGTAGATCCGACATTTCGGCAGTTTTGAGAAACAGTCCCATTTACGAAAATCTTTGATTGTTCGGCAGATGTCCGGAATCATCTCGGCAGTCCAGGAAATGTTATCTGTGACTTGTAGGCCTGTTTCATTACACTTCTGTATGTTCACCAATTTCTATATTTTTTCAGATTCAGGTATAGTACTGTAGTGATCACAATATTGCACAGTATCATACAGTACAGTAAACACCCCCTCCAAATTAACGAGCGTTACGTTCCAAGCCCCCTCACTAATTCTTGAAATTCGTTCATTCTTGATGCCTTCCAGAAAGTGACATTTACCGGTAATTGCATAGCCCATGAACCACTGATACATCATTACCCATAAATAAATGGTGCTTGTTAAATCAGTTTCCCCATTGTTTTTAGCTGTATGGCTGTGACATCTCTAGTATTTTTATTCCTCAGCATAATGGTGGAAGGGACTGTCCTGTTTAACTAAACCTAACATAACCGTGTTTAACTGTACCTAATAATTTAACCAAACCTAACCTAACCTAAAGTCGGAAAAATACTTAAAAATAAACTGGAAGAATATGAATTGCTAAGGTCTCTCTGATGAAAGTTAAATGTACATTTAGTGCTCATTCTTTTGTTCGTTTTTGTGTTTCATGTGAAAGAGAGAGTATTGATGCAAACAGTAATGTATCCCATTAACCCCTAAATAACCTCCGACACTGAACAACCCTTTACAGTACCGATGTCAGTGATGTCAAGTTAGTGTGAGCTATAAAGAAAGCTGAACAATTATGGGGAGGGAACGAAGGTCACTGGTATGTTTACACGACTCTACGCTACGATTCCAAGCAGCCAGGCGGTCGGTTAATCTCAGATGTTTTCGCCCATTTGGTAAATGCCCCGTAACTTTATCAATTTTTCCCCCGACTCATAGCGAATCATAGCATGGGTTTAGGAAGCTAAATAACACATTGCTAGGTGAGCCAGACGATTATCTTCACATCTTTAAGAAAAACAAATTGATGTCAGAAGAATGGACGAAATTTACTCTACATACTCAGAGAGGGATTAAATTTCTTCAATTTTCTTAAAGATGTGAAGATAATCGTCTGCTGCACCTAACAATGTGTTATTTAGCTTCTTAAACCCATGCTATGATTCACGGGAGAAGTTACAGAGTTTCGGTGCATTTACCAAATGGGCGAAAACATCTGAGATTAACTGACCCTCTGACTGCTTGGAATCATATCACAGAGTCGTGTAAACATACCAGTGACCTTCGTTCCCTTCCAATAATTGTTCACAGTTTTTTCATAGCTCACTAACTCAACATCACTGACATCGGTACTGTAAAGGGTTGTTCAATGTCGGAGGTTTTTAAGGGGTTAATGGAATACATTATTGTTTCCATCAATACTCTCTCTTTCACAAGTAGAAAAAAAAAAAAAAAAAAAATGAACAAAAGAATGAACACTAAATGTAAGTTTAACTTTCATCAGAAAGACCTTACCAATTCATATTCATTCACTTTATTTTATGCAATTTTCAGACTATTTTATTTTGTGTTTCGAAAAAGTACTGTATACAGCACTCACTCCAAACATATTTGTAGTAATTTAAGTAGTCATGAGTTCACCAATTCAAGTTCTGTACTGAGGTGGTAGGTAATATTCCGTATCCTGTAAAACAATTAACTCTAAGCCCTTGACCACCCTGTTTGGGATACATGGCGTCTGGCAATGAATGAAAAAAAATGAATTTCGGTCATCCAGGAAGTGTTATCTGATGTGTATGCCTACTGTGTCATTACATTTGTATATGTTCACTAATTTATATATATATATATATATATATATATATATATATATATATATATATATATACTTATATATATAACTTAGTGCCGCTGAGCGTGTATGTGAGTGAGGTGGAGGGGGGAAGAGGGAGGGGGAGGCCGAGGATGAGATGGCGGGATGGGGTGGAGAGGTAAATGCGAGCGGGGGGTATGAGTTGGGAGCAGGGCAGTGAAATGGCGGGAGACAGGGCGACCTGGAGGCTATTTGTTTGTGGCCACCCCAAACGGGATTGAGGCGTCTGGCAATAGACAGATATATATATATATATATATATATATATATATATATATATATAATATATATTATATAAATATATATATATATATATATATATATATATATATATATATATATATATATATATATTTCAGATTCAGGTATAGGACTGTATTGATTGCAGTATTGTACAGTATACAGTACTCTCTCCTAACACAGTTGTAATACCATAAGTGGTGATGACAGTGTTCACCAATATATTTAAGGTACTGAGTGGGTAGGTTTTTGATTATTCGGCAAATCCAATATCTCGGCATCATCCCAGTCCCATAGATGCCGAATAATGGGACTTTTACTGTACTTTACATTTCTTTGCATTGATAGAAGAGTGAGCGAAGAGTTCTGGACAAATGTGGAAGTGTGCATGGAAAAGTTTGGAAGGAATGAGAGAGTGTTTCTGATTGGTGATATGAATGGTAAAGTTGGTAATGTGAAGGTGGATGGAATAGTTGGTGAGTGGGGTGTGCCTGCTGCGATAGATGAGAATGGGAGTGCGTTAGTGGACATTTGTGCTGGGAGGGGGTTGGTGATAGCCAATACCCTCTTCAGGCATAAAATGATCCACAGGTATACATGGCGAGTGATGAGAAGGGTGGGTGGTGAACTGAATGAAAGGAAGGCAATGATTGATTATGTGTGTGTGGATGAAAGGATGCGAAGATGTGTAAAGGATGCAAGAGTGTATAGAGGTTGGGGGAGTGGACTTTCTGACCACTACTTGGTGGTGGCCAGAATTAGAATGCAAGTAAGATGGAGGAATAGAAGAAGGGAAAGACGAGAGGAAGGAGTAGTTGCAAGGAGAGTGGAAAGGTTACAAGAGGATGAGAAAAAGGCAGAGTATAAGAGAGAAGTGGAGGAACGATTGGGCAAATATGAATTGGAGCAGATGGGAGACGTGGAAGGTGTGTGTAGAATATTTACAGAAGAAATATGTGCAGCATGTGATGTGGTGTGTGGAAGGAAGAGAAGACGGAGGGGGGTGCAAGGAACAGCGTGGTGGACTGAAGAGGTGAGACAGGCTGTGGCACAAAAGAAGAAAGCATACAATGAATGGAGGAGAAATAGGGGCGTGGAAGAAGTTGAGAGGCGGAAGAGAGAGTTATATGTGGAAAGAGAGAGAGAGGTGAAAAGATTAGTAAGAGAGAGTAAGAAGAGAGTGGATGAGGAATTTGGAAGGAATTTGAGTGTAAAGTGGAGGGACTGTAAGAAAATGTTCTAGAGAGAAGTGAAAAGAGTAAGACAGGGTGGAAGTGAAGTTAGCAGGGGAGTGAAAGATAAAAATGGTAGATTACTAGTGGAGAAGGGAGAAAAAGTGAGCAGATGGAGAGAACACTTTAAGGAATTGTTGAACGTAGAGGATGGAAGTAATGTGAGTATAAGTGGCTGGGGAATGGCTGGGAGAAGGAGGGAGGTGAGAAGACAGGAAGAAATCAGTAGGATAGAAGTTGTGGAAGCAATGAAGAAAGTTAAATCGGGGAAAGCCCCAGGAATTGATGGAGTGTGTGGTGAAATGCTGAAGCATGGGGGAGAGATAGTAGTAGAATGGATGTGGAAGATGTGCAGATTGGCCTGGGAGGAAGGTAGAGTCCCGGAGGATTGAAAGTCAGGTGTAATTATTCCCTTGTACAAAGGAAAAGGGGAAAAAGAAGTGTCTGGTAATCATAGGGGCATTTGTCTTCTTAGTACCGTAAAACGCCATAACTTCGGACGGCGTCCAAACTTCGGACATTTCGCAAAAAAATGTAATAATTCAAGTTTATTGGAAGAGAGTGCGATATTTGCAAAAAATAATGATGTGGGTAGGTAGGGTAATCATCTAAGACTATTATGTATTAATCCTATTAAACTAGCTTGAATATGTGTGGGTGAAAAAAATTCGTGAATCCATTGGAAAAAATAACTGAATTTTCTTACCCTGCAAAACTTTGTTCACACAGAACAAACAGTTTCAATTGTAAAAAAGTGAACAGTACGATTATATGTAGAAAAGTGCTGTAAGTACTGGGAAGTAAACTGTTTCAAAATATATGCATGGATAATCTTGCTATGTCTGCTTTGATGAATACTTCTTTATTTTGCAGAAAAAATTCCTAACTTCGGACAGACAAATTATTTGAGCCAAATAAAGTCCAAACTTCGGACAGACAATAATATTAATGGTAAAGTGATGCTAATTATATAAACAGAAAAACATGGCTAAAACAGCGAAATCTCCTATAAAGAGGAAAAGAGCCTACACAAGTAAAGTGTCCAAAAGTGCCCTGGAAAAGGCTAAAGATGACATAAATAACAAGAACATGAGTGTGCGCAAAGCAGCTGAAAAATATAAATTAAAAAAGAGCACATTACATGATTACCTGATACAAAAACATTGCAAACAAGTGGGACATAATACTTCACTGAGCCATGATGAAGAGTTACTGGTGTGTCAGAGAATCCTCACATTGGCAGAATGGGGATTCCCACTCGACAATTTGGACTTGAGGATGTTAGTGAAAGCATATTTAGACAAACGAGGGGTTGTTGTGTCACGATTCAGCAACAATGTACCTGGTGTTAAATGGGCCCATTCCTTCTTCAAGCGCCACAAACAAACCCTTAGTAGACGATTGTCCCAGAATATAAAGACTGACAGAGCCAGAGTGACAAGAGCCATGCTAGCCGAGTTCTACAGTAACCTGAAAAAATCACTAGAAGGTGTGCCTCCAGAGAACATAATAAATTTTGATGAGACCAATCTTACTGATGATCCAGGTAAAAAGAAAGTCATAGTGAGGCGGGGCACTAAATATCCAGAGAGAATCATGAACTCAACAAAATCCTCAATATCTATTATGTTCTCTGGAACTGCATTTGGTGTGTTACTCCCTCAATATGTGGTGTATAAAGCTATCCATCTTTACGATACATGGACTGAAGGGGGCCCTCCTGGAACACTATACAATAGGGTAGGTCCCCCAGTGGATGGTTCGACTCGTGTTCATTCGATGACTGGTTCCACAAAATTATCCTCCCCTATGCTAAACGCAAGACAGGTAGAGTCGTCATTATAGGAGACAACTTGGCAAGCCATGTATCACCCAGTGTTATTGAGTCATGTGAGAAACATAATATCTCCTTTCTTCTCTTACCACCTAACTCCACACACTTGACACAACCTCTCGATGTTGCCGTGTTCCGGCCTCTAAAAGTGCACTGGCGTAAGATCCTCGAGAACTTCAAGAAAACTACTGTTGGTAGGCTGAGTGCTTCATTAGCTAAAGACTGCTTCCCAGCACTACTGACCGAACTGGTGGATAAAGTTAAAGGGACCATTGCTGACAACCTACGTAGTGGGTTTAGGAAGTGCGGCATTTATCCTCTTGATCCACAGAAATCCATCTCAAGACTTCCAGAAGATTCAATCCAAGATACAGCTGATACTGGTACACCAGGACCATCTACCAGTACTGCCTTAGACAGCTCAGTGTTGGAATTGTTGAAGGACATGAGGCATGGAACCAGTCAGTCAAGCTCAAGTCCAGCTATAGCGAAACCAAGGCGAAAGAAAAGGTTGAATGTGTCACCGGGCATGAGTATTACTACAAGGGCACTACAAAATGAAACAGAGAGCCAGCATGAAGAGTGTGAAGTTGATGATCCACAACCCCAGCCACTGCAGCCACAAGAGGATACAGCAGAGATAGCAGCACAGCCTTCCACTTCCACATCTGCACCCAACCATGAAGCACAAGCATCTCCCCTGACAGTCACCTCTACCCAGATTATTGGGGATAAAGTTGTTCCCTCAGATTGGGTAGTTGTGAGGGTTCCCTTTGATACCAAAGACAGATATAGGCATTATATTGCTATCATTGTTAAGGTAAAACCAGAAATACATGTCAGGTTTCTCAAACACGTTCAGGGTACACCTCACACATTTGTATACCCAGTGGTTGATGACAGCAGTGACAGTGTGTGTGTGTGTGTGTGTGTGTGTGTGTGTGTGTGTGTGTGTGTGTGTGTGTGTGTGTGTGTGTGTGTGTGTGTGTGTGTGTGTGTGTCTTTAGAACCTGTAAGAAATGTTCAACATCATATTATGTTATTTCGGTATGCATTTGTTGAGTCAATGAGGTAGATACTTGATAATTAAGTGAAGTTTTGTTTAGGAAAATGAGGACAGTTCTTCTTACAGTTTTGGGTATATGCAGTGCATTTTTATTTTATTTTTTCATCTCAAAAAGTTCGTGAATAGTTCTTAGTTCTATTTACGGCCAGAATACCTCACTACAATGTGACATGATGCAATTTAATGTGATATGAAATTACGAGCTCCAAAAAGAAGATATTTTGGGATACTTCTCTATATATATGTATAACTGGTCACGAGTGCCCAATATTTTTTTTTACATTTTTTAAAAACTTCTCAAGTGTCCGAAGTTTGGCCAGTGTGTCCAGAGACAGATCCCATTAACGATTCTCATGTTTAAAGGGAAAATACATGGATGTCCGAAGTTTGGAAGAGCTGTCCGAAGTTAGAAAATTTGTTCCTAACTTCGGACACTTGAAAATGAAAAAAAAAAAGCACAAGTTTAGCTTGGCTAATTTTTTTAAATATATGGATTTAGTAGGTACTCTCCCTGGCTACCACATGACACCAACAGGAATAAAATTGCACCATTCTACAAGGAGTTATTCATTAAAACACATAAAAAATGTCCGAAGTTATGGCGTTTTACGGTATAATAGGAAAAGTGTATGGTAGGATACTTATAGACAGAGTTAGAGAAAGAACAGAGAAATTAGTTGGAGAAGAACAGGGAGGCTTTAGGAAGGGAAGAGGTTGTGTAGATCAGATATTCATTCTTAGATCTTTAGTGGAAAAGTTTCTAGAGAAGGGAAAGAAGTTGTATGCAACTTTCATGGATTTGCAGAAAGCATATGACAGGGTGGATAGACAAGGATTGTGGAAAGTGTTAAGAATATATGGAGTAGATGAGAAGTTGTTGAATGCTGTGAAGAGTATGTACGATGGTGCGAAGGCTACAGTGCGTGTGGATGGTGAACTAAGTGAATTTTTCTCTTTGAAAGTTGGTTTGAAACAGGGATGTGTCATGTCTCCATGGTTGTTCAATCTGTACATGGATGGGGTAATAAAAGAGGTACAAGGTAGGGTAGTGGATGTTGGAGTGGCCCTGGTGAGAGAGGATAGTGTTTGGAAACTCCCTGTACTGTTGTTTGCAGATGATACTGTGTTGTTGAGTGAAGACAAAGGGGAGCTGCAAGGCTTGGTGGATGAGTTTGAGAGAGTGTAAGAAATGGAACCTAAAGGTGAATGTAGGGAAGAGTAAAGTGATGGTCTTTGAGAGAGGTGAAGTTAGTGAATGTACAGCGAGGTTGGATGGTGAGGAATTGGAAAATGTGAGTACGTTTAAGTATTTGGGTAGTGTGATGAGTAAGGATGGAGGTTTGGAGGGTGAAGTGCTTGAAAGGGTACAGGAGGGAAGAAAGGTTACTGGTTCTTTGAAAGCAGCAATAAGAAACAGGGAAGTGAGCATGGAAGTGAAAAAGTTACTAAATGACAGTATTGTGATACCAACTGTAACGTACGGAAGTGAAGCTTGGACATTGTTGGAAGGACACAAGTCAAGAGTGAGAGCAGTGGAAATGAGTTATTTAAGACGAGCCTGTGGAGTCACGTGGAGAGACAGGCTGACAAATGAGGATATAAAGGAGCGTTGTGGTGTGGATGTGGATGTGATAGGAAGCGTTATGAGGAACACACTGAGGTGGTTTGGCCATGTGGAGAGGATGGAGGGTGAAAGACTGACGAAGAGAGTGTATGTGAGTGAGGTGGAGGGGGGAAGAGGGAGGGGGAGGCCGAGGATGAGATGGAGGGATGGGGTGGAGAGATATATGAGAGAGGGGGGTGTGAGTTGGGAGCAGGAGAGTGAACTGGCGGGGGACAGGGCGACTTGGAGGCGATTTGTTTGTGGCCACCCCAAACGGGATTGAGGCGTCTGGCAATAGATAGATAGATAGATAGAATTTCATTTCCGACATCCGGCTCCATTCGAGTATCCTATCCAGATCCTCCTGCAGCATTTTGCAATCCTCCCCAACCTCTACCTTCCTCATGATCTTTGCATCATCAGCAAACAGACTTGCATAACTGTTCACTCCAGCAACCATATCATTTACATAAATCAGGAACATTACCGGCGCCAACACCGAGCCCTGTGGGACTCCACTTGTTACTTCCCTCCATCCAGACATCTTATCCTATATTACTGTCCTCATTTGTCTGTCTCTCAAAAAGTCTCTCATCCATTCCAGGAGGTTCCCCTTCAGTCCTCCTATATGCTCTAGTTTCCACATTAGTCTCTTATGGGGTACCTTGTCAAAGGCCTTCTCCAAATCTAAATACACACAATCCACCCAACCTTCTCTTTCCTGAAGCATGTCAATTGCTCTTGAGTAAAAACTCAACAAGTTGGAAACACATGACCTTCCACTTCTAAATCCAAACGGACTATCAGCCAAAATATTCTTCTCTTCCAGATATTTTATCCATCTATCTTTCAGAATTCTTTCACACAATTTTGCGACCATGCTGGTTAGGGACACTGGTCTATAATTCATGGGTTGTTCCTTGTTTCCTCCCTTATAAATTGGTACCACATTTGCCCTCTTCCATTCTTGAGGCACTTTCCCCTCTTCCAGAGAACACACAATTAAACAGTGAATCTTATCTGCCAGTTGTTCTCTGCATTCCTTCAGAACCCAATTAGAGATTCCATCTGGTCCTGGGGCTTTCCTTACATCTTGAGTTTCTAGTAGTTTATACACTTCCTGTACTTCCACTTTTAAATCTTTTATCACTACATTTCTAGTCACTATCTCCGCTTCCACAAACTCCTTTTCATTAGTGAAAACTGACTGGAAACGTTTGTTCATTATTTCTGCTTGCATTGCCGCATCTTATAGACCTCTCCTTCTACTTTCAGTCTGGTGATTCCTTCCTTTTGTTTCAGTTTACCATTAACAAATCTATAAAACAGTTTGGGTTCATCCTTACATTTGTCTATTATACCTTTCTGAAAATTCCTTTCTTCTCTGCGTATTCATGTGTATTCATTTCTAGTTCTTTTATATTCTTCCTTTGTTCTGTTGTTACCTCTCTTTCTCCAATTGTTCCATGCCGTGTCTCTCTCTTTTTTTGCGATCATACACCTTTTATTAAACCACCCTTTTTTCCTGTTTTCTTTCCCCTTTGCTCTGGGCACAAATTTTTCCAATCCCGAATTATACAGGTCTAGAAAAATATCCCACTTCCTCTGTATCTCTTGTTTCTCTGAATTTTCTCCAATCTGCATT
Organism: Coenobita brevimanus; assembly: GCF_032717465.1. Taxonomy (NCBI): domain Eukaryota; kingdom Metazoa; phylum Arthropoda; class Malacostraca; order Decapoda; family Coenobitidae; genus Coenobita; species Coenobita brevimanus. Next base: position 27,343,762 of record NC_137019.1, on the reverse strand, counting down.
TTCAAAAAATTTTCTCAATCCTGTAAAGTTTGCTTTCCCAAAGGTGTACCTTCCCTGCCTATAAAGCTCATCTCTTGGTTCCACGTTCCCTGTTATCATCTGGAACTCAATGACCACATGATCACTTTTTCCAATAGGACACAGATATCTCAAGGATTCTATTACATCGGGTTCTTTGGTAAACAGTAAGTCTAGTCTTGTTGGTGTGTCCTCACCTCGGAACCGTGTCTCTTCTTTGACCATTGCGTCATCACATTGTTCATTGCTATATTTAATAATATAGTGCCCCACGAATCCTCGCCGCCTCCTGAGTCCCATTCCTCCTAGATCACCTCTTTACAACTGAAGTTACCCATTAAAATTATATTGTTGCTTTTCTTAATCAGTTTCTGTAAATAACATGCCATGTCTGACAGCATTTCCTGGTATTCATCATCACTCCATGCTCTTGTCTTAGATGAAACATACACTACTGCCATATCTCGCTTGTTATTCTCTCCAGTTTCTAATTTCATATTTATCACTTCGGCACTGCCTTCTCCCATTTCCACGGTATCTACATTTATGTTGTTCTTCACTGCTATCATCACTCCTCCTCCCGTTTTTTCTTTTCTGTCTCTTCTCCACAGTTTGTATTTACCATCTCCCATATGAACATCAATATCTTCTCTTAACTTGGTCTCTACAAAGCACATAGCGTCAGGTTCATGTATCTTCAAAAGATCGTTGATTTCTAACCTTGCCGATATTAAACCATCAATGTTAGTAAATGCCACCTTCCAATGATTTTTGATGTTTTTTATACCCTCTTTTCTCCTTCTCTCCGCCAGTACCACCTCCTTAACTTCTGATCCATGACTTTCCAATAAAACACTGTCTTCTCTTCCTCCACTCTCTGTTCGTTTTTTACCTTTGCTTCCTTTACTAAGTCCTTTATTTTATCTCTTTCTTCCTCACTTGCATCTCTCCTTATCCAAACATTTTTAAACCCTTCCTTGTCCGACAGTTTCCATGTTCTACTGATAATTTCATTAACTGTTGCTTGGGACTTAAACTTTACCTTCAATGGCCTTGCCCCTCCTTCCTTGTACTTTCCCAACCCAAACACCTCTTCAATCTCTTCTTGAGCTTCGTTATTTTCCTCCATGACTTTTGATATTATTTCTTTAACCTTACTCAATTCTTCTCTTTCTCTGTCTGATCTTATTGTCATACGTTTTTCTTTAACTCCTGAAATTATTATACATTTTTTCTTATCTGCTACATCTCTAACTAAAGATTCTCTACTTCTGAACACCCTAACCACTTCCCTCTCCACTTTTTCCTTGCTTTGTTGGTCGATAATCTCTCTCAAATATACATTTCCCTCTTCCTGAATTTTCTTCCACCCCTTATATTGCTCCTTGATTTCTTTAATGTGCTTGTCCTGTATTCTTGATTTGGATTCATACTCATCTAGTTTGCTTTTCATCCTGTCCCTTTCCTCTTCCAACCTCTTATTCTCCCTCTTAAGCTGTTTTATTTCATTCGAGGCTGATTCATTGTTCACTTTTAATTCAGTAACTTCCCTTTCTTGTTCGTCACTACGCGTACAAATTTTTTCCAGTGTACTCCATAAACTTTAGATCTCATTTTCCTGCTCTGTGGTCTGTTCCTGTAACTCTTTAATTACTGTCCATACCTTTTTTATCTCCTGGTCATTCCTCTCCGCTGTTTTCTCTACACCTGCTATTCTTGTTTGGTTCAGCTTAATACTTCCTTTTCCCACATCCTCTTCACAGAAGCCCTCAAATTCTTTCTCACTGATCGTAAACAATGCACCGTCCTTTTCCTCCATGATTCAACCATATGGAGACTTTCTGTTTTCACTTTATCTTGTCCCTTTTATGACCGAAACTGCGTTTTTTTTTTTTATTACTGTCCGACGGGACCACCACTCATGCACTCATTAACACAATCACAATTAGGCTCAGCTCCCTTTCGTCGGTGATTCAGCGATTATTTCCCGACGATACTGGAAAAGGTCCATCTCTGTCGGTGACCCGTGTGTGTGTGTGTGTGTGTGTGTGTGTGTGTGTGTGTGTGTGTGTGTTTTATGTGAGGAAGAAGGAACCAAAGGCTAGAAGCCCGCAAAACAGTTCCTTTTAAGAAAAAACAAAAACAATACAAAAGAGAGCCAAATTCAAGATCTGTTCATGTCGAAATGCCTGGACACACAATGTTTGAAAGACTGGAGATCATAGGAAGGAAATACAGACAGAGGGAGACAGCTCCAGAGCTGACCTGTTGCATAAATGAGGGAATGGGAGTAACGGTTAACGCTTGCATTAGAAAGTTGGACAGAAAAGGGAAGGGGGTTTATTGCTAGACAGTTGCTACGCACCAGTTGTAGAGATGAAGGGATGCAACCAGACAGTTCAGAGGAGCAGTGACCATGGATGTAGCGATTGAAAAGAGATAAAGAGGAAACAGTGCAGCAAAGAGACAGAGGTTGAAGGGAGCCAGTAAGAGGAAGAGAATGATACAAAAAGCCTTTGACTCCACCATATTAAGAAGAGCTGTATGTGGGGAGCCTCCCCACACATGAAAGTTGTACTCCACACAGGGACAAATAAATCCTGTGTATAAAGTCAACAACTGTGCAAGGGTGTAGAAGATACGGAGTCGGCTTAACACACCTAATCTCTTGGAAGCAGATTTCACCTGAGATGTAATATGATCTTTCCAAGATAAAACCCGAGTGAATGAAACCCCAAGCACGTTCAAGGATGATGCTGGATTGAGCTGGATATTATTAAACATTAGCGGGTACTCCTATGGAAGATTTTGTCGGGTTGATAGGTGTAAAAACTGATTCTTTGATGCATTAGATTATTGTTACCCCAGTCAGACATACGAGCTGGGTCAGTCATTAGGAGTGCCATAGCCTTATCCCTTGTTTGTTGAAGTAACTGCTGGGATGGGCGTTGCGGGAACCGAATGGAAAGGTGAAGGGTGGAATCATCAGCGTATGAGTGGATAGGGTTAGATGTACAGCTTAGAAGATCATTGATGAATTAAAGGAAAAGAGTTGGTGATAGGACAGAGCCCTCAGGAACACTACTGTTGATAGATCTAGAAGAAGAACGATGGCCGTCTACAACAGCGGCTATAGAACGACTAGAAAGGAAGCTGAAGATGAAGGCACAGATAGAAGGATAGAGACCATAAGAGGGCAGTTTGGAAGTTAAAGATCTATGCCAGACTCGATCGAAAGCCTTTAAGATGTTAAGTGCAATAGCAAAGCTTTCGCCAAAGTCCCGAAAGGAGGATGACCAAGAGTCTGAGTGGTAGGTGAGAAGATCGCCAGTGACGCGTCCCTGACGGAACCCATACTGACGATCAGAAAGAAGGTTGTGATAGGAAAGATGCTTTAACATTTTTCTGCTAAGAATAGACTCGAAAACTTTTGAGACACAGGATGTTAAAACAATTGGATGATAGTTAAAGGGTTGGGAATAGTCATCCTTCTTTGGGACTGGCTGAATGAGAGCAAACTTCCAACAAGAAGGAGAGGTACAAGTTGAAAGACAAAGGTGAAAGAGTTTACCTGGGCAGGGTGTAAGCACAGAAGCACAGTTCTTGAGGACAACAGGAGGGACTCCATCAGGCCCATATGCCTTATTAGTACTGAGACCAGTGATGGCAGAAAATACATCAACTGAAGAAATTTTAATGTCAGCCATGAAGTCAGAGGGGGGAAGTGATGGAGGAATAGTACTAGAATCATCTAAGGTGGAACCGGAGGAGAAAGTCTGAGAGAAGAGATCTGCTTTATCAGTAGAAAAAATATTACAAAGCCATCAGAGTAGAAAAGAGGAGGGAAGGATGATGAGGTAAAGTTGTTAGAAAGGTTTTTGGCAAGGTGCCAGAAAGAGCAGTAAGAATTCAAGTAGGAGAGTTGAGAGCATTTAGTACGGATGAAATTACTTTTAGCAGTGCAAAGAACTGACTTAGCACGATTCTGAACAGAAACATAAAAATTATGTGATTCAGAGGTGGGTTGGCTCTGGTACCTTTTATAGGCCCTCTCCTTGTTGCGGACAGCATTAGAACAAGTGTGATTAAACCAAGGCTTTCTTGCATTAGTCAAAGGATATGAGAAAGGAATATATGCTTCCATGCCCTTGAGAATAACCTCTGTAATGTGCAAGGCACACTCAGATGGCTCCTGGCCATGGAAGCAATAATCATTCCAGGGAAAATCGAAGAAGTACTGCCTGAGGCCCTCACAATCTGCAGCTACAAAGTGCCACAGTCGCCATTTCTTTGGAGGATCCACGGGTCGTGCCGGAGCGACAGGACAGGTTAAGGTAATAAGGTTGTGATTGGAGGAGCCCAAGGGAGAGAAAAGATTAACAGTGTAAGCAGAAGGATTAGTTATAAGGAAGAGGTCAAGTATGTTGGAGCTCTCTCCAAGGCAGTCAGGGATACGGGTAGGGTGCTGTACAAGCTGCTCTAGGTCATTAAGGATAGAAAAGATGTAGACTTGTTCACCAGGTGGATCAGTGAAAGGAGAGGAGAGCCAAAGGTGGTGGTGAACATTGAAATCTCCTAGAATGGAGATTTCAGAGAAAGAAGAAATGGACAGAATGTGTTCCATTGTAGAAGTCAGATAGTCAAAGAATTTTTGATAGTACAATGAGGGGATAAGTAAACACGCAGATATATTTAGTCACAGAATGACAAGAAAGCCGAAGCCAGAAAGTAGACAATTCAGAAGAATCAAGTTCAGGAACATGAATGCAAGATAAGTTGTTGCGTACATATACACAACAGCCACCTTTTGGCTTAGAAATGAGCATAAAGTAGTGTGGGTTGCTAAGTCCCTGTTGTCTGGAGGGGTTTATGTATATATAAAGATATATACTGTATGCTTTTGCATATAGCTAAATGTGTTGCAGTTGGGAATTGTGTGAGTTTAAATGAGGTTTAAATTTGATATTAAGAATTAAATTAATTGCAAATACAAAGGCTGTTTGCGTATCCTTCTTTGTACATTCTGGTATGTCATTTGTAGAGTTAGTTTGAAGAACCAAGAGACAACCACTTTGAGGTGACAGAGAGATGAGTCTCAGTAAGGATAAGGTGAGGTTTAGAGGAGGAGAGGTGATGTTCAACAGAAAGTTACACAAAAGGCCGTGAATGTCGCAGAAATGAAGAAGTGCGTCATACTGTGGTTCCAGGCATCTCGTTTGGTCATCACCAGGATAGGGGAAAACGGTGGGGGCTTTGATGGTCCGTCCCCCAGGGACTCTGAGGCTTTGTGAAGGTACACCATTATTGTAAAATGTTGAAAAGGAAGTGAAGTATGTAACATGCCTGTAGTTTGGTGCTGACAGCTAGAGAAACTTGTATTGGGCAGCATGCTGGCCTACTCTCTGTGTTACTGGAACACTGAAAAATTTCTGCAAAGGGGATGGCCAGGAGCTAGTCCCGAGGGCTGATGAAATGGGAGCTTCAGTTCACCCTGTCATCAGCTTTTCATCCAACCTGGGAGTATCACCCTGTCTGACAGTTGCTACAGTCTACTTAACCATCTTAAGATTTCACAGAAATATTCTAGCTTTTTTTAAAATGTTTATTTATTTATTTATTTGTTTCCTCTACACCAGGAAACCATTTATTACGCTGGGTGGTAACCATATAACCAAATTTTGGCGCCTGGTGATTTAGTGGGTAATTATTTTGCTCCAATCAGATTGAGCCGGTGAAGGTTTATATCCAAGGGGTGATTGGGGTTTATTGCTCACGTAATGCCACTCAGGGATGAGTGAGGTTGGTCACTCTCATCTTAAATGTCAAGACCAACTGCCTAGCCCCGGATTTCTACGCTCCTCATGGGGCAACGTAGGACTGGATGATTGATGGATGGATTATTTATTTTTTGAGTTAGATAAGTTATTTGATATTCTGCGTCAGGTGTTAGGTAAGATCTTTAATATTTTGAGATGAGTCGAAGATATGTTACTTTCTAATGTAGCATCATTGTCTTTCTTGGAGACATAACATCTGGAAGGAACTGAGTCAGGGTTCTTTATTCCTATCAACAGGAGTGTCAGATATGGCTTATAATTCTGTAAAAAAAATCTAAAATTTTAATAACACCTCTTGGGCCAAAATGTGCTGATGGTAACAAACTCAGGCTCTGGCAGTAAAAGAGTTAACTTGAAACAGAGTACATCTCAGCATTACATGCCTTGGTATCCTCGTATGGATAGGTTCATAACTTTCTCTTATCTAGCATTGACATTCACATATGCCTTTGATACTGGTACTCTTTAATTTTTAACATGAATGGTAGGTGGGTTTGGAAAAGATGTGACTTTTCATATAAATCTGTTAAGATTCAAATGTGCTGATTTCTGTTATGCAAAATATTTACTGTCTGAAAGGCTGGAAGTATGCATGGTAAAAGCACTGCATGCAGTGTTTTACAGGACATAGCAGTCATTCCTGCATATGATAATGCAGTAAATAATCAATAATCAATTATTAAATCATACCAAATATCTCTGTAGTTATGTGCAATATACCATTTGTGAACATTACTCTCCTAAGCTCAGGCATTAATTTAAGTGTAAAAAAACAAAAATGAAATGCTGAGACTGTTTCTAATCATATCTGGTACATAAAAGTAGGCTGAGGCATTAAGAAAAAAAATAATAAAAAAAAATAATGGCTGCTTGTTTCTAACCATGTCTGTTATGTAAAAGCAGTCTAATAATTTTTTCACTGATGTTCTCCTTTATTCCACTCATGACAAAAAGAGGCATTTTTTTTACATCGCTAGGACACAATACCATACCACATTTAACATACTAATGCACTTTGGCCTCAGTGAATGGTAACATGCTTGGCTATGTCCTTTTTGGTTTTAAACAGTTTGCCACATTCATCACATTTGAATTTCTTCACTTCAGAATGAACATGTAAGTGCTGGGTAAGGTGGCTTTTCAAAGTGAAGTCCTTACCACACTCATCACACCTGAACTTCTTCACTCCTGAATGAACAAGTAGGTGCCGTGTGAGGCCGACTTTTTGACTGAACTGCTTACCACACTCATCACACTTGAATTTCTTCACTCCTAAATGAGTCAGGAGGTGCTTTGTGAGAGAAAAATTAAAAGTAAATAATTTACCACATTCATCACATTTGAACTTCTTTACTCCTGAATGAATTAATAGGTGGCTATTGAGTTTACCTTGTGTATAAAATAGCTTATCACATTCATCACATTTGTATTTCTTTACTCCTGAATGAATTAATGAATGTTTTTTAAGATCACCTTTAAGAGCAAACAGTTTTCCACATTCATCACACTCAAATTTTTTCACTCCTGAATGAATCTGTATGTGACGATTGAGATCACCTTTTCTCCCTAGCAGTTTTCCACATTCATTACATTGAAACTTTTTCACTCCTGAATGAACAACTATATGCTGGGTAAGGTGGCTTTTACATGCAAACAGTTTACCACATTCTAAACATTTGAAGTTCGCAACTTCGGATGAGAGCGTGCTTGTGTCTTCAACAATCCCAACATTGATAAACATTTCCTTATGCACCTCATACTCCACTTTCACATCTGGCTCTTTCTGAATTACCTCCATTATACAATCCCCTTTAGCACTTAATGCCTTCCAAACTTAGTCAACTCTGTACTCTGCTTGACTCCACTACTAGCCCAACTATCCACCACAAATATGGTCAATGACCAACAATGATGGCAGGTAAAATGTGTTCCCATTAATACTAAACAATATCTGTCAACAGACAGTAGTACTGAACTATAATATTTAGCATACACATTATTACTACTACTACACATATTTTGTTAACACACTGCATATATCACTTCTAATGAATAAGAACTTCTAACACATGGGTCAATATAACAGAATAATAACTGCTTATGAAAAGTTAACTACTAATGAAACAAATTTAAATACATAGGTCATTATTACAGAATTATAAACTGTCAAAAAGTGTTTCTCAGTCTGACAGTGAGCCTCTAGTTTCTACATACAATACGTGTAGAACAACTATAGTACAAAGATAACCACAGTAGTTAAAATAATTCAAGTTTTCAAGTCCCACATTACTATACATCGTGACCTACATTCATTACTCTAAAGGATGCTTAAACAAGGAATATCCCACAAATTGTTGGTACTGGAGCAGTACTTTTTGTTGAATGTACTCAGATAACACAAGCTTTGGCCCCATCAGTATGTATGCATGATAATTATTACGTGGACGCCTCAGTAACTACTACACTGTTGTATCAACTTTGCTTATCTGTCTTTAACTATGAACTCAAACAAGAGCTGCTGTCAGACTAACATTTCTGGACTTTATGACACTGTATAACATTTTATGCACTAAAAGTCAGGAGGAATTTGTGTCATACCACAACCATTAGTTTACAGCTCTTCTCACAAAGTCTACATCAGCTCCTCTGATGCACTAAATGCTGGCTGCCTTGTAAGTAAGACATTCGCTCTCCATCTGCTCTGATGACGATCACCTGAAACAAAAGACAGCTTATCATATATTTTGCATAGTGGAGAAATACTGTAATTTATGAGAAAAAGACCACATGGATCACTTTCTCTGAGATGCAGATGATCAAGAGATAGGAATTATTGTAAACACAGCTGTTGGGTAAGTTATATTCTGCCTTGAAGTAGCTGGAAAGCAGAACGCATGGACAGAATTATAACATGTTCACTGATGAGGTTATAATGAGGTTACCTGGTGATACTGTCTGTTTACCTTTTTTTTTTGGGGGGGGGAGAGTATATAAGTGTTCTTTTTCTTCATTTCCTTGCATTTACTTTTTTTTTTTTTTTTCTTAAGTTTGGATCTGAGGTTCTAGAAGCTAACCTTCCAATCTTCATGTCAATGTACATAATGATGAAGCACAACAATGAAGTAGCATAAGGTTCATCAGAAATTATCATGAACTCTACTGTACTCATTTGGATTCAATGCAGAATCAGATATCTTGTCAAAGTGTTATCACAACTGTTCCTGTAAAACTGAAGTTCAACCCAAAACTTTCACAATTTATGTGCATACAGTAGATCCTCAAATTCAAACATTGTTTGGTATGGTATATGAGAGAGGGGTGTGTGATTTGGGAGCAGGGCAGCGAAATGGCGGGGGACAGGGCGACGTGGAGGCGATTTGTTTGTGGCCACCCCAAACGGGATTGAGGCGTCTGGCAATAGACAGATAGATAGACCCAGATATCTGGCAGTGTTGTGTACAAGTGGGAGTTTCCTGTCAGCAAGAATGTCTGATTTCAATGCAATTTTCCCCATAAGATACTGAAGACAAGCCAGAGATGCATTCCAGACCCAAACCCAAACTCTCATACACCTTAATACAGTAAAAGTCCTATTATTCGGCAGCTGATTAATTGGTAGATCAAATATTTCGGCAGTTTTGAGAAATAGTCCCATTTACGAAAGTCTCTGATTGTTCAGCAGATGTCCGGAATCATCTCGGCACTCCAGGAAGTGTTATCTGTGACTTGCAGGCCTACTGTTTCATTATACAGTAATCACTCAAATATCCGGACGCCCAATATCCGAACATCCCCACTATCTGGACATAAGAATGTTTCATACTGTACCTTTTTCCATACAATACTTACCTCATTTCACTCTTTAATGTCCTTTATTGGTGTGAGTAGGGTGTTAGGAGCTATGCATGTGCAGTAGGAAGGTGTTTTTCTGAGTTAGGCAAGGTTAGGGTCCATAAGTACCAGTCCAGGAGCCAGTCACCAGAATGTTTATTATTGTATGAACCTACTTCTAAACCCTCTTTTTATGTTTCTTTTGCATTTATTTCAGTCATTTATTTGCCTTATTGATGTGATTTGGGTGTTAAATAGGTGCTATGCATGTCCAGAGGGAGTTGTATAGGTGCTTCTCTGAGTTAGGGTCCATAAGTACAAGTCCATAAGCTGGGGCCCAATATCCGGACAGAACCAATATCCGGACCTACCTATGGCTCTATTACGTCGGATATTGGAGTGATTACTGTACTTATATATGTTCACTAGTTTCTATATTTTTCAGATTCAGGTATAGTACTGTACTGATTACAATACTGCACAGTATCAAACAGTACAGTAACCCCCTCTCCCCAAATTAGCGATGGTTATGTTCCAAGCCCTCTTGCTAATAGCTGAAATTCGCTCATTCTTGACGCTTTCCTGAAAATGACATTTACTGGTAATCCCATAGCCCACGAACCACTGATCCTTTAATGCATTACCCATAAATAAAAGTTGCTTGATTAATCTGTTTCCCCGTTGTTTATAGCTGTACGGCTGTGACAGCTCACGTACTTTGATTCCTCAGCATAATGGTGGAAGGGACTGCTGTAAGTGTTTAACTAAACCTAACCTAATCGAGTTTAACTGTACAGTGCCTAATAATTTAACCAAACCTAACCTAACCTAAAGTTGGAAAAATACATAAAATAAACTGGAGTAATATGAATTGGTAAGGTTTTCGGATGAAAGTTAAACAAACATTAAGCAATCATTCTTTTGTTCGTTTTTGTGTTTATAAGTGAAAGAGAGAGTATTAATGCAAACAGTAATTTATGCCATTAACCTCTTAATAACTTCCAGCATTGAACAACTGTTTTCAGTACAGGTGTCAGTGATATTGAGTTAGTATGAGCAATAAAAAAAACTTTAACAATTTTGGGAAGGGAACGAAGGTCACTGGTTTATTTACACAACTCTACGATACGATTCCAAGCAGTCAGGCGGTCGCTTAATCTCAGATGTTTTAGCCCATTTGGTAAATGCACCGTAACTTTATTCATTCTTCAGTGAATCATAACAAATCATAGCATGGGTTTAGGAAGCTAAATAACACATTGCTAGGTGCACCAGACGATAATCATGACATCCTTAAGAAAAATAAATTGATTTCAGAAGAATGGAAGAAATACTCAATGATGGATTAGATTTCTTCCATTTAATTTTCTTAAAGATGTGAAGAGAATCATCTGGCACACCTAGCAATGTGTTTTTTAGCTTCCTAAACCTATGCTATGGTTCGCTATGATTCACGGAAGAATTGATAACGGTACGGTGCACTTACCAAACGGGCAAAAACATCTGAGATTATGCAACTGCCTGACTGCTTAGAATAGTAATGTAGAGTCATGCAAACATACCAGTGACCTTCGTTTCCTTCCCATAATTGTTCATGGTTTTTTACAGTTCACACTAACGCGACGTCACTGACACCGGTACTGTAAAGGGTTGTGCAATGCCAGGGGGTTATCAAGGGGTTAATGGAATACATTATTGTTTGCATTAGTACTCTCCCTTTCATATATACAGTAATCCCGCATATTTCGCGGTAGTTACGTTCTTGTAACCCCCGCGAAAAGTCAGTTCCGCGAATACTCTATTAACAATCGAAAACTTACACTTGTGTCCACCATGCTGCCCATCACACAGTCCATGTCCATACTGATTGCGAGACAATTCGCCGTCAGACAATTCCCCGTCAAAACATGGACGATTCCCCTTCAGAACAATACGCACCCTGGACGATTCCCCGCCATTCTATAAATATACTAATCAATACTTTCATCAATATACTTATTATTAATTAATCAATACTTTAATAACTATATTTCAGGGGGATCCAGCAAAGTTCTGGATATTATTTATTAGTTGCACCTTTAGTCAATAATTAACTTGTTTCTTCCTCGCTGTAGTCGCCTTTGAATTATATTCTAACGTCACCCATAGCTATCTTCATTAATGAAGGCGAATTGTTTTGTGTTTGTTGTGACTGCGAATTGTTCCGAAACCTCCATACTCATCCCGAAATACCTTCTTACAAGATTGAAAGCACATACTCCATTATGAAGGAAAAACGTAAACACCGTACTGTAATACACAATTATCTACACATTTATTAACAAAACAGTACAAAATAAAAAGATGCAATAACTGGTGATAGCAAACACTCGCACGGTCGTTTCTTAGCTTGTCCAGTAACAATTTTCTCTGCTAAGGTCATAACGATCGTTTTGTCACTTTGGAGTTCTTACTAATTGTATTATTAGCCTTTGGTGAGGCTGGCTTACGTCCTGGGGCCATGTGGAAAGCAAGTGGGAGGCAAGAGGCTCATATCATAGTGTGGTTACAACCACAACAGCCACTTAAGGCAGTCAGGCGTGGACTGAAGAATGCGGGACAGAGAGCAGTGTTGCCATATCCAAACAACGAAATTATGCTAGGGCAATGAAAAAATTATGCTAGATTGAGCATATTTGTTCCAAGTAAAAAATGAATTATGCTAACTTGAAGCTAAGTGATAAAATTCTATACATATTCGTGCAACATATTAATTATGTATTGTTTACTATGAAAATATTAAAATGAACCTACATACAGTAAGAGGATAAATATCGGTATCTACCCATACTGCTTTTTCCCACGAAACTTACGTTTTTCTGATGGATTTTGATGTGATTCGTTCGATTTTGAGCATCATTTCCGTCGGAAATAACCAGATTTTGATATATGACCCCCCCCCCATCCCCCTGAAATAATGAGGGATCTTTGGGGAATCGGGGGTTATAGGGAGGGGGGGAAACACAGAAAATGGTCATTTCCGACTGAAATGAAGCTGAAAATCGAATGAATCATACCAAAATCCATCGGAAAAACCTAGGTTTCATGGGTAAAGTACAAAGCTCAAACTTATCCTAACCTAACCGAACCAAACCGAACCTAACCTAAAACCTAACCTAACCTAATCCAACCTAACCTAACCTAACCTAATCCAACCCAACCAAGCCCAAACTGAAAGTAACCAACTATTCAAACATCATCTTACCTTATTCGTCTCTCTCTCTCTCTCTCTCTCTTTCTCTGATTTGTAGCTTTTATAAAATTATTCTAAAAATATTCCATTCCATTCTAAATTATGCTAGAATGATTCTAAAACTTCTAATATGCTAAAAAATATTCCAGACTCGAAAATTTTATCAAAATTATGCTAAAAGAATAAAATTATGCTAGATACGGTAACACTGGCAGAGGGGCCACGGGAATGGGACAGAGGGTGGCGTGAGTTTACCGCGCTACAATTGGAAGCTGCGGGAATTTCAATTTTTTTTTTTTTTCTGTATATTCAAGGATATATTTGTTGAACTTATTAATGCTAAGAAAATCCGCGAGAGGGCAAAACCGTAGACAAAAAATCCGCAAAAAATGCAGGATTACTGTAAACACAAAAGTGAACAAAAGAATGAGCGCCAAATGTACATTTAACTTTCATCTGAAAGACCTTACTAATTCATATTCCTCCAGTGTATAGGGCATAGGGCTTATTTCAATGGATGAAATCAGTGAAAAATCCCAGGGAAGATTTACTTAGCGTAGCACGGCCGGGCAGGCGAGAGGATAGGGTAATGGAGGGGAGGTAGGGAAGGGAGTCAAGAATGGGGAGAAATGGCTAAATTGTCAACAATGGATGGGAGTACAGATGAGATTAGGAGTGCTGGCTAGTGTTGGACACAGGCAGTACTGATAGATGATACAAGCCACCACTTGAAAGCCCGGGTGAATTCAAAATAACACAGAATCACAAAAGTGACGCCCCGTGGTATGATCCCTTGCTCCCAAGCATCACGAAAGTGACGCCCCGCGGTTAAGGGGTTAAATGCTAATGTAACATGCATCCTAATTATGAGTAAGTTTCTTCCATTATGCCAGAAACAATCGTAGGTAAGGCTTAAGGAACGTTATGATAATAAGAGAGGAAATCTCAGCTAAAGGTAATTTACCACCCACAAAATAGGCAGAAAAATACAGAAAACAAACTAGAGCAATATGAATTGAATTGAAAAGGTTATTAGGCTGTATGATTGGACGAAAACTTATGAGTTTCACAATTATAGGGGACGAAATGGAACAAAAATGTTTACTAATAAAAAATACTTTCATCTCACGTGTTCTCGTAAGGTGGTATTCAGTTCCACAGTCTTTGTTCGATGTTGCTTCCCAACACATTTCGGACCGACAGAGCATACAGTTATTTCTGCTCCTTACAGTTAAGTGTACATCTATTGCACATTCTTTTGTTCGTTCGTCTATGTGTGAAAGAGAGATTATTGATACAAACAATAACCCCTTCTATTAACCCCTTCATGGCTGCCAGCCTTGAACAATGCTTTACTGTACCGGTGTCAGTGACACTGAGTTAGAGAATGCCATAAAAACTGCGAACAATTATGGGAAGGGAACGAGAGTCACTGGTATGTTTACACGACCCTACTCTACCATCCCAAACAACCAGGCGGTCCTTTCATCCCAGATGTTTTCGCCAATATGTTTAAATGCTAAAGTAACATGCGCTCTAATTTTGTTTAAATGCTAATGTAACATGCCCCCTAATTTCATGAATCATAGCAAATCACAAGATGGGTTTAGGGAGGAGGGGAAAAAGCAAGGTGTACCAGACGAGTCTTTTCAAATCTGTAAGAAAAAGAAACTGACTTTATAACTTTGAAAAAATGGTTCCAAGGTCTACCACGGGAGCACAAAAATTTCTGAACTCACGAACACTGAGGAAGGTAAACATATGCTTCGCTGTAAGCAGTAAAAGCACCTTACCAAATCAGTTCATCCTGATAGTCTGTTATATTTTTCTGATTATTTCTGGGTTACTAAATAAACATTTCTTGTTAAATCTTTCCCCTCTGTTTTTAGCTGTTCTGGTGTGACGACTCTTTGTCTGATTCTTTAACGTAATGGCAGAAGACACTGTTCTAATATAAGTGTTTAAACCTGGCCTAACCAAGCTTAACTGCACCTAATAATTTAACCTAACCTAATCTTCAGTTGGGAAGTTGGGAAACGAAGTCCACATTTGAGTACGATGAGTTTCGTCCATTGTGCTGGAAACAATCGTAGGTACAGCTATAGAACGTGACGATACTAACAGGGAGGAAATCTTTCAGTAAGAAAACGTGATTTACCGAACTGAATATAGTATGAAAAATACTGAAACAAGCTGGAGGAATATACACTGAACTGGAAAGGTCTTTCTGGTACTTATAGTGTACATTTACCGGTAAATAAATCATTCTAACAGTACAGTACTTGTGTGTTGTTTCCACCAGATTAATCGTGCTTTCGGACTAATCGGGCACCCCTTAACATCATACAGCCCGGATAATTGGGCTATCTCTGTATATTATACCATTTGATTAATGTAGCGAAGTAATAACACAGTACAGTACCACAATGGTAGTCAAAACAGTTTAAAAACTATACATGTGATCCAGACTAATGTCTGATATATCAGAAAAAGTCCGGATTAGCATGGGGAAGTCCGGATGTTGCTTTTATCGAAATTTCGCATTTTTCGGAATGGTTTGGGCCCCAATTAGTCTGTTATACTGAGGTCTTACTGTATACATATACATATACATATACATATGCTGAATATATATATAATAAATATATACACATGCAGTAGGCTCTCGATCTTCGATTAATCTTACTTCGATCAGAGTCGCTTGCTTGTCCAAAATTCGAGCTTCGATTTCAAAAGTCATGCTTCGATCACTCAAGCCGGGTTGTGAGCACACGTTGAAGCTCATCTGTTCATCTGTCATGCCACCTACCGGCCACTTGATGAAGCTTGCGCTCATTCAAATGTTTGAAATCTATTTTGTGATGATGGAGGCAGTGAAAGCATCAACAGCAATGGCCATGGTGATTGGGACAAGGATAAGGATGCAGGTGTTCACTCAAGCGGGGTTGGGGTGAGCGCGAGTGATGGCAGCGAGGGTGGCAGTGGTGGCTGGTAACAGTGACTCAACCATCGCCTCGGAACCGGTCGGGACAATTCGCCGTCAAGTCAATTCGCCCTAATAACAATAACAAGACAGTTCACCATCATTAATGAAGACAGCTATGAGTGTTGCTAGAATATAATTCAAAGGCGACTACAGCAAGGATGAAACAAGTTAATTATTGACTAAAGGTGCAACTAATAAATACTGTAATATCCAAAGCCTATGCTATTGAACATAGACTCTGATGGATCCCCCTGAAATATAGTTATTAAAGTACTGATTAATTAATAATATGTATATTTATAGAATGACAGGGAATCGTCCAGGGTGCGAATTGTCCTGAAGGGGAATCGTCCATGTTTTGACGACGAATTGACTTGACGGTGAATTGTCTCGGAACCCAACACTCACCACATGAGCTTCAGTCTTTCTATATTCAAGTATGTGCAGCCTGTATTTCTTGCTCTTATTGCTAATAGTAGGTAAATATATACTAAATATAAGCAAATATATGGCTGTGTCAAGATTTTGGGTGGGTAAAAGTGTATACATAAAAGCTGATGTAGGTTTGTTGGCGATACACCAGTCCCATTTATTTTTTTCCCCTAAGTTTATCAATTCGCACTTCGTTGAATCGCACTTCCATCGGTTTTTTCGGTTCCAAAACCGACTGAAGATCGAGAGCCTTCTGTATATATATATATATATATATATACAGGTAACTCGCACGGAACACGAGGGTTTCGTTCCTACCGTGCCGTGTTAGGTGCGAAATCGCGTATATTTAAACTACTCCGTATTTTGCTCCCTAGACCCCCCAAATGTGTTGTTTTGCTGTTATCTGTCACTAGAAAGCACTTTAAGTGGTTAGAAGGTTTATTTAATGTTATAACTCACAAATACAGTACTCCTGAGCAAAACTTCAACACACAAATACTGTACGTAAACACAAGGAAACATTCCGACGCCGATCATAGGTAATAAATTAGGTTAACTGGTACCAGTGCTTTAACTTACAAGTACATACCAGAACAGTACATATTTAACTTAGAAATGCAGTACTGTGATATCGAATGATTTCAGTACATAATCTGTTAGGAATGGCTGGGAAAAAAAAAAAATGTTATGAATACATTTTCACCTTTTTGATATATAACTGAAACAAAATGGAGAGGAGAAAGTGTGAGAGAATGGGAGTATGGATGGGGTATATGTGCAGGAGTAGGTGAGAATGAGAGGGCAAAGGAAGGAGTATGTATAGTTGTGAGTAAAAGATGGAAGAGGAGCATAAGACAGTATGGATCAGTTGGATCAAGGATTGTGTGGGTAAAGTTGAAAGTTGGAATACAAATGTGGGCGATTGTGTGTGTGTATGCGCCAACGCAAGATCGTGCTAGAAGAGTGAGAGAAGAGTTCTGGACAAATGTAGAAGTGTGCATGGAAAAGTTTGGAAGGAATGATAGAGTGTTTTTGATTGGTGATATGAATGGTAAAGTTGGGAATGTGAAAGTGGATGGAATAGTTGGTGAGTGGGGTGTGCCTGCTGAGATAGATGAGAATGGGAGTGCGTTAGTGGACATTTGTGCTGGGAGGGGGTTGGTGATAGCCAATACCTTCTTCAGGCATAAAATGATCCACAGGTATACATGGCGAGTGATGAGAAGGGTGGGTGGTGAATTGAGTGAAAGGAAGGCAATGATTGATTATGTGTGTGTGGATGAAAGGATGCGAAGATGTATATTGGATGCAAGAGTTTATAGAGGTTGGGGGAGTGGACTTTCTGACCACTACTTGGTGGTGGCCAGAGTTAAAGTTCAAGTAAGATGGAGGAATAGAAGAAGGGAAAGACGAGAGGAAGTAGTTGCAAGGAGAGTGGAAAGGTTACAAGAGGATGAGAAAAGGCAGAGTATAAGAGAGAAGTGGAGGAACGATTGGGCAAATATGAGTTGGAGCAGATGGGGGACGTGGAAGGTGTGTGTAGAATATTTACAGAAGAAATATGTGCAGCATGTGATGTGGTGTGTGGAAGGAAGAGAAGACGGAGGGGGGTGCAAGGAACAGCGTGGTGGACTGAAGAGGTGAAACGGGCTGTGGCACAAAAGAAGAAGGCATACAATGAATGGATGAGAAATAGGGGCGTGGAAGAAGTTGAGAGGTGGAAGAGAGAGTTATATGTAGAAAGAAAGAGAGGTGAAAAGATTAGTAAGAGAGAGTAAGAAGAGAGTGGATGAGGAATTTGGAAGGAATTTGAGTGTAAAGTGGAGGGACTGTAAGAAAATGTTCTGGAAAGAGGTGAAAAGAGTAAGACAGGGTGGAAGTGGAGTTAGCAGGGGAGTGAAAGATAAAAATGGTAGCTTACTAGTGGAGAAGGGAGAAAAAGTGAGCAGATGGAGAGAACACTTTAAGGAATTGCTGAACGTGGAGGATGGAAGTAATGCAAGTATAAGTGGCTGGGGAATGGCTGGAAGAAGGAGGGAGGTGAGAAGACAGGAAGAAATCAGTAGGATAGAAGTTGTGGAAGCAATGAAGAAAGTTAAATCAGGGAAAGCCCCAGGAATTGATGGAGTGTGTGGTGAAATGCTGAAGCATGGGGGAGAGATAGTAGTAGAATGGATGTGGAAGATGTGCAGATTGGCCTGGGAGGAAGGTAGAGTCCCGGAGGATTGGAAGTCAGGTATAATTATTCCCTTGTACAAAGGAAAAGGGGAAAAAGAAGTGTGTGGTAATCATAGGGGCATTTGTCTTCTTAGTATAATAGGAAAAGTATATGGTAGGATACTTATTGACAGAGTTAGAGAAAGAACAGAGAAATTAGTTGGAAAAGAACAGGGAGGCTTTAGGAAGGGAAGAGGTTGTGTAGATCAGATATTCATTCTCAGATCTTTAGTGGAAAAGTTTCTAGAGAAGGGAAAGAAGTTGTATGCGGCTTTCATGGATTTGGAGAAAGCATATGACAGGGTGGATAGATTAGGATTGTGGAAAGTGTTAAGAATATATGGAATAGATGGGAAGTTGTTGAATGCTGTGAAGAGTATGTACGATGGTGCGAAGGCTGCAGTGCAGGTGGATGGGGAACTAAGTGAATTTTTCTCTTTGAAAGTTGGGTTGAAACAGGGATGTGTCATGTCTCCATGGTTGTTCAATCTGTACATGGATGGGGTAATAAAAGAGGTAGAAGGTAGGGTAGTGGATGTTGGAGTGGCCCTGGTGAGAGAGGATAGTGTTTGGAAACTCCCTGTACTGTTGTTTGCAGATGATACTGTGTTGTTGAGTGAAGACGAAGGGGAGCTGCAAGGCTTGGTGGATGAGTTTGAGAGAGTGTGTAAGAAACGGAATCTAAAGGTGAATGTAGGGAAGAGTAAAGTGATGGTCTTTGAGAGAGGTGAAGTCAGTGAATGTACAGCGAGGTTGGATGGTGAGGAATTGGAAAATGTGAGTACGTTTAAGTACTTGGGTAGTGTGATGAGTAAGGATGGAGGTTTGGAGGGTGAAGTGCTTGAAAGGGTACAGCAGGGAAGAAAGGTTGCTGGTTCTTTGAAAGCAGTGATAAGAAACAGGGAAGTGAGCATGGAAGTGAAAAAGTTACTACATGACAGTATTGTGATACCAACTCTAACGTACGGAAGTGAAGCTTGGACGTTGTTGGAAGGACACAAGTCAAGAGTGAGAGCCGTGGAAATGAGTTATTTAAGAGGAGCCTGTGGAGTCACATGGAGAGACAGGCTGACGAATGAGGATATAAAGGAGCGTTGTGGTGTTGATGTGGATGTGATAGGAAGTGTTATGAGGAACACACTGAGGTGGTTTGGCCATGTGGAGAGGATGGAGGGTGAAAGACTGACGAAGAGAGTGTATGTGAGTGAGGTGGAGGGGGAAAGAGGGAGGGGGAGGCCGAGGATGAGATGGAGAGATGGGGTGGAGAGGTATATGAGAGAGGGGGGTGTGAGTTGGGAGCAGGGGAGTGAAATGGCGGGGGACAGGGCGACTTGGAGGCGATTTGTTTGTGGCCACCCCAAACGGGATTGAGGCGTCTGGCAATAGATAGATAGATAGATAGATATATGTTTATGGTAGTTTCGAGTTATTTTTTACGTTATCGTTGTGCCCATGCTTGGAAAAGGGAGCGAAAGAGTTGAATTTTCAGTCCTAAATGAGAAAACTGCACGTCCTCCAAGGCTAGACTCTGCCACGGGAGAATAAAGTGGAGGGTCAGTCCGATTAGCAATAAGGAAGTTGTGTCACAACTTCCAGCTCCCACACCACGAGAATGGCTAAAAATAGAATCGTAATGCAGTTTCAGAACTAACAATAAGTCTAATTATTACGAATACAGATACAAAGCAGAAATAAATACGTTTACAGACAGGGAAAACGTATTTCTTCCGTCATAACATGTTCATCTTTCTCAGTCATTTTACGTTCATCTTTATCATTTTACCTTGTTATTTTCGCAATATATATTGCTGTCTCGTAAACAGGGTGGTTGTTTGTGTTTTGCAAGGGAGGAAAAAGGTTGTATTTTCTGTCTGGGTCGAGATAATGGGTGTAACTATGTGTGGTTAGGCATGGCCACGAGCGAAAAAATCGTACATCCACTCATCACGATAGCCGGTGGTGAACTGACAGATGATACATGAGACGATGAAGCCAAGGTCATGTCCCAGATTTTCGTTCACTTCCCGAAAGTTTTCACAGTTTTCTACAAGTTGCAAACCATTACAGCAAACCTGAGCAAATAGGTAAAGATACGAAGACAAAAATGTATTTTTCTCTTATTATAAGTCTTTAACGAACAAACAAAAAAAAGGCAATATTCCGACGCCGATCATGGGTAATCATATAAATCAGGTTAACTGGTTACAAGGCTTTATTTAATGCTTTAAATGCTTACAAGTACATACCAGAACAGTAAATATTTAACTTACAAATACAGTACTGTAGAAAAGCAGTACAGTAAGAGTTTAACGAACAAACAAAAAAGGCAATATTCCGACGCCGATCATGGGTAATCATATAATTCGGGTTATCTGGTTACAAGGCTTTATTTAATGCTTTAACTTTATTTAAGTGCTTACAAGTACAGTACATACGAGAACAGTAAATATTTAACTTACAAATACTGAACAGCACTGTGGAAAAAACGAACAAATAAAAAAGGCAATATTCTGACGCCTATCAGGTAAACTGGTTATAAGACTTTATTTCTTGCTTTAACGTTATTTAATAGTACTTTAAGTTGCACATAAACTTACCAGAACAGTACAGTACTGTAAATAATTAACTTACAAATACTGTGCTACTGTACTCGGGAATGTCTCACTCGCTGAATAATTTCCCGCCTAGATCGTCACGTAATCAAAACAAACCACGCGCTGCGGTGACGTTCGAGGATTTGATCTTTCAAAGGCCTCTCCTGCATTAATTTGTAGTTTTCATAATGGTTTTTTAATCTTACGTTGTCTTATATGTATCCCAGCCCTTACCGTGTATAATTGCGAGCGCGTTCCGTGAGATCGTGTTCCGTGCGAGTTACCTGTATATATATATATATATATATATATATATATATATATATATACAGTAATCCCTGTACTATCCAGACACCCACTTTCTGGACACCCCACTTACTGGACATTGTGGGCCTGGACCTTCGGAACCCAATAATGGCCAAAAAAAGAAAAAAAATCCCCCCAAAATCCGATTTTTTTCCCACCCGTAATTTGAAAGTGCTGCGCAGCACCGAACAGCTGCTTACACCACGGCCCCTTCACCCTTTCCTTCCTCCCCCCTCCCCCCTCCCCTGTCAGGGTTGCCATTTGCTATTTTTCATTACCAAATGTGGCCCAATTAAATAAAGAAGAATAATGCATTACCATCGGATTTTTCACATGTAAGAGGATACACAGGATGGAGATGGTGGATTGTCTGCTGCCTCTGATTAATCTGCTAGCCTACATAGCATGAAAATAATCAACATGCTGTTAATTATAAGGAGAGTGATTACATGTATTTCCACTTGTATATATAATTAGTGAAGAATAAATGCTAGCTTTATGAATCTGGTAATGAAGAATTAAATTTGGTAAGCCAAGAAACCATTTACAACGCTGGGTGGTAACCATATAACCAAACCATACGTGCTCCCTACGTGTCCTGTGGGTTGGTGGAGGGTTCGTGCCCCTCCCTGTAAAACAAATAACTCGGGGTCAAATGGCCACCCCGTACAGGATTATGGCGTCTGGCAATAGATAGATAGATAGAAATTTGGTAATAAAAATTGAGGAGTTTGGTAATGTGGCTGTTGCTATCTGGCAACTCTGTTTCTCCATCACCAACATTCCCACCAGTTACTGCTTAACTTTGATCGCGAGTAGGTGCTTATCATAGTGGATGCCACAAGTGCTCGTTTTTTGTGAATAAACAGCTAATAAACTGCAATACCTCACCATTAGACCACATGGGAATTTACAGTGTTGTGCAGTGTTAAGAAATTAGAATTTAGAGTGCAAAGGATTAATTGTGGAGTGCAAACTGGCAGTTGAAACTGGCGTGGAGCAGTTAAGAACAATGTGCAGTGTTAAACAATTATAACTCACAGTGCAAAGAATTAAGTGCGGCACAACACTGGATTACTGTACATGCTTCAAAAACATTTTCGCCACTGCCAAAGCCTTAGAGAAGGCAGCCACAGACGTGCTGTAAGTACCCTGGCTGACGTACAGTCACTTCTAATTCCTCATTCTTTGGTTCCTTTTCATTTATTTCATGCTTTATGTCCATTATTGGTGTGAAAAGAGTCTTAAATAGGTTTAAATAGGTGCTATGCATGTCCAGTAGGGAGTTGTATAGGTGTTTTTCTGAGTCAGGCAAGGTTAGGGTCCATAAGTACAAGTCCAGGAGGCTGGGGCCCACTTTCCGGACAGGACCACTTTCCGGACATGCCTCTGGCTCTATTACATTGGATAGTAGAGAGATTACTGTGTGTATATATATATATATATATATATATATATATATATTTATATATATATATTTATATATATATATGTAAAGTAATCCTTCCACTATCCGTTTTCCGGACATGCCTTTGGCTCTATTACATTGGATAGTGGAGAGATTACTGTGTGTGTATATATATATATATATATATATATATATATATATATATATATATATATGTAATCTTTCCACTATCCGATGTAATAGAGCCAAAGGCATGTCTGGAAAGTGGTCCCGTCCGGATAGTGGGCCCCAGCTTCCTGACCTTGTACTTATGAACCCTAACTCAGAAAAACACCTATACAATCCCCTCTGGACACGCATAGCACCTATTTAAGACCCAAATCACACTAATAAGGGACATAAAAGACTGATATAAATGCAAAAAAAAACATAAAATGAGGTTTAAGAGGTGAGTTTATACAATATTATACATTCTGGGTACTTATAACAAGTCCCTGGCTCCTGGACTGGTAGTTATCGACCCTAACCTAGCCTAACTCAGAAAAACACCTCCCTACTGCACATGCATAGCACCTAAGACCCTATTCACACCAAGAAGGGACATAAAAGAGTGAAATGAGGTGTTAGAGGTAAGCATGGAAAATACAGTACAATATGAAACATTTTGGGTACTTACAGCAAGTCCCTGGTCATCTCAATGAATAACAAGCCTCCTCTCAGACTCTGACAGTAAAAAGGAGTTCCTGAAGCACCTGCAGTACACTGTACATGAAGTCTTGCACTGAACTTAGTAATTTGCACTCAGAATTTCATTCTCTTAACACTGCGCACCCTAGTCTTACTTGCGCTCCATTGTACCTTAACCCCTACACCGCGGGCATGTTTACTGATGTTTTGCGTGTGCCGCGGGGTTATTCGGGCTTCGACAGACTCTCAAAAAATATTTGCCAAAAATCAGTTATTAGTCCTAGAATTATATCTTCTTAGTATAATAGGAAAAGTGTATGGTAGGATACTTATAGACAGAGTTAGAGAAAGAACAGAGAAATTAGTTGGAGAAGAACAGGGAGGCTTTAGGAAGGGAAGAGGTTGTGTAGATCAGATATTCATTCTTAGATCTTTAGTGGAAAAGTTTCTAGAGAAGGGAAAGAAGTTGTATGCGGCTTTCATGGATTTGGAGAAAGCATATGACAGGATGGATAGACAAGGATTGTGGAAAGTGTTAAGAATATATGGAGTAGATGGGAAGTTGTTGAATGCTGTGAAGAGTATGTACGATGGTGCGAAGGCTGCAGTGCGTGTGGATGGTGAACTAAGTGAATTTTTCTCTTTGAAAGTTGGTTTGAAACAGGGATGTGTCATGTCTCCATGGTTGTTCAATCTGTACATGGATGGGGTAATAAAAGAGGTACAAGGTAGGGTAGTGGATGTTGGAGTGGCCCTGGTGAGAGAGGATAGTGTTTGGAAACTCCCTGTACTATTGTTTGCAGATGATACTGTGTTGTTGAGTGAAGACGAAGGGGAGCTGCAAGGCTTGGTGGATGAGTTTGAGAGAGTGTGTAAGAAACGGAACCTAAAGGTGAATGTAGGGAAGAGTAAAGTGATGGTCTTTGAGAGAGGTGAAGTTAGTGAATGTACAGCGAGGTTAGATGGTGAGGAATTGGAAAATGTGAGTACGTTTAAGTATTTGGGTAGTGTGATGAGTAAGGATGGAGGTTTGGAGGGTGAAGTGCTTGAAAGGGTACAGCAGGGAAGAAAGGTTGCTGGTTCCTTGAAAGCAGTGATAAGAAACAGGGAAGTGAGCATGGAAGTGAAAAAGTTACTACATGACAGTATTGTGATACCAACTCTAACGTACGGAAGTGAAGCTTGGACATTGTTGGAAGGACACAAGTCAAGAGTGAGAGCAGTGGAAATGAGTTATTTAAGA
Source organism: Coenobita brevimanus (assembly GCF_032717465.1). Classification (NCBI taxonomy): domain Eukaryota; kingdom Metazoa; phylum Arthropoda; class Malacostraca; order Decapoda; family Coenobitidae; genus Coenobita; species Coenobita brevimanus. Next base: position 27,318,968 of record NC_137019.1, on the reverse strand, counting down.
GGAGCCTGTGGAGTCACGTGGAGAGACAGGCTGACGAATGAGGATATAAAGGGGCGTTGTGGTGTGGATGTGGATGTGATAGGAAGCGTTATGAGGAACACACTGAGGTGGTTTGGCCATGTGGAGAGGATGGAGGGTGAAAGACTGACAAAGAGAGTGTATGTGAGTGAGGTGGAGGGGGGAAGAGGGAGGGGGAGGCCGAGGATGAGATGGAGGGATGGGGTGGAGAGGTATATGAGAGAGGGGGGGGTGAGTTGGGAGCAGGGCAGTGAAATGGCGGGGGACAGGGCGACTTGGAGGCGATTTGTTTGTGGCCACCCCAAACGGGATTGAGGCGTCTGGCAATAGATAGATAGATAGAATATTAAAATTACATATGCTTATGGCACATACCTTCAGCTTTCTCCTGGAATGATTGTTGAGCCTTCGTCGGTTACCGTAGGACTTGTGGAGACCTCTGAAGTTGGGTAACGAAGTCTCCACTTTACACTTCCCGACAACCCGTAATATGATTACACAGCCAGATATTAACACTATAAACACTACTCTATGATTTTCAAGTAGTTTGGGATCCATACTCAAAAAAAAAAAAACACTGTGAAAGCAATTAAAATTATGAGCGCGTCTGACCGTCGCACTTGCGCTAGTTCGCTCTTGGTACTCTGTCATTTATTATTCATAAAACCCCTCACACTTTATATTTCTATTACTATATAACACTTATATATATCTACAGTCTTTATCCATAAGTTTCCTTCAGTAGTATTAGTTTATTGTCACTGTAGGGATTCAATTTCTTTCAGTAAAATACGTAGCATTCACTTTCTCGTCCTGTATACTAGCATTAAGAGTGAATGTCACTTTCATCTTCACTCTCATAACTCATAGTATTCAGACATGCTAGAGTGAAACTTTCACTTTCATACTCCTAGGGTATATACTCGTTTTCTTATAATACTACTCATTTACATTTCTATTTACGTTCTCTATTTCATTTACGTTATTTACATTTCTATTTTATTTACACTGTGTTATGCACTGTCACTTGAAGTAACTTATAAAACTATTTTCCATTGTTCACGTATATTTACATTCATTACTTTCACTTGCTGTTTACACATTATTTACAATTCCACTTGCACTGTTTTACTCAACAGAAAGATCGTAGTCACTCTTTTATCAATTGTCAGCCCTTTACCTCTTTCCACACGAGGTTTAGTAGGGGGTAAAGGTTGCAGGGCCCTTTGCATGGGGGTGAAAAAGGTCCCTGAAGTCAGCAAGAGGAAACAGACGTACCTCCACTTCGGAAGATGAGAGTAAACTGATAAGGGAGGGCCGGGTGGAGGCCTACTTAGGGGATATTCAGTACTACCAATGTTAGCTCTTGAAACAGCTATGTATAGCAATGAAATGATTGGCAGGAAATCTAGACAATACATTATAAATTAGGTAGTTCCAGGTGAATGTAAATATAACTTAGGCTTCTCCCTTCCCTCCTTATATGTATATTTATTACGAAAATAGATTATACGGCATATTTCAAGGGGAAAAAAAAGTGAAAATTAGCGAACGAGTGCACGTGAGGTGTTGTCAGGTGATAATTAGCCAATTCCAGGTGTATGGCACTCTCACTTACCTTATTTCTTTCTTGTATATATTATTTGGTATAAGAATAGGGCATAGGGCTTATTTCAATGGATGAAATCAGTGAAAAATTCCAGGGAAGATTTACTTAGCGTAGCACGGCCGGGCAGGCGAGAGGATAGGGTAATGGAGGGGGGGTAGGGAGGGGAGTCAAGAACGGGGAGAAATGGCTAAATTGTCAACAATGGATGGGAGTACAGATGAGATTAGGAGTGCTGACTAGTGTTGGACATTGGCAGTACTGATAGATGATACAAGCCCCCACTGGGAAGCCCGGGTGAATTCAAAATAACACAGAATTACGAAAGCGACGCCCCGCGGTATGATCCCTTGCTCCCAAGCGTCAAGAAAGTGACGCCCCGCGGTTAAGGGGTTAATGAAATAAGTGTTGCACTCTGCACTTAAAGTCTTTGCACTCATAAATCCATTTTCTAAACATAACACACTCTATGTTTATTTGTGCTACATTGAAAGTCTATAAAATCAGTGTTGCACTCTGCACTTTAGTCTTTGCACTCAGAATTCTAATTTCTTAACAATATGCACTGTTTTTTTTTCACTGCACAACACTGTAAATTCCCGTGTGGTCTAACGGAGAAGTTCTTGCCGTTTAATCACTGTCAGAGTCCGAGAGTAGATGATGCAGGTGGCCTAGGGGTGCGTCGCTGGGTCGTGGTGATGGAGTACCCACTGCAGATGGCTCTCAAGAGAGGCGCAAACTCATGTCAAGTGGTGACTCCACCGTGCCTGATGTGCTGGGCTGTTGGTCGGAGATTGAGGGCCTGTCTTAGGGAGGCAATGGAGTGGAGCCAGGGCTGGGCTCAGAGGGGGTCACGGGTCTGAAAAAGCTGTCAATGGTTGATTGACGCAAGGAACAACAATTTTGACGATTAATGATGTGCTGCTTGAAAGCGCACACTTCCTCCACAAGTTCCAAGGGCTCCATCTCCCTGTCACAGTCCGGGTGTTCCAGGTAGTCGATAATGAACTCTACGTGTTCCCGGAGTGCGCTCAGCTTGAGGATGGCTGAGTAGTGTCATGCTGAGAGGAGTCTGCATCATCGTCACTGTCCTCGTCGGAATCTTCAGGCTGGGTACTGACACCTGCAACTGAAGATGCGATCTCGATATCAGACATGGTCTGATACCCAGGATCGCCCTCGTCATCATCTAACCACTCACACACTTCGTCCACATCAACATCCTCCCAATGCGCACATAAATGTGCATGGAAGTCATCCACGTCAAAACCTAGGAAATCATGCTCCACATCCATTCCGAGAAACAGACGAGACCAACCATTTTCTAGAGTCTTGACAGGGACTTCCTTCCATGCACTGGCCCAGTTGTAGATGGCAGACTTGATGTTGTAGCGGCGAAGGTTTTCCAAAGTCCGCTGGCCTCGCGTGTCCCGTCCCTCCCTGTGCTCATCCTCGTCCTCGAGAACAACCACCACCTTGTCCAGGAACTTCCTTTGGTACAGCCTCTTCGTTGCCACGATCACTCCTTGGTCCATTGGCTGGATGAGAGCAGTCATATTAGGTGGCAGAAACATGCACCTAATGCGCCCATTCTCAGCCACCAAGTCATTGTCGCATGAGTGAGCAGGTGCATTGTCGAGGAGAGGGAGGGCCTTTACCTGGTCACATGGGATTCCCAGTTTCTCCATCTGGTAATGGATGACCTCCTTGACGAAATGGCGGTGGAACCAGTCTGTGAAGATCTGGGCAGTGAACCATACCTTCAAAGAATGGTACCAAACGACAGGAAGGACATCCATCACCCCACGAAGACACCGAGGCTGCTTTGCACGGCCAACAATAACGGGCTTAAGCCGATGCATGCCGTTAGCATTGGCACAACACAAAGCAGATATCTGTTGCTTGGAGAGCTTGTGGCCAGGTACACGCTTCTCCGTCTCCTCTGTTAGAGTGTTCGTAGGCAAAGAGCGATAGAATAAACCAGTATCGTTAGCACTGTAGACTTGACTGAGAGTGAGGCCCTCCCTGTCAATCAAGCGCTTCACCTTGTGCTGAAACTCCTCTACTCCATCCTCGTTGGCGTCCAAAGCTTCGCCATGAGACTTACAGTTGGTAAGGCCATGTCGTAACTTGAACGCGAGGGGCCAACCCTTGGATGCCTTGAAGTCTAGGGCGTCGTGATGCCTTGAGAACTTCTCAGCAGCAGCCTTCAGCTCTGTGCCACACACCAGCAGCACGTTGCTGTCGATACCAAATCAACGTGGAGCAGTCGACTTCAGCATACATGGGAGTAAACATCATCTTCCTCTCCACGTTGCGTTTGCTTTTCGACAAGAAGTCAGCCGTGTACAGTAAACCCTCACTTTATCGCGGGGTTATGTTCCAAAGGCACCCGCGATAAGCAAAAATCCGCGATGTATCGACGCTACCCCTAAAATGGCTATTTATTGTCTATTAATAAGAAAAACCAGTACAGGTACTCACTGATGATGAATGAGACGAATTGATGATGATGATGATCATGAAGTTCAGTACAAGGTGTATATTAGTTGTGCAGCTATTGAGAGGGCGCCTATGACGACATTTCTGCGGGTGGTGAGCGAAACGTAAGTGCGGGAGGTCGGTCTACCATGCACCACACAGTTAGTTTGAATCCGATGGTCGAACCATGCGTGACTTGCAAATCATTATTTGTGGCTTATTTTTCTGCCTTCCAGTGATTGCTTGCCTTGTCTGTCAACATAGGGCCTAAGCGTTGTGCTAGTGATGCATGTGGTAACACACCAAAACGGACTAGTAAAGTGATGCTGCTGACAGAGAAAGTAAAAGTGTTGGACAAACTTAAGGGAGGAATGTCGGCGACAATTCTCTGTCAGGACGATTCCCCGTCATTTATTTACATACCAGTTTATTTAGCAAGTACAGTACACTAGTTTTTTACTTATATGAGTTATAAAATCCCGCTGAAAATTAGTTATTAAAGTATTAATTAATCAATAATAAGTATATTTATAGAAAGACTGGGAATCATCCATGTTTTGATGGTGAATTGACTTGATGGTGAATTGTCTCTGAACCGTGTGTTTGGGGTGAGTCAACTGTTCTTACAATAAAGAAGACAGAACGTAGCATACGGGACTAAACGGGAGTCAGTGTGGGCTACTGCACCAGACTGTGATGAAGTGTCTCCACCTATGCCTGTGAACTGGCTCAGAACCGTATGTTTGGGGTGAATGAGTCAACTGTTTGGACAATAAAGAAGGCAGAATGTAGCATATGGGAGGCAGTGAGAGTTTGTGCATCAGACTGCTGAAGTGTCTCCACCTACGCCTGTGCTTGTCAGGTAAACTGGGAGGTGCGGTATGGTGGTGCGGTGCGGTCCTGCTCCTCTCTTTGAGGAGGGCGCGTCGGCAGCAGCCAATCAGCGGCAAGTAAAAATGTAAAGCGTGTTTGGATTGGCTACTGGTAAGGCTCCAGCCAATTGTGTGCCACCTACCAATGAGTCTGGGTATTTCCTCACCCCACGCCACGATTTCGCTTGTATTTTATCAAATATATTAGCCGATTTTTAACTATTATTTTAATACAGCTATTAATATTTTAGAATAAATAAAGATGTAAAATACCATAAACATATCCATTTCAGAATACAGTACTGAAAATAAAGATGTAAAATATGTACTGTACCCTAAAAATAGCCGTAGTAGGCTTTGTGGAAACAGCGATGAGGCAGGGTTTCCCGCAATGTAAAAATAGTTAGGTTCCAATGAAAATCCCGCGATAAAGTGAACCGGCAATATCTGAACCGCATTATAGCGGGGGTTTACTGTACTGCATGAGTTTGTCGTGGGATCTCTTAATATCAAACAAAGTAGATCGGGCCAGGTTGAATTCACGAAGGATGCGTGAGGAAGACCATCCCGCATCCACCAGGTCCAATATCTCCCTCTTCTTCTCCAGAGTCAAAACCACTCTCTTCCTCGTCTCAGGCAGCGGGGCCATCATCACACACACTAATAAGAAGCATGAAAGCAGCAGGAGAGCCTGCAGCAGGTAAGGCATCACCACAAAAGTGAGCACGTGGGCGGCCATGATCACGAGCATACACTCACAACAAGAGATGGGCGGTAAGTGGGGAGGATGCAGGGGCACTCTAGCGGACGGCGGTGTAACACAGCTGGCCCGTGCCGTGTGCGCCAAGTTCAAATTACGGGTGGGAAAAAGTCGGATTTTTTCCAAATTTTTGGCGGTTTTTGGCCCATTTTAGGAATATTGGATCCCAGCATCACAATATCCGGTAAGTGGGGATGTCCGGCAAGTGAGCGACCGGATAGTACGGGGATTACTGTATACATATCTATGTATGTATTATATATATATATATATATATATATATATATACAGTATATAGACTACGTGTGTGTGGATGAGCGAATGAGAAGACAAGTGTTGGATGCAAGGGTGTGGAGAGGGTGATGGCTGCAAAGAAAGTGGTTGAGGAGGCGAAGGGGAAGACAGGAGGAAACAGCTCCTGTGAGAAGAGTGGAGAAATTGCAAGATAGTGAGAAGAGGACAGAGTATAAGAGCATAGTGGAAGAAAGATTGGGAAGGTATGAGCTAGAGCAGATGGAAGGGGTGGAAGACGTATGTAAGATATTCACGGAAGAGATAAGCGCAGCGTGTGAGGTGGTTTGTGGAGTGAGGAGGAGATGCAAGGGTGTGCAAGGGACAGCATGGTGGAATGATGAGGTGAAACGAGCTGTGGAACAAAAGAATAAGGCATATGGTGAATGGTTGGCGAGTAGAGGTAGGGGAGAAGATGAGAGAGAGAAGAGAGAGGTATATGTGAGCAGGAGAAGGGAGGTTAAGAGACTGGTGAAGGAGAGTAAGAAGAAAGTGGATGAAGAGTTTGGGAGGAATCTGAGTGTGAAATGGAGGGAGAGTAAGAAATTGTTTTGGAAGGAGGTAAAGAAAGTAAGGATGTGTGAAAGGGGAAATAGTAGGGGAGTGAAAGATAGGAATAATAGATTGTTGGTAGAGAAGAGAGAGAAATTGAGGAGATGGAAGGAGCACTTTGAGGATTTGTTGAATGTAGAGAGTGAGAGCAGTGTGAGTATAAGTGGTTGGGGAATGGCTGGGAGAAGAAGAGATGAGAGGAGGGAGGAAGAGATCAGTAGGTCGGAAGTAGTGGAAGCGATGAAGAAGATTAAGCTGGGAAAGGCCCCAGGAATTGATGGAGTATGTGGTGAAATGCTTAGGTATGGGGGTGAGATTGTTGTGGAGTGGATATGGAAGTTGTGTAGATTGGCTTGGGAAGAGGGAAGGGTTCCAGAGGACTGGAAATCAGGTATAATTGTTCCTCTGTACAAAGGAAAAGGGAGAGAGAAGTATGTGGTAACCATAGGGGTATTTGCCTTCTTAGTGTGACTGGTAAAATATATGGTAGAATACTCATTGATAGGGTTAGGCATATGACAGAGGAGCTAGTTGGAGAAGAACAAGGGGGATTTAGGAAGGGAAAAGGGTGTGTAGATCAGATATTTGTTCTAAGATGTTTAGTGGAGAAGTATCTAGAGAAGGGAAGGAAAGTGTACGCTGCCTTCATGGACTTGGAGAAAGCTTATGACAGAATAGATAGGAAAGGTATGTGGAAGGTATTAAGAATATATGGAGTGGAGGGGAAATTGTTGAGTGCTGTGAAGAGTATGTACGAGGGAGCTAGGGCTACGGTGCGAGTGGATGGTGAGCTGAGTGAGTTCTTTGATCTCAATGTGGGACTGAAACAGGGGTGTGTAATGTCTCCATGGCTGTTTAATATATATATGGATGGGGTCGTAAAGGAGGTACAAGGTAGGGCAGTGGATGTGGGGTGGCCCTAACGAATGAGGGTGAGATTTGGAAGCTTCCGGTGTTGCTGTTTGCTGATGATACAGTATTGTTGAGTGAAGATGAATGGGAGTTGCAAGGTTTGGTGAATGAATTTGGGACAGTGTGTAGGAGGAGGAAGCTGAAAGTTAATGTAAACAAAAGTAAAGTTATGGTGTTTGAGAGGAATGAAGTCACAGAGTGTGCAGTGAGGTTGGATGGTGAGGATATGGAGAATGTGAGTGCATTCAAGTACTTGGGTAGTGTGATGAGTAAGGATGGAACTTTGGGGGATGAAGTGCGTGAAAGGGTACAGCAGGGAAGGAAGGTTGTAGGCATGCTGAAAGCAGTGATGAGAAATAGGGAAGTGAGTATGGAAGTTAAGAAGTCTCTGCATGATGGTATTGTGATCCCTACCCTGACGTATGGAAGCGAGGCGTGGACCTTGCAAGAGGGGAACAAGTCAAGAGTGAGAGCAGTGGAAATGAGTTACTTGAGAGGAGCATGTGGAGTGACATGGAGGGACAGGTTGACGAATGAAGAAGTGAAGGAACGTTGTGGGGTAGATGTGGATGTGGTTGAAAAGATTAGGAGAAATACACTGAGGTGGTTTGGACATGTGGAGAGGATGGAGAGTGAAAGACTGACTAAGAGGGTGTATGTGGGTGAGGTGGAGGGAGGGAGAGGGAGGGGTAGACCGAGGATGAGGTGGAGGGATGGAGTTGAGAGGTATATGAGGGAGGGGGGGGTGAGTTGGGGGGAGGGGAGTCAAATGGTGGGTGACAGAGTGACTTGGAGGCGTTTTGTCTGCGGCCACCCTTTGCGGGATTAGGGCGTCGGGCTATAGATAGATAGATAGATATATGTATACTGTATCTATAAATATATTCAGTACTCCATTGATATAACGTACTAACTGGTATCAGACCCTTGACACTAAGGGTGATAGTTCGTTAAAGTTGAACACCGTGCTGCTAAGTAATTTCTCAGGCATCAGGGCATTCAGCAAACAAAGACTGCTAAATACAGAGCATAATTCGGCTGTACAGCCATACACAGTAACATACAGTTACATCTAGATGGCTCATTTCCTCAATAAATGCTATAGTTATGGCTCCTCTCACGATGCTGGTCACCAAGAGACTGATACAGCATTCTCCAGGATGCCTAGTAGTGTGTGTGTGTGTGTGTGTGTGTGTGTGTGTGTGTGTGTGTGTGTTTACCCATTTGTAGTATACGGGAATTGAGCTAAGCTTGTGTTGTCCTGTCTCCATATCTATATTTATCTAGTCTAGTTTTAAACACATGAATGTTTTTTTGCCTGCACCACCTCGTCGTCTAAGTCGTTCCAAATACTTATGCTCCTATTTGGGAAACTGAACCTTTTAAGATCATTAAGACATCTACTTTTCCTCAACTTTAAGTAATGACCTCTTGTTCTTTCACCATCCAGCACAAAAAGGTCCTCTCTATCCACCCTTTCCAATTCTCTTACATTTCTAAATATCATAATCAAGTCAACTCTTTCCCTTCTCTCGTGCAGTGTTGGTAACTTCAGTTTTTCCAATCTCTCCTTGTAGGTCAGTTCCCTTAAGCATGGTATTATTCTCGTTGCCATCTGCTAAACCCTCTCTAGTTTATTAATATGCTTCTTCAAATGAGGTGACCATATCACAGCCACATACTCCAGTCTTGGTCTTATCATGGTCACTATCAACTCCCTCAGCATTTCCTTGTCCATATAATTAAAAGCCACTCTCATGTTGGTCAGTAATCCATAAGTTCCTTCAATGATTTTGTTTATATGCTTTTTTGGTGACAAATCATCCTGAATAATTACTCCCAAATCTTTCTCATCTTTTCTTTTACTAATTATCTCATTGCCCATTTTATATGTCTAGTGTGGTCTTTTTTCACTCATTCCCATTTCTAATACATGACACTTCTTGGCATTAAAATCCATTTTCCAAGTCTGACTCCAGCTGTGGAGTTCGTCTAAGTCCTCTTGCAGTTTTTACAACTTATATGTTTCATGATCTTATCATCATCTGCGAACATACTCCTGTAACTATTCAAACCCTCTGGCAAATCATTTACATATATCAGAAACATTATTGGGGCTAAGACAGAGCCCTGAGGTACGGTACTCCACTAGTCACATTTCACCATTGTGACACCTTGTCTCTTATGATTGTTCTCATCTGCCTTCCTATCAAAAAATCTCCCATCCACTTTAAAAGTTTCCCATGCACCCCTCCAAAGGTCTTCAACTTCCACAGCAGTCTCCTACTGGGCACCCTGTCAAATGCTTTCTTGAGATCATGGTAGACACAATCTGCCCATCCCCCTCTCCCTTGTATGACAACTATTACCCTACTGCAGAAACTTAATAGGGTAGTAACACATGATCTTCCTCCCCTAAAACCAAACTGTCTTGGTGTTATCACTTCATTTTCTTCTAAATGCTTTATCCATCATTTTCTAATAATTTTCTTGCAGATTTTTACAAACAACACTAGTAAGTGATACAGGTCTGTAATTGAGTGGATCTTCCCTATCTCCTTTTTTGAAGATTGGCACAATACTTGCTCTATTCCAATCTTTAGGTAACTGTCCATATTCCAGTGAGGTCTTGATGATGATATAAACAGGCCACATTAACTGGTCTGCACATTCCTTCAGGATCCATCCAGCCACACCATCTGGTCCCACTGCTTTTCTCACATCCTAATCCCTCATCAGCTGCAGCACCTCATTCACGTCAACTGTAATTTTTGCCATTCCCGTCATCCTGGGTTCCATTTCAGGTTCCCTAAATTCCTCTTCCAACACACAAACTAACTGCAGCTTGTTGCTCATTATTTCACACAATTCTACTTCTCTTTCTTAAGTCTCATCTCCATCCCTCAATCGTATTATACTGTTCTTAACTTTCATTTTACCATTTACAAACTTATAAAGTAGTTTGGCTGTTTTTTACATTTGGTTAAAATATCTTTTTTGCATTTCCTTTCTTTTTCTCTCTGCACCCTGACATATTCCTTTCTTACCTGCTTGTACTCCCCCCAGGCCCTTTCACTATACCTTTTTCTCACTTTATTTCATGCTCTTTTTCTTGCCTCATGTCTCATTCTACATCTGTTGTTAAACATTCTTTCTTCCTTGCCATAGCTGCAGAAAATTTTGGGACATACTTACTAACTCCTGTTTTATACACTTCTATCAAAAACCCATATGTCTCATCAACATTTGTGATCATATTCATTTTACTCCAGTCTACATTTTGAACAAAGTTCCTCAGTGAATCAAAGTCTGCCTTCCCATAATTGTATCTATTTTCTCTGCGTTTTTCATCTCTTTTCTCCTTCCCTTACTCCTGCCACTTCCATCTCAATAACCAGATGATCACTTTTACCAAAGGGGCATTGGTAGGTTAAGTTCTTCACATCATTTGGGTCCTTTGTGAATACTAAATCGAGCCTTGATGGTTCGTCGTCACCCCTAATTCTTGCATTTTCTAAATCGAGCCTTGATGGTTCGTCGTCACCCCTAATTCTTGCATTTTCTTTAATTGAGTAAACATGTTTTCCATCACCTATATATCCATCTATTTATTGCCAGACGTCTTAATCCCATACGGGGTGGCCACAAACAAATTGCCTCCACGTCGCCCTGTCCCCCGCCATTTCACTGCCCTGCTCTCAACTCACATCCCCCTCTCTCATATACCTCACCACTCCATCCCTCCATCTCATCCTCGGCCTCCCCCTCCCTCTCCCCCCCTCCACCTCACTCACATACACATTCCTTGTCAGTCTCCCATCACCAATTCCATTAATTTATTTCTCTATGATTCCTCACTGTTCCCAGCATCCATACTTTCCCAGTCAACTTCTCTACAGTTAAAACCTCCCATTATTACTATTCTCTTTCTTCATTCAATTAACGTCTTTCTTTTAATAATGGATTCTCTTATTAACTGTTCATAATCTTCTTTTGTCCATGCCCTAGTTTGGGGGGCATATAAAATACTATTACATCTATTTTTTTCTCCATAAATGTCCTCTATTTCATTTCCCAAAAGTTTAGCCATGGTATTTTCAATTTCCATATTTTTTGCTCTTAAGTCATTATGGGTTAAAATCATTATACCTCCCCTAAACTTGCTTTCTCTATCCTTCCTCCAAATATTATAATTGTTCCATCCAAATAATTTTGTCAATCTCTGTGGGCAATTTAGTCTCCACCAGGCAAACAATTTCAGGTTTATTTTCATTTATATAGTCTCCAATTTCCCCTTTCTTTGATATTAACCCACCTACATTACTATACACGATACTTAGATTTACTGCACTGGTTTTATCTTTACTCATTCTTCCCTTTTCCGTATTCATATCCATCCCCCTTCTTTCCTTCACTTCTAGTTCCTCTCATACCACCTCCTTACTTTCATATCCATCACTGTCCAAAAAAAGTTTTACATTCTTCCTCTGTTCTCTTGTCATTTATTTCCTTTACTTGTTCCTTCAAAGATTTTAACACTTCTCTTTCTTCTTCATTCAAATCTTTTCTCACTATGATATTTTCCATCGCTGCCTCTTTACTTAGTTTCCAGGTCACTTTAACCCTTTCTGGTCTCAAATAGGTCCCATCTTTTTTTTTTTTTAAGTCAAGGTTTGCAAATAAAGAAAAAAATATCATTCATGCACAAGGAAGCAATACACATCTGCCTATAAAACATCACAGCGCTACTCACTATACAAGTGCTGCAAAAATTATGGGAAGTTGCGGAGCAAGTGGTGTGTGGTAGCGTATGAGTACTGCCATCTCGGTGGGTAGGTGATTTCTTGGTGCGTAGGCAACATGATAGCATTGTTAGTTTCCATGTTTTTCCATAAAAAAACAGTGTACTAATATATGTACATTATATCTCACGTGATTTGTGAATGATTCTTGAGATGTTTTCTTTACAAAAAACAAACTAAACAGTTACAAGATCCATATAAAACTATCACTTACTAGTAACTACTGATTATTTTACTTTGCTCTTATATTGCTTAGTACTATCAAAGGCTGTGGGGGTGACGACATGGGGGTATGCCTATGAGCTTGCCTTATGTATGTACATATGTTTATTTTATTGTTGCTAACTCATCATCCTGTGTACTTACAGGCAGCAACAGAGACTGATAAAATATTAATTATTTCTCAAAATTGACGGTGTTATAAGTATAACCAGGAAATGTGAGAATCTCATGAAATATAAATCAGAAAAAAGTATGGAGACACTAGCAATCATTTGTCAATGAAAAAGGCAACACTCGCTGCACATGTATGTCTGCCTGGTAACAAATACATTCATGGTACGTGTATTAAAGGCTACAGAAACAACCTTAGAAACCTAAAATCATAAATCTGTAATTATTTTCCCTCAATCAGACATTCTGACACCCAGGAAATGAATAAATATTGAGACATACAACACGAAAATCTCTTGCTTGCCTGTGACACGGCAGCTATGTGCATAGGAGGGAGGCAGGGGATGGGGGATTAGAGGGAGAGTGGAGGGTGGAGGGTGGGAGGTAGAGGGGTGAGGAGTAGGTGGGAGGTAGGGGAGTGGAGGAAGAGGGATATGAAAGGGAGGAGGAAGGTGAGAGCTACGTATCCTCCAGAGCAGTAAAAATATATTGCAAACAATATTCTTTTGCTAAATGAACTGTCTGATAACAAAATAGTACAAAAATATTGCCAGATCAACAGTATAATAAAACCAATACAGGTATGTGCAACCCAACCCCCCACCATGATTATCTCTTCCCAGACGGTTTAAACTAAAATATTGTGATCTGTGCATGCCTGGTGGAAGCAGAGGGGTCTGGGGAGCGGCTCGTATCCTTATTTCATTCACCAGCCTCATGCAACAGTTTTCATTCATGCCTAAATATGCAGCCACGGAAGTGGCTAGGAGACCCCTACCGAGAAAGCCACTATAGTGGCCAGGAGACCTGAAAGGGTTAATTATATCGTTTACTACACTTTCTGATGACAGCTTAACTCTCACTGGTCTTGCTTCCCCTTTCTTATACGGCCCTATCCTCCTCACTTCCTCAATTTCATTTTCCCACTTGTTTCCTTCTGGATCAATCTTGCCAAATATTTTTCTCACCTGATTCATGTCTCTCTTAAGTCTCACAGATCTAACCTTTTCTTTCTTCTCCCTGTTTCCAAATATTACCACATCTGTGAGCGCATTCAAGTACTTGGGGTAGTGTGATGAGTAAGGATGGAACTCTGGGGGATGAAGTGTGTGAAAGGGTACAGCAGGGAAGGAAGGTTGTTGGTTCACTGAAAGCAGTGAGGAGAAATAGGGAGGTGAGTATGGAAGTTAAGAAGTCACTGTATGATAGTACTGTGATCCCTACTCTGACATATGGAAACGAGGCGTGGACCTTGCAAGAGGGGAACAAGTCAAGAGTGAGAGCAGTGGAAATGAGTTACATGAGAGGAGCACGTGGAGTGACATGGAGGGACAGGTTGACAAATGAAGAAGTGAAGGAATGTTGTGGGGTGGATGTGGATGTGGTTGAGAAGATTAGGAGAAATACACTGAGGTGGTTTGGACATGTGAAGAGAATGGAGAATGAAAGACTGACTAAGAGGGTGTATGTAGGTGAGGTGGAAGGAGGGGTAGACCGAGGATGAGGTGGAGGGATGGAGTTGAGAGGTATATGAGGGAGGGGGGGGTGAGTTAGGGGAGGGTAGTCAAATGGTGGGTGACAGAACGCCTTGGAGGCGTTTTGTCTGCGGCCACCCTTTGCGGGATTAGGGTGTCGGGCTATAGATAGATAGACTGTTCCTTTCTGCAGTTTCTCTCACTATTTCCTCTTTTTTCTTCACTATTTTCACTACATTTTCTTCCATTTTTTTCTTGTTCATTTCCCTTTCTTCCTGAATGATTTCCCTTAAGCTGACCTCTTCTTTCTGTTCTTTTTCCACATGTGCCCACTTTGCCTTTTGCTCTTCTAACACACTACTCACCTTCTCTGTTTTGTTACTGCTCTCATCTAGTTTTCTCCTAATTCGATATTTTCTCGTTTCAAATTCTCGATCTCCTGGTTCGCCGTCTCACTGGCCTGGATCAGACTCTGCATAGTATTCTCGGTATTTTCAGGAATGTTTCTTAAAACACGATCCTCCACTTTCATTTCTAGTTCACTAATCCTCATAATCAATGTTTAAACCAAATCCATCACATTTGTTTCCCTATCAAATCCTGGAAATTCAGGTTCCTTGATGTTTACATTGTCGGCCATGTTTGAGGTTGGTTACAGTACTAAACAGCTGTTACCAAAAATACAATAAACATTCATGTACACTCACTGACAACAGGTCTTTACATTTTTGGTAGTCTATATTAACTTACAATACTTTAAACTTGAGATAAGACCAGGGGGGACAGGACAAGCATAAAGTAAAACCTCTACAACTCGGCATAATACATGTGCAAGCCTTGCCGAGTTAGCCTATTTGCCGAGTTGTAGGGATGAACTTTAAGTTCCCCCCTCCAGCACGCACACAAAAAAAAAGGAAAAAAAGGGAAAAAAAGAAAAGAAAAAAAAAAGTTTTTACAATAAACAGTAAAAGCTGCCTTACCATGATTCCATGCAGTTGTAGAGTGTATTCCAGCCATGGAGGAGGACTTTTGGTAGTTTTGGGGGGTGTTAAGGGGGCTCAAGATCACTTTTGGGCACACCATTACTGTATTGTACTTGACACTGTACATAAAGCACAATTAACACTACTGTATAAAGGCCATTACTGTAATGTATTTATCACTTGTACTATACTGGGGAACCAAACACCTAAACATTACTGTACAGAACTTGTTCACTAAACACTGGGGCAGCACTGGGAGATGCCATGGTTAGCTTCAGCAGGTACAATCCACTTAACAGTGCGTAACACTTAGTCACAAGCAGAGCGAGTGAGGAGAGAATTCAACACAGGCGGCGGACGAAGGCAAACTGGCCCACATGTGGCGCGCAACAGGCTTTATTTACATCCCCAAGCACACGTGATGCCAGGTTACTCTTGCTGAATGTCGGTACAACTCGGCATCTTACCGAGTTGGGGGGATTTTTGCCGACTCTCTTCCTCTCACGTGCGCATTTTTGGGAATTTTTCAATTTTGATTTTTTAAATTAATATTTTGGAGCCTTCCTGAGTTGTAGAGGTTTCCGATTTGAAGGATGACGAATTGTAGAGGTTTTACTGTAATTCCTGGAAACTACTTAAGGTTTGCAGCAGTGGTTGAGAGGCGGTTAAGACACGTCCATTCACTCTGGATGGTCCACTGTGTGTGTGTGTGTGTGTGTGTGTGTGTGTGTGTGTATTTACCTATTTGTATTTACCTATTTGTAGTATACAGGAATTGAGCAATGCTCGTGTTGTCCTGTCTCCATATCCACATTTATCAAGTCTACCTTTACACACATGAATGTTTTTCTCATGCACCACCTCTTTGTCTAAGTCGTTCCAAATATTTAAGAATATACCTAATTGTGATATACACGGAATGTACTATGCTCGTGGGTTTCCGTCGCTGTTTCTCAATAAGTCGAATTTAACTTTAAACTCGTTTAAGTTTTTAGACTGGACGATCTCTTTGTCCAGGCTATTCCATAAGTCTATACTTCTGTAAGGAAAGCTATATTTCTTGATATCCTTCAAGCAGCTTGACTTTTTCAATTTCATTCCATGTCCTCTTGTTGCTCTCTTATCCCATACAAACAGATCTTCTTTGTCAATTTTATCTACTCCCATCATGGTCCTGAACACCGCAATCATGTCTCCCCTCTTTCTCCTTTCCTCTAACGAAGGCAAATCCAGTTTTTCCAGCCTCTCTCTGTATGACAGGTCTGTCAGACTGGGGACCATCTTGGTTGCTGTTCTTTGTATTCTCTCAATCTTGTTTATATCTTTCTTTTTGTGTGGGGACCACACTACCGCTGCATATTCTAACCTGGGGCGGATCATGGCCACTATCAATTTTTTCATCATTTCCTCATCCATATAATGAAATGCTACTCTTATGTTAGTCAAGAGCTTATAAGACTCTCCAACTATCTTGTTAATGTGCTTTTCTGGTGACAAACTATCTTGGACCAGCACTCCCAAATCTTTCTCTTCTCTCCTTTTTGTGATTAATTCATTACCCAAAAAATAATTCAGTGATGGTCTCCTGGTACTTTTACCCATTTCCAATATTTTACATTTCTTTACATTAAATTTCATTTCCCACGTCCGGCTCCAATTGTGTATCCTATCCAAATCCTCCTGCAGTATTTTACAATCCTCCTCAACCTCTATCTTCCTCAAGATCTTTACATCATCAGCAAACAGACTCGCATAACTGTTCACTCCATCTACCATATCATTTACGTAAATCAGGAACATTACTGGCGCCAACACTGAGCCTTGAGGGACTCCACTTGTTACTTCCCTCCATCCAGACATCTTTTCCTTTATTACTGTCCTCATTTGTCTGTCTCTCAAAAAGTCTCTCATCCATTCCAGAAGTTTCCCCTTTAGTCCTCCTATATATTCTAGTTTCCACATTAGTCTCTTATGAGGTACCTTGTCAAAGGCCTTCTCTAAGTCTAAGTACACACAATCCACCCAACCATCTCTCTCCTGTACCACATCAATCGCTCTTGAGTAAAAGCTCAACAAGTTTGAAACACATGACCTTCCACTTCTGAATCCAAACTGACATTCGGCCAAAATATTCATCTCTTCCAGATATTTTATCCATCTGTCTTTCAGGATTCTCTCACACAATTTTGCGACCATGCTGGTTAGAGACACTGGTCTATAATTCAGGGGTTCTTCCCTGTTTCCTCCCTTGTAAATTGGTACCACATTTGCCCTCTTCCATTCTTTTGGCACTTTCCCCTCTTCCAGTGAGCATACAATTAAGCTGTGAAATTTATCCGCCAGTTGTTCTCTGCATTCCTTCAGTACCCAATTAGAAATTCCATCAGGTCCTGGGGCTTTCCTTACATCTTGAGTTTCCAGTAATTTATACACTTTCTGCACCTCCACTTTTATATCTTTCATCACCGGAACATTTCTAATCACTCCCTCCCCTTCCACAAGCTCCTTTTCTTTAGTGAAAACTGACTGGAAACGTTTGTTCATTATTTCTGCTTGCATTGCCGCATCCTTAAAGACCTCCCCATCTACTTTCAGCTTGGTGATTCCTTCCTTTTGTTTCAGTTTGCCATTAACAAATCTATAAAACAGTTTGGGTTCATCCTTGCATTTGTCAATTATACCTTTTTCAAAATTCCTTTCTTCTTCCCTACGTATTCTTGTGTATTCGTTTCTTGTTCTTTTATATTCTTCCTTTGTTCTGTCATTACCTCTCTTTCTCCAATTGTTCCACGCCTTATCTCTCTCTTTTTTGGCTATCATACACCTTCTATTAAACCACTCCTTTTTCCTGTTTTCTTTCCCTCTTACTCGTGTGTGTGTGTGTGTGTGTGTGTGTGTGTGTGTGTGTGTAGGGTCACCATGCTGGTCACTGTTTCCTACACGTCCATTCTTTTACCGAACAAAATTCGTTAAATGAACATAATGTTTGGCCAGCTCGAGGTGGTTGTTAAAACCAAAATTCATTAAATGAAGGTTCAGTATGTCAAAAGTTTACTGTATATATATATATACAGGTAAGCCCTAAATTCACGCGAGGGTTAGGTTCCCAGACCCTTCGCGTATGTGGTAAATTCGCGTATATGTTCTGCCCTTGCCCTTGTGTGCACATAATTACGCATGTCTATATGTATATTACATCTGAATAATACTGTTTTTGCACTACATACACCTTATAAACTAGCATAAAGTATTAAAAACAACAAAAATGTAACAAATTTAAAACTGAAACCTGACAAGCACAGGTGTAGGTGGAGACACTTCAGCAGTCTGGTGCACTAGCCCTCACTGCCTCCCGTATGCTACATTCTGCCTTCTTTATTGTATGAACAGTTGACTCATTCACCCCAAACATGCGGTTACAAGACAATTCACAGGCGGAGGTGGAGACACTTTAACAGTCTGGTGCACTAGCCCTCACTGTCTCCAGTATGCTACGTTCTCCTTCTTTATTGTATGAACAGTTGACTCACCCCAAACATACGGTTCTGAGACAATTCACCATCAAGTCAATTCACCATCAAAACATGGACAATTCCCCGTCATTCTATTAATATACTTATTATTAATTAATACTTTAATAACTAATTTTCAAGGGGATTTTATAACTCATAAAGTAAAAAACTAGTGTACTGTACTTTCTGAATAAACTGGTATGTAAATAAATGACGGGGAATCGTCCTGACGGAGAATTGTCACCGACATTCCTCCCTGAAGTTTGTCCAACACTTTAACTTTCTCTGTCAGCAACATCACTTTACAAGTCAGTTTTGGTGTGTTACCACATGCATCACTAGCACTACACTTATGCCCCATGTTGACAGACAAGGCAAGCAATTACTGGAAGGCAGAAAAATAAGCCAAAAATAATGATTTGCAAGTCATGCATGGTTCGACCGTCGGATTCAAACTGACCGTGTGGTGCGTGGTAGACCGATCTCCCAGGCTCCCACACACACACACATACATATATGTGTGCACACGGGCAGCAGGTAGACATTTTTTATATTTTATTTATTTCTCTTGTATATTGAAATTACTTATTTGAATACTATAATTTTGTTTTAATTATTGTACGAAAAATTCGTGGATAACTGAAATCACGTGAAAAAAGTTCGCGTGAATTAAGGGATAATCTGTATATATATATACAGTAAAAGTCCAATATTTCGGCATCCAATTCCCCGGCAAATCTGACATTTCGGCAGTTTTGAGAAATAGTCCCATTTACGAAAATCTCCGATCGTTCGGCAGATTCTCCGATTTTTTTCGTCAGTCTTGAAATTCTCCATGAGGCTCGCCAGCTAGCTACCCGCCTTTACCCGCCTTAGTGAGTGAGATAGTGAAAGTGATGGAACGAGTCTACCACTGCCATGAAGCTCAGAGGCTAGCTCTTTCTCCTATAGCATAAAGAGAGGACAAACATGTAGTGAGTCTAGCATGGGAAAGAGAATCTGTTTCGCCATTCTTCCGCCATTCTTCCGAGTTGTTGTTGTGCTGCTGCCGACTTCTCTTGATTCTTCTGTGTGCTTTGTGAACTACGTACCGAAATACCTCTGAAATTACTATTCGAATGTGCTGGGGACTTCTTCCAGCAGTAGCAGACTCAATCAACCCCTTCTATTGTACATATGTAAATAAGGAACCTACTATAAGTTTAGGTAAGTGCATGTGAACTTGTAGGCCTACTGTACCATTACATTTATATACAGTATGTTCACTAATTTCTTTATTTTTCATATTCATGTACAGAGATAGCCCGATTATCCGGGCTATATGGTGTTAAGGGGTGCCTGATTAATCCGAAAGCACGATTAATCCGGAAACACAAGTACTGTACTGTTAGACTGATTTATTTACCGGTAAATGTACACTTAAGTACCAGAAAGACCTTTCCAGTTCAATGTATATTTCTCCAGCTTGTTTCAGTATTTTTCAGACTATATTCAGTTCGGTAAGTCACGTTTTCTTACTGAAAGATTTCCTCCCTGTTAGTATCGTCACGTTCTATAGCTGTACCTACGATTGTTTCCAGCACAATGGACGAAACTCATCGTACTCAAATGTGGACTTCGTTTCCCAACTTCCCAACTGAAGATTAGGTTAGGTTACATTATTAAGTGCAGTTAAGCTAGGTTAGACCAGGTTTAAACACTTAGATTAGAACAGTGTCTTCTGCCATTACGTTAACGAATCAAAGAGTCGTCACACCAGAACAGATAAAAACAGCGGGGAAAGATTTAACAAGAAATGTTTATTTACCAACCCAGAAATAATCAGAAAAATATAACAGACTATCAGGATGAACTGATTTGGTAAGGTGCTTTTACTGCTTACAGCAAAGCGTATGTTTACCCCCCTCAAATACTCAATGTTCGTGAGTTCAGAAATTTGTGTACTCCCGTGGCAGACCTCGAAACCATTTTTTCAAAGTTATAAAGTCAGTTTCTTTTTCTTACAGATGTGAAAAGACTCGTCTGGTACACCTGGCTTTTTCCCCTCCTCCCTAAACCCATCTTGTGATTTGTTATGATTCGTGAAAGAAAATTAGGGGGCATGTTACATTAGAATTTAAACAAAGTTAGGGTGCATGTTACTTTAGCATTTAAACATATCGGCGAAAACATCTGGGATGAAAGGACCGCCGAGCTGTTTGGGATGGTAGAGTAGGGTCGTGTAAACATACCAGTGACCTTGGTTCCCTTCCCATAATTGTTCGCAGTTTTTATGGCTCTCCCTAACTTAACGTTACTGACACCGGTACAGTAAAGCATTGTTCAAGGCTAACAGCCATAAGGGGTTAATGGAATACATTATTGTTTGTATCAATACTCTCTTTCACACATACACGAACGAACAAAAGAATGTGCAATAAATGTACACTTAACTGTAAGGAGCAGAAATAACTGTATGCTCTGTCGGTCCGAAATGTGTTGGGAAGCGACATCGAACAATGAATGTGGAACTGAATGCCACCTTACGAGAACACTTGAGATGAAAGTATTTTTCTTATTAGTAAACATAATTGTTCCATTTCGTCCCCTATAATTGTGAAACTCTTAAATTTTCGTCCAAGCATACAGCGTAATAACCTTACCAATTCAATTCATATTCTCTAGTTTGTTTTTGTATTTTTCTAGTTTGTTTTCTTATTATCATAACGTTCCTTAAGCCTTACCTACGTTTGTTTCCGGCATATTGGAAGAAACTTACTCATAATTAGGGTGCATGTTACATTAGCATTTAAACATATCGGCGAAAACATCTGAGATGAAGTGGCAGGCCGCCTGACTGTTTGAGATGGTAGAGGAGGGTCGTGAAAACATACCAGTGACCTTCGTTCCCTTCCCATAATTGTTCGCAGTTTTTTATAGCTCTCCCTAACCCAACATCCCTGACACCGGTACAGTAAAGCATTGTTCGAGGCTGACAGCTATGATGGGGTTAATGGAATGCATTATTGTTTGTATTAATTCTCTCTTTCACACATACAGTACACTTAAGAACGAACAAAAGAGTGAACAGTAAATGTAAGAGGAAGAAATAACAATGCTCTGTTGGTCCGAAATGTGTTGGGAGGCGCGATACCTAACGAAAAATGCAGAACTCAATGCTAACTTACGAGAACACATGAGATGAGTATTTTTTTTTTCTGATTAGCAGACATTCTTGTTTCATTTCGTTCCCTAAAACTAGGAAACCCATTACTTTTTGCCTAAGCATACAGCCTAAAGACCTCACCAATTCACTTCATATTCCTCCAGTTTGTTTTCTGTGTTTTTCTATTTTGAGGGTAGTAAATTACCTTCTCTTGCTGAAAGATTTTCTCTTTTATCACGTTCTTTAAGCCGTACCTACGATTGCTTCGGGCATAATGGATGAAACTCATCGTACACAAAAGTGGACTTAGTTTCCCAATTTCCCAACTGGAGCCCAGGTTAGGTCAGGTTAGGTTAAATTATTAAGTAGTTAAGCAAGGTTAGGCTACGTCAGGAGTAACAGTTGCCTCACCAAACTCCATCCTACCACCCTTGTGATCGAGTTGTGAGCAGGAGGTGTGGGTGGAGGCAGGGTGAGCAAGACTCTCTCTGGTTTATCCATGCCTCTCTCCCTAGAAACTGGATGCTTCCTGTTTAAACCGAAGCTATCGTACGGATAATTCTATGAATTACTATACCACTGAACCATTGGGTCAGGGCCTGGATATACTGAAAGCTGGATAATCGAGCTTCCACTGTATAGTACTGTATTCATTACAGTATTGTACAGTATCAAACAGTATACAGTACTCTCTCCAAACACATTTGTAATGATATGAGTGGTGATGATAGTGTTCACCGAAACATATAAGGTACTGAGTGGGTAGGGTTTTCGATAATTCGGCAATTTTGATATTTCGGCACTTGCCTGGTCCCATAGATGCCGAAAAATCGGACTTCTACTATATATATATATATATATAGATATATATATATATATATATATATACCTGTGTATATATATATATATATATATATATAGGTTAAGAATGCCCTACATGAGTGTGTTACTGATGACACTCATGTATGAGAGTGAAACCTGGGCAGTAAGTGACAGAGCTATCCAGGTTACAAGTTGCTGAAATAACTTTTCTTGAATGACTGCAGGTATGAGGAGGATGGAGGGTGATAAGGAATAGGGAAATTTATGGGAATTATGGATTGTGGAAAGTATTAAGAATACAGGAATCCCTATACTATCCAGATGCCCACATTCCGGACATTGTGGGCCTGGACCTTCGGAACCCAAAAATGGCCAAAAAAGGAAAAAAATCCCCACAAAATCAGATTTTTTTCCCCATCCATAATTTGAAATTGCCGCGCAGCGCAGACAGCTGTTTACACCACAGCCCCTTCACTCCTTCCTTCCTCCCCCCTCCCCTGTCGAGGTTGCCATTTGGTATTTTTCATTACCAACTGCGGACAAATTTGGTAATGAAAAATTCATTTGATAATGAATAAGAATAATGCATTACCAAACAGATTTTTCACATGTATGAGGATACACAGAATGGAGATGGCGGATTGTCTGCTGTCTCCGATTAATCTGCTAGCCTACAGTACATAGCATGAAAATAATCAACATGCTGTTAATTATAAGGAGAGTGATTACATTTATTTCCACTTGTATATATAATTAGTGAAGAATAAATGCTAACTTTATGAATTTGGTAATGAAAAGTTAAATTTGGTAATGAAAACTGAGGAGTGTTGTAAAGTGGCCGAGCTCTGATCCAGCAACCCTGCTCCTCCCTCACCACCAGTTACTGCTTAACTGCGATCACAAGTATATGCTTATTGCAATGGATGGTGTACGTGCTCGTTTTTGTGAATAAACAGTGAATAAACTGCAATACCTCGCCACTAGGCCACAGAGGAATTTACAGTGTTGTGCAGTGGTAAGAAATTAGAATTTAAGGCCGGTTCACACGAGCAAAATCGTGGTCATTTTTTGCCGGAATTCACTTCCTGGTAGAAATTCCGGCCGCTTTTTTCGCCGGAATCGGAGAAAGTAGCCGGGCCAATTTAAATGGAAGCACCGAACAAGGCAGAGCTCTGGGAACGAAGACGAAGACGACATCTTGTTTACACTACTGCCACAACTTACCTCACTTTAGCGTTCATTCCAGTTTGGGTGTATCTGATATAAAAGTATGATTATTTAAGTATGAGTTAAAGGTAATGAGCTGAAGGTAAAGGAGTCTTGTACATGATTTTATGCTTAACCCCTACACCGCGGGCATGTTTACCAATGTTTTGCGTGTGCCGCGGGGTTATTCGGGCTCCGACACACTCTCAAAAAATATTTGCCAAAAATCAGTTATTAGTCCTAGAATATTAAAATTATATATGCTTATGGCACATACCTTCAGCTTTCTCCTGGAATGTTTGTTGAGCCTTCGTCGGTTACCGTAGGACTTGTGGAGACCTCTGAAGTTGGGTAACGAAGTCTCCACTTTACACTTCCCGACAACCCGTAATATGATTACCACAGCCAGATATTAACACTATAAACACTACTCTATGATTTTCAAGTAGATTGGGATCCATACTCCAAAAAAAAAACAACTGTGAAAGCAATGAAAATTACGAGCGCGTCTGACCGTCGCGCTTGCGCTAGTTTGCTCTTGGTACTCTGTCATTTATTATTCATAAAACCCCTCACACTTTATATTTCTATTACTATATAACACTTATATATATCTACAGTCTTTATCCATAAGTTTCCTTCAGTAGTATAAATTTATTGTCCCTGTAGGGATTCCATTTCTTTCAGTAAAATACGTAGCATTCACTTTCTCATCCTGTATACTAGCATTGAGAGTGAATGTCACTTTCATCTTCACTCTCATAACTCAAAGTATTCAGACATGCTAGAGTGAAACTTTCACTTTCATTACTCCTATTCGTATTCTTATAATACTGCTCATTTACATTTCTATTTACGTTCTCTATTTTATTTACATTATTTACATTTCTATTTTATTTACACTGTGTTATGCACTGTCACTTGAAGTAACTTATAAAACTATTTTCCACTGTTTACGTATATTTACTTTCATTACTTTCACTTGCTGTTTACACATTATTTACACATTATTTACAATTCCACTTGCACTGTTTTACTCAATAGAAAGATCGTAGTTACTCTTTTATCAATTGTCAGCCCTTTACCTCTCTCTACACGAGGTTTAGTAGAGGGTAAAGGTCACAGGGCCCTTTGCATGGGGGTGGAAAGGCCCTGAAGCTAGCAAGAGCGAACAGACGTACCCCCACACTGGAAGATGAGAGTGAACTGATAAGGGTGGGCCGGGGTGGAGTCCTACCTAGGGAAATCAGCACTGCCAACGTTTAGCCTCTTGACACAGCTATTTATAGCAATGAAATGATTGGCAGGAAATCTAGACAATACATTATAAATTAGGTAGTTCCAGGTGAATGTAAATATCACTTAGGCTTCTCCCTTCCCTCCTTATATGTATATTTATTACGAAAATAGATTATACGGCATATTTCAAGGGGAAATAGCGAAAATTAGCGAACGAGTGCACATGAAGTGTTTTCAGGTGATAATCAGCCAATTCCAGGTGTATGGCACTCTCACTTACCTTATTTCTTTCTTGTATATATTATTTGGTATCAGAATAGGGCATAGGGCTTATTTCAATGGTTGAAATCAGTGAAAAATCCCAGGGAAGATTAGTTAGCATAGCACGGCCAGGCAGGCGAGAGGATAGGGTAATGGAGGGGGGGTAGGGAGGGGAGTCAAGAATGGGGAGAAATGGCTAAATTGTCAACAATGGATGGGAGTACAGATGAGATTAGGAGTGCTGACTAGTGTTGGACATTGGCAGTACTGATAGATGATACAAGCCCCCACTTGGAAGCCCGGGTGAATTCAAAATAACACAGAATCACAAAAGCGACGCCCCGCGGGACGATCCCTTGCTCCCAAGCGTCACGAAAGTGACGCCCCGCAGTTAAGGGGTTAAGAAAATTTATGCATACGGCCCCTGAAGCCCCCAGAAAGCTGAGTGGCAGTAAAGGCCTATTCACAGGAGCTAAATCGTGGCCGTGAGGGTTCATCTTGAAGTTGGAAAAGTGCAAGAGCTGCACACCCAGTACGAGTACGGTGGTCCATCTTTGTAAACACTGTTGCCGCGTTCCTGCCTCTACAGTCCCCGCACGTGTGAACACCTTGTGGTAAAGACTACATATTATATAGATACATAGATAGATAGATAGAGAGATAGATAGAAGCAGGGAGTCAGATGATGAGAGGTGTTGTGTCTGCGAGAATCGAGCAGTGCTAAACATGCTTACACACTCTGACGCGAGGAATGCTTGAGACAGCGTCTAGTGGCCATATACACACATACACATATGCTCACACACAGGCTACGGGAACTTTCCATCCACGAGGAACACACGTGACACACCCCTGCTACACCAGAATTTAGGAAAGAGCTCAGATGGAGATTAGCCACCGAACAGGCAAGAGAGCAGTAGACAGGCCTCAGAGGAGACAGGTGACGGGAGAAGGGCTTGGCAATTTGAGAGAGAGACAGATAACGAGACAGGGAGGTAGCTACCCGGGACTTATACTCGTCCGTGTGAGAGACTTGTTAATATTTCCAAGACAAATAAAAATAGTCCCATACTATTCTTTACCTCTCCTGTCACTACATGACATTTGGTGGGGAAGCTACTACAAGATATAAAAGCCGCTCGACCACAAGTCTAAAATATACTTCTCTACAAGTAACTACAAAGTCTTTATGACATTTGGTAGCAGCGAACGTATACGAACCTCGTCTACGAATCAACATTAAATTCCTACAAAATATCAAGATTGAAAACAAGAATATCTCTCTCAACCAACAACATAACCTGCTCCTGACGCTTCTCTCCATCCAGCCCCCTCCGTCTCCCAGATCATCATGCTGATGCAGAGGTCAAGAGATCACACGACGCCTTGCAAGTAGCTTAACGACAAACCAGCAAATCTGCGGACATCGTCTCCGAATTAAAAGCAAATTTCTACAAAAGCAACCGAGACTCTACAAGATTAGCTTCAGTTCTACAGTGAATCACTACAAAATCTATAATCTTCAAGTAACTTCAAGCAGCAACAAGAAGAATATAAAACAAAGTAAGTAAAGAAGAGGAAAAAGGACCACAAATACCTTGAGGAAGAACAACAAAACAAACGAAGAGTGAGACACGACTCATAACCACCAGACCTTATCGCTACTCATTCACTCACCACAGCTACCAGTGTGGGAAGCCGACGTCACCATGTGCTGAGACGACAGCACGCCAATCAACCCGCGAAGGACAACGCTATCACCACGTGCAACACCACTCACACCATTTCCCACCACGGTAAAAATTAGTGAGTTACATAGTTACTTCATTCATACAATACACAGTGATAGACAATAAGCTTCTGCACAAACATATAAAACGTGTTGTATACTTACAGCTTAAATACACATACTTACTTCAGTTATCTGCATAACTCAATCACTAAATAATCACCAACAATAAATATTCTACACTGTATATATTCATTCATTTATTATAACATTTATTTACTGCCAAAGAGTGTTACCATTTATACCTACATAAAATACGTGTTTCATACATACAACTATACATTATTACATCTACAAAGTAATAAAGAAAATATTCCATCACAGTTACTCAGTGAGCAATTAATAGAACTGCATTAAACATTTATTAATTAAAACTACCTAGTGGAAACATATAAATTAAGTTACAAGGTAAACTAGAGAGAAAAAAAAAAAAAAATGGCCAACACAAATGCCGTTAGCAAGAGTGAACATCTTCAACACAATCGTGAAGACAATGATTTCCACACAGTGCTGACACACATATTACTCACGATAGGTACAGGTGAACAACAAGTCAGTGTGTATAGTTAATACTGTATATAGTGTATATATATATATTTTTTATATAAAATAACAAAATATGGGACTATATAATATCATTTTCAGTAGTATCTGTGCAATATAAACTAAACTTTAAAAAAGTATCCCAAGGAAATTAGCCAGTAATTATGTAACCATGAACAACATGGAAAAAAGTGTACACAAGCAAAGAGAAACAAACTATGGAAAATCAATACATACAAAAAAAAAAGGAAAAGAAAAGAAAGAAAGAAAAGTAAGAAAGAAAAAAGAGAAATAAAGTAAGATCACATAACAAACAAATGAAAATAAGTGTAAATGTTACTATATATGCCAAAATACCACATAAACTACAAACAAAAAAGCAAATTGTGTCTCCACAAACAAGTGGCATGACACATCATCACTATCATCGACCGCAGCATATGTTAGGACTGCAATTATTACAATTATGTTACACTTATTACAATTATGTAACTACAAACAATATGTACCAATTTATGTGACAGTTGCATTAACAAGATGTAACTTTTATGTAACTTTAACTACAATTATGTAACTACAATCGATATGTAACAATTATGTAACGACAAACGATTGCATTATGTTACACTTTGCCAATTATGTAACAGTTGCATTAACAAGATGTAACTTTTATGTAACTTTAACTACAATTATGTACCTACAAACGATATGTAACAATTATGTAACGACAAAACAGTCGCATTAACAAGATGTAACTTTTATGTAACTTTAACTACAATTATAAGGCCAAGACACTTATGTAAGAGTTGCATTAACAAATGTAACTACAATTATAAGGCCAACACAATTATGCATAAACACAATATTTTGTAACAATTCATAAAATGTTACAATTATGTAGTACCACAATGTTAGTACAATATTATAAGTCATACAATTATAGCACAATTCTGTATTACCAGTATCATCATACAAGTTAGGTGAAATATTAGACATTACTAAAGTGATAATTCTATGTAATGTATAACCTAGCAGTATTACCATTGCACAATTATATGCGTAATATTACTGAATAATCACTATTTACTATGAATAATATATGTATACAATATTCATACAATTATGTTACTTTTACAATATTATGTATTTCACTTAATTAGCTTATAAGTTCATTATAATGTATATATAATATGTATTAATATGTTATGACTATTAAATGTCGATGGTACGCCATTTTCGCGCGACCGAGCAGTGTGGTAAAGACTACATATTATATAGATACATAGATAAATAGATAGATAGAGAGATAGATAGAAGCAGGGAGTCAGATGATGAGAGGTGTTGTGTCTGCGAGAATCGAGCAGTGCTAAACATGCTTACACACTCTGACGCGAGGAATGCTTGAGACAGCGTCTAGTGGCCATATACACACATACACATATGCTCACACACAGGCTACGGGAACTTTCCAACCATGAGGAACACACGTGACACACCCCTGCTACACCAGAATTTAGGAAAGAGAGCTCAGACGGAGATTAGCCACCGAACAGGCAAGAGAGCAGTAGACAGGCCTCAGAGGAGACAGGTGACGGGAGAAGGGCTTGGCAATTTGAGAGAGAGACAGATAACGAGACAGGGAGGTAGCTACCGGAACTTATACTCGTCCGTGTGAGAGACTTGTTAATATTTCCAAGACAAATAAAAATAGTCCCATACTATTCTTTACCTCTCCTGTCACTACATGACATTTGGTGGGGAAGCTACTACAAGATTTAAAAGCCGCTCGACCACAAGTCTAAAATATACTTCTCTACAAGTAACTACAAAGTCTTTATGACAACCTTTCCGGGAGAAATGCCGAAAATCGGCACTTTTTCCCGCAAATCGGCGGAAAAAACGGCCGCGATTCAGCTCGTGTGAACCAGCCTTTAGAGTGCAAAGCATTAACTGTGGAGTGCAAACTGGCAGTTGACACTGGCATGGTGCAATTAACAATGTGCAGTGTTAAACAGTTATAACTCATAGTGCAAAGAATTACTGTAAGTGCTGCACAACATTGGATTACTGTACGTGCTTCAAAAGCATTTTCACCACTGCCAAAGCCTTAGAGAAGGCAGCCACAGACATGCTTTAAGTACCCTGGCTGAGGTACAGTCACTTCTAATTCCTCATTCTTTGGTTCCTTTTCATTTATTTCATGCTTTATGTCCATTATTGGTGTGAATAAGGTCTTAAATAGCTTTAAATAGGTGCTATGCATGTCCGGTAGAGAGTTATATAAGTGGCTATCAAAGTTAGGCTGAGTTAGGGACCTTAAGTTCCAGTCCAGGAGGCTGGGGCCCACTTTCCGGACAGGACCACTTTCTAAACATGCCTTTGGCTCTATTACATCAGATAGTGGAGGGAATACTGTATATGGAGTAGATGGGTAGTTGTTGAATGCTGTGAAGAGGATGTATGAGGGTGCTAAGGCTGCAGTGTGTGTGGATAGCGAACTGAGTGAGTTTTTCTATTTGAAGGTTGGGTTGAAACAGGGATGTGTCATGTCTCCATGGTTGTTCAATCTGTATATGGATGGGGTTATAAAAGAGATACAAGGTAGGTCAGTGCATGTTGGAGTGGTCCTAATGAGAGAGGGCAGTGATTGGAAACTCCCTGTACTGTTGTTTATTGATGATACTGTGTTGTTAAGTGTAGACGAAGGGGAGCTGCAAGGCTTGGTGGATGAGTCTGGGAGAGTGTGTAAGAAACGGAATTTAAAGGTAAATGTAGGGAAGAGTAAAGTTATGGTCTTCAAGAGAGGTGAAGTCAGTGAATGTACAATGAGGATGGATGATGAGAAAATGGAAAATGTGAGTACTTTTAAGTACAGTACCCTCGTGTCCAACACGGTAATAATGTCATGCACAGGTCCCGTGTTGGACCAAAAACGTGTTGGACAAACAACAGAGCTTATGGGGAAAAATGAATTATGTCAGCAACCCTAGGAAAAGTCACCCTAAATACCTACCATAATACCTTTACATATATTGGTACAACTGTAATTATAATAAATGGTGCTGTACTATAAATGATAACTAACCTTTTAGGATAGTGTTGGTGGGCTTGCTGGGAATGGAAGATGGTATCCGAGGCTGTAGGTAGTCCTACTGGGTTCCCGGAGGATGGCTGCTGGCATCACTAGAGGGTAATGGCTGCTGCTCCTCCACAACCTCCCTCATAAATCCTTCGAAATCAAACTCAGAATCACTATCCTCATCCACATCCATGGAAAGTCCTGCTTCTGCCTGTCCTAGCACTCCGTAAGCCTTCACTGCTGCCAGGATCTTGTCTTGGTTTTTTATTATGGTCCTCACGCTGGCTTCATTCATGTCGTAGGCCTTGGCGATGTCCACTTTCCTCTCCCTTTTCTTCTTCCTCTCGATGATTTCTAGCTTGGTAGCCTGAGGGAGGTGCCGCCGCTTCTTGGGGTTCTCAGAAGGCTTCCTAGGCATCGTGAGCAGGATAAAATTCAGTTTCAAGGGCAGAAAATGCAGCGAGAAAAAAGCACCTTTCAATGCAAATTATGCAACTGAGTGGCACTGTGGTAGGAGAAATTTAAATAAAACATCAAGTGAGAGCAGAAGCATTTTTGATTGGGCGACATCATGATCACATCACGATAGTGGGTGGAAGAGGCAACTTGATCAGAAGGTTTGATTGGCTGTCAGCATCACAGGAACGTCCAGTATGACCGTGTTGGACCGGGGGTGATCGTGCTAGAGGCGAACTCTGCGGATTTCGCCCACTTCTCGGAGCTCAGTGCGTGTTATGCTAATGCACCCATGTTACAGTAATTAAACTGTACTAATTTTTGCTCTCCGTGCTGGACAAACGCGTGTTGGATGCAAGGGTACTGTACTTGGGTTATGTGATGAGTAAGGATGGAAGTTTGGACTGTGAAGTGCTTGAAAAGGTACAACAAGGAAGAAAGGTTGCTGGTTCCTTGAAGGCAGTAATAAGAAACAGGGAAGTGAGCATGGAAGTGAAAAAGTTATTACTGTACATGACAGTATTGTGATACCAACTCTGACTTATGGAGGTGAAGCTTGGACATTGTTGGAGGGACACAAGTCAAGAGTGAGAGCAATGGAAATGAGTTGAGAGGAGCCTGTGGAGTCACATGGAAAGACAGACTGACAAATGAGGATGTGAAGGTGCATTGTGGTGTGGATGTGGATGTGATAGGATGCATTAGGAGAAATACACTGAGGTGGTTTGGCCATATGGAGAGGATGGAGAGTGAGAGACTGATGAGGAGAGTGTATATAAGTGAGGTGGAGGGGAAGAGAGGGAGGAGAAGGCCAAGGATGAGATGGAGAAGTATATGAGAGATGGGGTGTGAACTTGGAGAGGGCAGTGAACTGGCGGGGGACAGGGTGACATGGAGGCGATTTGTTTGTGGCCACCCCGTATATGGGATTAAGGCATCTGGCATTAGATAGATAGATAGATGGAATGGATGATATGTGAGTGAGGTGTGGAACTGCTGAGTGGATAACTTGAGGAATATATTGATATGGTATGGGCATGTACAAAGAGTGCACACTGACAGTTGCAAAGGAAAATGTGTTAAGTAGTCCCTCGCCTAAAACCTCACATTACCACAAGTCCCTATTTTCAATGGGGGAAGTGAAGGATGTGGCAAAACCAAATCTTTTCTACATTAATCAGTGTAAAATCAATGGCGTCATCAAATGCTTTATCTGAGACATTAGAAGCACCTTACCAAATCAGTTCTTCTTCCTGATAGTCTGTCATAGTTTCCTGATTACTTAAGAGGTTACTAAACATTTCTTGCAAAATCTGTTTCCCCATTATTTTTTGCCATGTCCCGCTGCGTCAGCTCCTTTGATTTGTCTGTGTAATGGGAGAAGAGACTGTGAAGTGTTTAACTAACCCTAACCTAACCAACTAAACCTAACCTAACCTAGCTTAATTGTAAGTTTACTGGTCAATTTTCAGTAGAGTAATTCACATCACTCGATCCAGGAAATATGACACAATCATATTGTAGTCCATGTTACCGTACTGTATTTTGAATCTATTCCACTATAAATTTATCGGAAATATTTATTTAACATGAAAATCTTATAATGTATTTCATTACTTCAGATCTCCTCCAATGTCTGCCAATAGCCAGCCACAGTTAACGTTCTTAACACGCATTTTTACATTTGAAAGTTGGCTGTCAAATGCAAGTGAGGTTAGGTTGGATTAGGTTAAGTTTTGTTAAATCAGTAAGTTTGCCACTGTTTTGACACAAGATACACTGATGCCTCCAGTTGGAGCAATGGTTGATAAACAACACAGCCAGTCAGTGAGATCGTTGGTAAACATAGCCGTGGGCGGCCTGGCCACTTCCTTAATTACCCAAAAATAGGTATATTTTGCCTTGGGTAGACCTAATTTCCCAAAAGTGATTTCTGACAAAAATTCAAATTCATTTGAATCAAACTAAAATCAACTAGAAAATACATATTTCTTGAAATCGAGTGAACTACCAAAAACTGACTGGCCTACCTATTAATTTAATCAAACCTAACCTAACTTAGCATCCAGTTGAAATGTTGGGAAACGAAAATCAGCTTTGAGTACCGGTACACTGAGCACGACAAACAATCATTGTCAAGACTAGAAAAAAGGAAATATGCTTTTTGTAATAGGGCAGTGAACACTTGGAACAGCCTATCTACTGAAGTAGTTAATTCGAAATCTGTAATAGGAGCTCCTGCAAACTCCTGAAAGTTGCCAGTGTTTGCCGGATCACTAAATAAGCGTGGGGTCACTACCCGCTCCAGAGTTGGTGTACCATCCTTTGAAAAATTCCTATCAGGATTATTACTGATACATAAAGCATTATACCAGTACTATTATCATCTTAGGTATTTTACTGATGCTCTAAGCGAGATTTACGCTGAAAAGTTCTTCACAGAGTTTACGAAAAGCCATGAAAGCTCATTGTGTTTTTGCATTCAGCACATTTTTACCAAGTGTTATGAATCTCAGTTGTTGGAAAAATTTATCATACAGTTTCCAAAGATCGCAATCTTCCATTTGGCAAAACCTGACATGATTCTCTCCCTTATACACTTAATAGTAGTAATAATTGTACTGCTGCAATCTTACGTGGCTGAGATCAGTGACCCGAATTTTTAAAGGCATGGTATTCCTCTTGCTTAGGAAAACATCTCATTTCTGCTACAATCTATTCTTCCACATATATTATACTGTAAAGTGGGGTGACTTCGGACATTTCAGGAAAAAATTTAAACCAATTAAAATAGAGAAATGAATATCTGGTTGTGAAGCAACGTTGGGTCTGGTTAGTACTTGGATGGGTGACCGCCTGGGAACACCAGATGCTGTTGGCATCCCTACGTGTCAAGTGGGGTTGGTGGAGGATTAGTGCCCCTCCCTGTAAAACAATTAACTCTAAGCCCTTGGCCACCCCGCTTGGGATACATGGCATCTGGCAATGAATGAATGAAAATGAAAAAAATACGAGTATTATTAAAGAGGAATGTTGTACAGTAGCTATACCTTAGATAAAATAATAATGTAATCCCATTTACACAATTTGTGTAAATATTCATTGAATACATCATAAAAAAAGGCATGCTTTTTTGTATTGGTCAAACTTCTACTGAGCGTAAAGGATGGGAAGTTGTGAAGATGTGACCATCGCCAGAATGTCTAAAAAACATTTGTGATACCATACAAGCAGTTACTTTGGCCTCAGTGTCCATAGTTCAAGGTCCACAGGCCTAACAGCAGATTTTCTTTTTTTTCCAGATTTAATGGGGTTATTTTGGACACAATCTGGGGTTACTTTGGACATGTGGTGTCTTCGGACAGGGAAAGGAAAAAGTATAGCTTCCAACCTGTGTGCGTGCATGCGCAGACACACAGACGCACACAGACTGTATTTCTATCTAACTATACATAGCATCCTTTCAATCATGACAACATCTGTCACTTGCTTCTTTCTTAAGAAATCTTAACTATGTAAGGTGACAGATACTGACATGATTTGGGGGATGGTTGCTGTGCATTACTAGCTGAAATTACTGTATATTAAAGTTGTCTTTCTTTTACAGGAGGCAAAATGCCTAGGAAATACGTCCCAAAAGTGCAAAGTGAAAAGAGGAACTATACTAGCAAAGTAGATAAAGACTGCATAAAAAAGGCCAAAGATCTATCTATCTATCTATCTATTGCCAGACGCTATAATCCTGTACGGGGTGGCCATTTGACTCTGAGTTATTTGTTTTACAGGGAGGGGCACTAACCCTCCACCAACCCACTTGACACATAAGGAGCACGTATGGATTGGTTATATGGTTACCACCCAGCGTTGTAAATGGTTTCTTGGCTTACAGGAAACCATTTGGCTTGTCACTCAATGTAAGGCCACCTGTAACGGAAAGAAAAGCATCAAGTAGTGACAGGAAAGATGGGAGAAATAGGAAGAGAGGAGGGCAAGCACAGAAAAAGAATGATAAAGGCTAAGGAAGAAGTAGGCAGCACTACATCAAGTGAGTGGATGATGGTCGCCACCACCTACCACTATGGCCAAAGATGACACTGAAAATAAACACGTGTGTGCGTATTCTGGTGTCAACATCTTTTTCCATATGAAGTTGTAGTATCACACATTGTACATAATAATTTTTAAAGCTGTTTAGTCATAATTAACAGTGTGTAATGAAGTGTGAATGATGAACAACCAAATATCATTTCGCTGTTAGCTGTGGTATAGAAGAAGGTGGATTGGCCAAGTGCCACCCTGTTTCAATTATAAAAAGAAGGTTAGGAGAAGTGAAAAGATATATGAATAGTGCGTAAGTATAAAGTCCTGGGGAACCATTTATTATGTTGGTATATGTGAATGTACTTAATACCATTTAATAGAGGTGTATAATGTGCTTGTAGAGTTGTCATTTATATCTACTTTTTGCATAAGCCCAGAGTATATGTAAATGCACGGCACCTCACTTTTTAGCTCACCTAAGCACCGCGCCCTAGTCGGCACGGTGAGCGTACAGCGTCAGAACCCGTTTTACAGTTTTAAAGGGAGGGTGTATCGCTCTTACATATCTCTCGGGTCGCAGTTATATTATTCTGTACCCAATAAAGAGAGATTTAATCTGCTCATTTCTGTCACCTTAAGCTACCACTTAATAACAGACCACCTTCCACCTTCTCGTGGCAGAGGACCTTTGGTGGGAAGTGTCGGGCAGTGACGGCGAGTAGCTGACGTGTACTACAGACAGTGTCGTCGATCCAACACGGTGGTCTAGTTATACTATACAGCAGAACACATTTATTGGTGCTAGCGGTGGCACGATATTTAGTGCTAGCCGTGTACCAATACATTAAATTGGTGGCAGCGGTGGGATACGATACGTGCTAAAAGGGATTTATGCTGTGAACCAGTAACCCTTGCAATCGCTCGTTCCTGAAGGTGAAACAGAAAATCTTACTCTACTGTTGTAAGGGGACTAATTACCAGTGAGTTAAGTGGAGCAGATAAACTGGAGTGGTGCATATTAATTCCTCCCATTATTCTGCAAGTGCGAGATTCCT
Source organism: Coenobita brevimanus (assembly GCF_032717465.1). Lineage (NCBI taxonomy): Eukaryota > Metazoa > Arthropoda > Malacostraca > Decapoda > Coenobitidae > Coenobita > Coenobita brevimanus. The sequence continues at coordinate 27,282,675 of NC_137019.1, read as the reverse complement.
ATCTTAAGTACAAACTGGCAGTTATCTCGCCCTGTGGTGTGCGAGATATCTCCATCTTCAAACGCAAACTGGCAAGAATCTCGCTCTCATGTGCGAGAGGCGAGATAAGGGGGAGTTCAAGCCAGTGCGGTGAGGAGTGGGGTCAGCTAGCGACTTCTAGCAACTACGGCCGAGGCGAGCCGAGGGAGGAACCCAGCGGCGGGCCTGGCGTGATGCAGGGGCGAACCACTCGCTTGCTAACTCCCACAGCGACCGGGCTACAAGGGTCAGTGTATGGTTGGAGGAGTCTGGTGGAGTGTGGAAACGTGGAATGTGGAACATCATCCTGGACTTTCATATCTAGGTAGCGTCCATGCATAGTAATCCACACACACACACACACACACTTGAATCAACACACGTTAGTTAGTTGAATGAGTGGAAAATAAAGGTTTCTCAAGAATTCCCTTGGAAATAAATATACTTTCTGTAATTTATATGTGTCCCAGTTCCTCTGTCACTTTCCATAACTATCCCCTTTTTTATGTCGGTTTATCTTCTTGTAACTGGGAGGGGAATATTGCAACTGACAAGGTTGGATGGATACAGTGAGAAAAAGTGGGGACAGTAGAATTAGGGGAAACAGAGACCAGGAAATCCCACTAGACTCAGAATTTTATGAGTGGGTTGAAACATCAAATAAAAGTGCTCAGACATATAGAATGAGTGAAGAAGGACATATTGAGGGATCAAGGTGATGAGAATATTTCTGAAGGACAGGATGAGGATTTGAATGTTTTGGCATTTCTTGCGTTCTGGTCATACTTATTCAACAGTCCCAGAGCAATCAGTTAGATCCAAAATGGCCACTAGTCTTGCTAATGAGGGTAATCCTAGTGAGGAGACTGTGGAAGTTGGAGACCCTACAACAGTACCTCTGGTCACTCAGGGATATGCAAAATCCAGTCATTAGTGATAGTACTACAGCCACTCACATACCTGTGCATACTTCTGATGTTTTCAGTACACCACAAGGTTTTGGACAAGAATTTATTTTCTGTTCCTTATTCAAATGCATGGGGCATGAATACTAAGATTGGCATGCAAACCCAGAATCCTAATCCAATGGGGCATGAATACTAATATTGGCATGCAAACCCAGGAATCCTAATCAATGGGGCATGAATACTAATATTGGCATGCAAACCCAGGGCCCCTTATCCAAATACCTGGGGCATGACTAACAATATGCAGGCGTGCAAAGGTCAGACTAACCCTCCTCCTTTTGTGGCAGACTAATATGGCACCCAATAACTTGACTACTGCTAGTATCCCACAGACTTTACCTCCTGACATTGCGCCAGTCAGACAGTCTCAAGGGCCTATTGTTACTCCAGGCACCTTCAAACACAGACTACATCAAAAGTACTTCCCACAACACAACCAAGTTTACAGTTTACTGGGGAAGACAATTATGATATTCACAAGTTTTTGAGGGACTGTGAAGCCCAAATACATAGGCTACAGCTTGCTAGTGATGCGGAGAAGATTTGGCATGTGAAAGCAAATATCCAAATCAAATTCTCATGCTTCTGAAATGATGGAGGCAACCCACATTTTTGCAAGTGATTGCTATGTGCGAGATGCTTGGGTGTTCAGGTATGTAAACAGGGCTCAGCAGTACCCTAACTGTTTAGTGAATCAAGCACTGGCAAAGGCAGGCACGTGTTATGTAGAGGCTAGCAAAGCCTTACCGAATTCGGGCTGGGGAGACTTGACTTTGGGAATGACTTTTGAAAGAGTCGCGCGGTTACTTGAATATTTACAGTTCTCTAGGCTTGTTTGAACTCTGCTACCCACTGAGCTCACGTACTTAGGGGCAGCCGAAAAAGACCTCCCGAAACATCCTTGCCTGATATGAGCTTTAAGCTAATGGCAAAGGCTGAAGGAGAGGGTAGTAGTGTCCCTAGCCATTCACACAGAGAAACCTCCTGGGAAGTATTGTACAGTGTGTAAAAAAGGCTGGACATACAGACAAAAAATGTTGGCATGCTAAAGAGAGCGGGCACGCCATGCAGCCAAGGCCAACTCGACTGCCACGTCCTGAGCCTGGTTCTGGGAAGCAGGTGAGTAACAAACAACCCCAGTACTAGTTCTCCACAATAAAACCCGACCATTGGAGGCCACAAAGTCAAAGGGGACAAGGGTGGTGTCGCCATACATGGGCATTGTATTCATGAAACAGACTACTGCCCCATTGTCATTGAAAACAGGAAGAAACTAGGAAACCAAGCTAGTTCGAGGGAAGCTCGGGGGCCACACGCCAAAGTAATTAAAATAGTACAATCCACCGATGCGTGTGTGGCAGCTATTACTAAGGTGGACTTATTATCTATTCCCTTGGATCATAGCGGAAAGGTCAAGTGTCCCTGATCGTAGATACAGGGGCATGTACAAACATTATTTCTAGTAAAGCGTTGGGAAAGACTTAAAGGTGAAATGCCTCTAACAAACTGGACATTATCACCACCTGATGTAATGTTGACAGGTGTGACAGGGAGTAGAATGAAGATTGTAAGCCAGGTGCCGTTGACATTGAGGGCAGATAAAACGATCTCCTGTGTTACGTGCTACGTTTTATGTGGTTGAGGATTTTCCTCTGCCAGCTGATGGGCTGTTAGGCTTTGAGACCACGGAGGAGTATGATATAGTAATACACCCTCAAAGACATTCCATTTCCTTTAATGGGAAAGAGTTTGTAGGCCTTAATCCCTCAGCGACACACAAACTGGAACTGGCATCCAATCAGGGAGCCGTCCAACCAGTTGTGACCCCGACAAGTGAAGCGTCAAGGGAGTCCCCGGATGCACATGAAGCGGAGGGTATGGACTGGAAGAAAGTCAGGGCTATAGTGAGTGGTAATCACCACTTACCCAGTCGAACTGTCTGTAAAATTCCTGTCCGAGTACCTGGGACGTGTCGGTGGGGAACTGGATGTAGCATGCTTAACTGAGACTGTGAAACATAAGGCATTGTCGCTGGAATCGACTCCTGACTAGCGTTGGCCAAGACCAGAAGACGCCCCTCTTCATCGCAAATATGAGTGGTGGCGCAGTTAAGCTCAGAGATGGTTGTTATATAGGCGAACTTGATGTGCTATGGTGCCCCCCATAAAGGAAGTCGACGTACGTGCCGGTGATCTCTCCTGTAGTTACATCTCAAGCAACGACTCAGTCGGAACCCCGTACGTCTGGCTAAGGAAAAACAGCTGGAGCAATAAGTGAAGGTCACAGATAATGTAGACCATAAAACACGACTCCTAGCCCTCCTTAGAGAATTTTCCGACGTAGTAGCACTTCCAGGAGAAGTGCTGGGTAGGACAGGATAGGGTGAAGCATCATATTGGTTTGTGCCCTGGTACAAATCCAATTTATGTGCCCGCATACCGTCTACCGCACAGCCAAAGGGAAGCAGTGGATGAGGGAAGTTGAAAGGATGCTGCGTGATGATGTTATCCAGCCTTCCTCTTCGCTTCTTGGAATGCACCACTCTTTCTAGTGCCTAAGAAGGACGGTGGTGTGAGACCTGTTGTGGATTTTCGGCAAGTGAACAAGGTAACAGTACCTGATCGTTACCTGATTCCGCATCTGCAAGTAGACTTACTTCAATCATTAGGTAAAGGGAAATACTGTGTTTACTTGTCTGGATCTAGCGTCGGTGGGTATTGGCAGGTGGAGCTGACCGAAGAGTCGCTGGTCCCATTACTGCTTTTAGCACTCACCGGTGGGCACTTTGAATTTCTCCAGGATGCCTTTTGGACTGAGTAATGCTCCTTTAACATTTCAAGCGGATGATAAACCAATTGTTTGGCGAGATGTTAGGGCAAGACGTCTTAGCGTATCTAGATGACCTAATCATCGTGAGTAACAATGTTAACAGCCATTTTAACAAGTTAAAACGAGTGATGGAAACCTTGAGATCCGCAGGTCTGAAAATTAAGCTATCCAAGTGTGAATTTCTGAAATCCAGTATTAGATTTTTAGGACACCTAGTTGATGGTAATGGCATCAAGACTGTGCCGGACAAGGTAAGGCCAATGTTAGAATTTTCCTACACCACAGAACAAGGATTCAGATAAGATCGCTCCTAGGCCTCACTGGCTTTTATAGGAGTTTTGTCCACTGGTATGACATCATATCATCACCTTTTAATAGGGTACTTAAGAAGGACGATGCTGGTAAATGGGGACGCTCGGAAGAGAATAGCTTCCAACGAGCTCAAGCAAGCCATGACAGAAGCACCTGTATTAAGCGTTTCCTGATTATACTCAACCTTTCTATCTGTTGCACGGACGCCTCAGGTCTGGGTCTGGGAGCGGTGTTACAGCAGAAGGATGAGCAAGGAAAGACACATACCATAAGCGTATGCTAGTAGGGCATTAAGACCCCCAGAGAAGAACTATTCGACAACACATTTGGAGACATTAGCAGTCGTGTGGGCGTTAGGACATTTCCGGGGTATTATCTTTGGCTACCGGATAATTGTTTTAACTGACCATGCACCCATACGCGACTTGTTTAAAGGAAAAAACTTGCACGGTGGGTTAACGTTGGTTTGGCAAGGTAATGGAGTTTGATCCAGAGGTCAGATATTTACCAGGCCGTCAAAATGTTGTAGCCGGCAGCGTTGAGTAGAAACATTGCTGCTACCATAGCCGAGGATGTTGCTCTTGCTGAGTATTCCTCAGACACGGTGGCGAGGTTTCAACGTAATGATGCGATGTGGTCTCAAGTCATACTTCCATCTTCAACAGGGTCTTTTGTAC